>NW_020653200.1:3077806-3123184 GCF_003589595.1 Hyposmocoma kahamanoa
CCATGTGTAAATGATAAATGCTTACACTACCTTACCTACCATGCAATATTAACGTTACCTACAGATGTTTTAATATTTCATAGCATCTCTAAGTGTTGTTAAAAGTTTCTGCTTGTGATCGTTACTCGATAACATTTTTTTAGTGGTGTACCTACCTATTGTGCCATGTGTTAATGATAAATGCTTACACTACCTTATCTACCATGCAATATTAACCTTACCTACAGATATTTTTTTCATTTTTTATTTCATAGAATCTCTAAGTGTTGTTAAAAGTTTCTGCTTGCGATCGTAGTCGATAACATTTTTTTAGTGGTGTACCTACCTAACTATTATGAAATGTGGAAATGATAAATGCTTACACAGAAGTTACAGTACCTACTTACCTATTTTACATTTTCTTTTCAGTCGACACAAGAGAAAAAATGTACGAGTCAATATCTAACAAAGCCGCTGTCTTTTTAGAAAAAAGTTTTGTTATACCTTTTCTTCTTATCTGCTACTGTTTTTTCGTGGGACATTTCAGTGGAATGACTACACTCCAGGTAAACATGTTGTGAAAACAAAATAATAATAATAATTCTTATTATTAATTAACCCATTATGTCCCACTGCTGGGCAAAGGTGTATAATAATAATAATAACACACACACTCAATATAGCCCCCTGCACTAGGGAGATCCTGTGTCGCAGGTGCCATGGACACACCATACACAATCACAAATTACACCCAAACCCACGAGAGAAAGAAATGTAGGCCATACAAATATTTCTCCCGGGCTGGGAATCGAACCTGGGACCTCTGCGTGGCAGTCCGGCATGGTAACCGTGGCCGTGGCAGATAATAATATCTATCTAGAAATCTTCTTTCGGATTTTACAGGATATGAGATAATATTAGAAGATTATGCGGTAAAAATCTATGCGTTAGTACTAGGTTATAAATCTTTTACTACAGAATACAAATCAGAGCGCTATGTCAGGCAGTAAGTACCACCATTAAAAAGTGGTTTTCGCCTCCCAACTATACATATTTGCGGTATTAGCAAAATACCTTTAATACCGCAGCTAAGTTAGTAGACGTGGGAATTGTAATTGTTCGCGCTACCATCCCTACACTTCAGTCCGGAACCACGGAAACTAAAATCAATGGAAGGGCCTTTAGCCTCGATTACTATCAGAACCGCTGTCGACAAAACTCACGCTATCATATCTTAAACACTTTAACTACTTCTTAATTATTGGTCGTATTTTTTAATTTAAAAAGATGTAACAAATTCTGAACAATTACCATAATTTTAACTTTAACTAAAATTCAATACCTATTTTCATCATATTATTGCAAGTTACTACGTTTAATTTAATATTGAAATTTCGTTCAATGTGCTACCATCTAGTGTCAACAGCTGAAAGATTACAAAAAGATCATCGCTTATAAACGTTCTTCAAAAAAGTCGACCATATTGCAGCGGTATAAGGTTTACTTTCGTTTCTCATAACAAAAAATCTATTACGTACAGTAAATGGAAAAATTATTATCATCGTTAAAAGGCTTAGTTTGACGAAATCGTCGCGCAAAACGACAGAGCCATAGATACAAAAGTTGCAGTTGAAGGCTTATTTAATTTATTTTTTATAACTAATTAATATTACCCATGGTGGTGTCATATCCCGTTAAGTCTTATTATATTTAATTTTAAATTAAATATAAATTATATTTTTTTTATTTAGAAGAGGTTTTGCATGATATCTCATTGACACGACCATAAAGTACAAAGCGAAAATAGCGGACTGAGCACTTCTATTGTATTTATTGTTCTGTGGTCCGGAATAGTCTCGTTACATTTCCGCATCCTGGGAAAAACAAGACTCGGTGCGGTCTCAAAAATCGTGGGAAAAACGAGACTTTCAAGGAATTTCAAGATTAGGCTTCCATACTTATAGATTTTTTCTTATCGTATCGATGGCATACACTGTAATGCTTGCCATTTCCCAATCGGCGTAAGGTACTTGCCTATTGTTGACCAGGGCGCGCCTGACGTACATAAAAGAAAATTAAATGGTGCGTCGTGCACAGAGGCTCCTTTCGTGCACCTCATTATAGACTCAATATTTAAGAGTGGTTACGCAAGCGCGCGTTAACGCGCGATTGCATCGCTACATTTGCGATTTATTGGTGATTGCATCAAAACAAACGCGCGCCTGGATCGATCCAAAAGCGCGATTGCATCGATACAAACGCTTATAAATCACAAATGTAGCGATGCAAGCGCGTTTGTATCGATGCAGTCGCGCGTTTGCATCGCTGCTAAAAGTCACCGTGTGTAACCGCTTTTAAGCAGACAAAACATGGTATTTTAATCCAGTTCTTTATTAACTTAAATTATAAAGCAAAAGAGCCAGATTTTACTACTATCGTTTTTCAATCTCCATAGATTATACTAAGCCCCACTACTGTAGTATAGTGTTGACTTGACCGTGTGGCCGAAATAAACTAATTAGTATATTTTTTGACTTAAGCTTCAAAAGTCTCTATATTCCCGAGATTGAAAACATCAGATTCGATTTTGGAAAGCGCCAACAAATAAAAAGCCCAAGTACTGCCAGCGTTATGGCATGCCCACCTATTGAACAATGCCATCAGTAAATTATAGTCATACACAAGGATTTATGAATTTCCATAAAAATATTCCACTTAAGGTGCTTTTCCACTGGCCAAACGAGACTAGACGGGTCGTGACGAGTATTGAAATTTGTATGGCAAAATGTTAAATCTCTCCTAGCGCATCTTCGGTGGAAATGGTTTGGGTCGACGAGGTTCTGCGAGGCGAGAATTGAAATATTCGTGGATGTAATACTGAACCGTATTGCTGCCCAGAGTATTTATTAACTCAGCAACGGAAACACAATTTCTTACACGCAGGACGTGTGTTATGTACGATTTGATATTTAAAAAAATATGACTTCTTCTGATTCTTCTTCCGTTAACATAATTTAATAATAATAATTTACGGGACATGTTACTTCAGTCGCGTCTGAACAGTACTGGATGTTCATTATCCATAACCACAGCGCGATCCCGCACGAACTCGCGAGAGCTCGCGATGACTATTAATATGAATCGCGAGCTTGTCAAAGCTGTTAATGGCAATTTTTGGTGGAAATAGGCTGACGATAGACGAATTCTGTTTTAACTTTAAATGACAGCTGTTTGATGAGAAACGTTTACTCTTTGTTTAGTGTATTAATAAAAATTGAGAAATTAATTAATATGTATAAATGATATCGAGTTCGTAGTTTTCGCGATTGTTACACATAGGAAATGAAACTATTTTTCCGAATTTAAATCGCGTATATTTGTTTTTTCAAACAAACCGAGGTTTCGGGCCCTTTACAGGTCCCATGGTCACGGTTGACATGTATAAATGAATTTCATCTATATGCAAATGTCGCGTCACAAATGACGTGTTAGTGACCTGTGAACGAGATGTCATATATACTCATGTCTTAATGTGATACTATCCAAACAAAACAACTTCAGACAAGTGTTATTAATCAGTCATGAGTTAAGAATGATCAACCGCAAACATCTACATTAGGTATATAACAATTCCTCTAATATCCTACGAATAAGATCATGATCTTATCTAATCTCGCGAAAATACTTTACATACTAATACTCTACAACAATGCCACCTTCAGCAGCAAATACAGGCCATAATTCTCCGAAATTTTGTCGTTCGTTGTCCCGAGTCCAGACCACAAAAGCAAAGTTATCTTGATGATACTATAGTCTGTCTTTTTTGAAGACGGAGTAAAATGCCAGTTAGTGATTGCAGTCAATAAATATTCTATCGATTATCGACTGAATATTGGTCAAGGTTATGGAATAAATAGACCGAACTTGTTTCATTTGAATCATTCTCGACCCATTATTCATCCAATTACTGAGCATAAATTCATTTGAATTATCAATTTTTGTAAGTTCATACATACATTGTATTTAAAACTATTTTTATGAAAGAAACAGAGAGGAGAAATATCTTAAAGTTTTTAATTTTAATTCAATTTAGATAATCAAATCCGGTTAAAATGTATTAGGCCGACTGTCAAAATAAGAATAAAGAAGGCAATAACACAATTAGTAATCATTGGAACATCGTAACTTTCACAATTTAGTCATTTTTGGCTTAAAGTTTAAACGTCTTTCATAAGCTATCGATGAAACTATCGACAACAACTACATAAATATGTAAAATTTTATGGAAACTGGCAATCCTACAAATGTCATTTTACTCCGTCTTCAGAAAAGACAGACTCTAAGTGACTCAACATGACTCGTGGGCCTGGTTGTAAACGTGCAGCTACCATTGAAACCTATCTATGATAGCTGCAGTGCCACTCAGAGCTTTAAATCGCTAAAATCTGAGAGGCACTGCCACTGTGCCCGTCACCCTCGGACATAAGGTGACAAGTCCCATAAGCCTTTAATTTTTGCAGGGAAATAAAGTTGTTTAGACATGTCATCGAGTATATAACCAGAAATAGAGACGAAATAAGGGCCATAAATTCCTGGTAACACATTAGCGATACAGCTCTTATAAATATCAACTCTCGTTTGCACTGAAATATAGACAGGCCAACTACTGACCTGTGTGTACGTCTACGTATATTCCAAAAAATATTCTGTATTAATTGTAATAAAGATAATATCTCTAACAATGCCGTGCTGTTCTATTCGGTGGTGTGGGAAAAACTGCAAAACATCTAATTATAAAACAAACGGAATCATATTTCATCGGTAATTAAATATTAAATATGTAATTTTGCAATTTTCGCCATTATAGCAAAGCTCAAGTTAACTGGTCGATTTGAAGTGAAACAGTTGACAACACCCGTCAATAGTTTCGAACTCGGGCTAGCCAATCGGAGCGCAGTTGTCCAGTAATGATATGGCAGAATAGTTTTCAAACAAATTAAATGACATTTCGTCTCTATTTCTGGTTATATATAGTTGAGACATGTCTCCTGTTTGTGCAGCTCTTAGCACGATAAAATAATTTACCAAATCACCGTTGGTACAATGCGTAGACATACGCAGTGTCCATATTTCAGATGCTTGAAGCCCCAATAGATAAATACTACGCGACGTTGATCCTGGGTCTTCTGCAAATGTTGGGTTCAGCGGTTTGCGTAACGCTTGTGCACTATACTGGCAAGAGGCCTCTCACAATATTTTCAACCGCGGGGACAGCCGTATGCTGCCTTTTGGTAGCCACGTATGACGTGTATATTACAGTAAGTATTATTATTATTAGTCTTATAATGATACTATAGTCACCATATTATTTAATCTTATAATGATACTATAGTCACCATATTATTTAATCTTATAATGATACTATAGTCACCATATTATTTAATCAACTCTATTTCAAACACAAAAAACGTTTTAGAATCAAATATGTGTACTTGTGTAACTCAAAACCTTTTTTTTTTTCAGCAAAATGGTGTGAACCCCGTTGGCGCGGCCGCCACACCAACAACATTATTAAATAACAATAGTACAAATACTAACTTCACTATGACTGATTTGGTTGTGGTAATGCAATTGAGTACCGTATTGTTTTTATTAAGTAGTTCATATTTATTAACATGCATACATATATATACAACATCTACGAGGTGTTATCGTTAAGTGTACCCAGGCAATTATTCCGTAAATTTAAGAGATAAGATCAAAAACTTTGAAACGGATACACATACTTTTATTACAACATTCGTAGAGACTAGTTTCCCTATTTTAATATATTTAAATGGCATGAAGTAGTAAAACTATATTTTAATTGAAAAAAAAACATAGTGATGTTTATTTAAGTAAGTATAAAATTTTGCATTCAAACCAGTTATTCAAAGTAACACCCTTGTTGTGCGATACAATTTAAAGATTACACCCAGCATATGTGTATTTGACAAGAATTAGATTGGGTTTGTTTTTACAGACAAACTCATATTCTTGGATACCGACCACGTTACTGATGCTCTTAGCACTCATATCACATACTGGAATACGATTACTACCTTGGATTCTGATTGGAGAGGTAACTTACTGAAAAGTCTATTTGTCTTCACAGGAAGTAGAAGTAAGCTATAAAAAATAAGCTTTAATAAACTTTAGTAATAAAATTGATCGTGTCTGATTGGCCGTATTGCCGGAACTTATCATTTTTCTTCAATAGTTGAATTTTTCGCGGGAAATCGTTTATGCCTTTACAGTGACCATTTGGCTCAGAGGATGGAATTTGGTAACGCTTATTTTTTATTGAGCAATGGCTATAGAACTGTCTACTTAAAAAGATAACAACTAAACTCAATTAGGCAATATACTTATAGATATCGTTGATACTTATTCTAAAAATGGATTCGTGTAAAAACTGGAATTATAATATTTTGGTAAACTAAAGAATATCGTAATTTTTTTACAATTAATTGATCATTGTTTTTCTTTTTTCTTTTCTTCTCGCGGTTAGCTATTCAGCTACTTATAAGGTTTTTAACTTATCCTTAAAACGGGGAAACATATGACATAAAAATGAAATTTGGAACCAGGATTAGAAAGGTGGAGAAAGAGAGAAAAAAGAGATCAGGCGAGGATATAAATAAACAATTAGTATAAATATATGAGAAATATACTTACATAACAGGCAAAATTTTTATATTATTTTATATGCTTACAATTTTAAGATTTAATACTTTTCTTTTATTAGAGTTTATCCGATAATTTATTTGACAGGTATTTAGTGCCAAAACGCGATCAGCAGGAGCCGGACTCGCTGGTGCAATGGGATACATTTTAGGTTTTCTTACCAATAAAATGTATATAAATATGGTGGAAACTATTTCCATATATGGAACTTACGGCTTCTACGGAATCGTCTGGTAACATAAATTAATAAAAATTATTTATAAAACTTCCAACTATAGGTACAGGGAAATACTAACAACCTCAAGGAAGATTATTATTAACATCATAAATAACAACTTTTAACAGTACTTTCATACAAAAATGTTCAAATAGATCGCTCTAAACCATAGTTTCTCAAAGTGATCCTTACCCCAGTGGGCGCTGAAGAGTCCTTTGTTGAGTTAATGCTGTCCAGTGGGTGCCACCGCATTTGAAAAAGAACCTGCATTACTACACTTCTATAATTTTTTTTTTGTGATGTGTGCCCAAAAGTTTGGAAACCTATGCTCTAAACGGTAAAAACTCTGTGCAGTATGGTAAAAACATGTAAAAAGGAGCGGAGATGGATCGTCGTCGAAAAGAATGTTGCAGCACTATCGAACTTCCTAACTTACTACTAAATAAAGACCTAAAAACTGTCAGATACTACAAGAAAAACTTAGAAGTTTATTGTTGGTAAATTTCTTGTTTTGTAAAAAGTCACTGAACAAAAGCTGTGAGGTAAGTGTGATGTTAGTAATATAGTCCTGGGAGGTTGTTAGTATTTTACAAATGTTTACTAAATATCTCCATTAAATAAAAAAAAACCAATAGTTATTTTCGTATGTTTATTTGTTTTTTTCTTTTTCAGTCTGTCAGGTTCAATAGTTTTCTTCTATATTTTACCAGAAACTGAAGGCAAAAAATTGAACGACATCGAAAACCACTTTGCGGGAATAAGACGATTGACTAATGATGTTTACCGTTCAAAGGTCTGTGTAATACATAAAAAATATATTAATATGTAAACTTAGGCTCAATTTATATTGCGGCGGAACGGAATGGAAGCAAATTTTTGTAACGATATTGTATATAGCATAATATAACTTTATGGTCAATTGAGTAACGTACAATCAAGATACGAGCCAAAATCTTCCGCGGAATGCACGAGAATTCTCGAGCATTCATTATGCACAATATCGTTACAAAAATTCGCTTTCATTCCGTTTCGCCGCAATTTAAATTAAGCCTTGTAAGTTGGATGCTGTTAAGCATTGCGTGATCTTAGTTTTGCGGGAATGACACATAAAGATGTTTTTCGTTGTTTTTGATAGTTTGTACTAAAATTAAATTGAAAATTATAACATTTTTATAAAAAGTCAAAAGTCAAAAGTTCGTGGTATTACATATATTTGCCAAGTTTATTGCAATCGGTTAACGGAAAGTGCCCGAAACTGGATTCATCCCCTAGTTTGCCACCCTTAACGGTAGAATATTTTCTTCAAATTTAAATGGGATGGGAATGCTGAAGTACTGTCTTTCCAACAAAAAAGAATCATCAAAATCAGTTCGCGAATCTCGTATCAAACACCCAAAAAAATGCAGTCGCATTGAGAACCTCCTCTTTTTTAAAGACGGTTAAAAAGAAAACTTTTGCTCGTGTCACCTCAAGAATGATGATTTGTTGTGATTGTTATGATTTATTACTATGTTTTTCCAATAAGAACAAGAACGACAACAAAAGTTTTTATTTTGCGTTAAAATTTTGTTAAATTTTAGGACAAACTATCAAAAACATAAAAACATCATTACGTGCCATTTTCACAAAACTATGATCATGTTAGTTGACACCTTATTGCTTATTAGCATCCAGTTATAAAAATAATAACATTTCGCTACCTATTTTACAAGCCCTGAAAATTAATTTCAATTATTATTTTCGTTCAAAACTTATATTAATTTACATTACAGTTACATTGAAATACATGGCACTTTGCTATCACTTCATCTGTTATTATATGCACCATTGGTGTGGCCACATCTGAAAATAACATGTTTTCCGGAGAGAGGTTCATGACTGGTTTCAGAGCAGTGCGGATTTATCTGCGGACCGTCGTATATGACACGTGTGGCGTTAGAACATCGTTCGATCATTAATAATCACTTTGATGTAACCTTCAGTTTTACAGGCTTGTCGCGTTATTTGTTAATAAGACCATTCGGCGTATTTATTAATTTAGATCAATTTTGTACAATTATCTTATTTAAATTTACAATATGTACACGGTATTTACACTGATCTAATTATTTCTTTCTTCTTTTGTTTGTAAAATACGCCTTATCTCGTGACGTGAGTGACAGTGACAGTTTGTGGAACGGAGGAACAACCTATGTGATTTTGGAATGACGTTCCTTCGTAAAAAGTCACGGTGATTACTATCTAACGGTTGATCACTGCGATTTTTTCATCGTGACGTTTTTTATCACCCATCTTTACTCCGCGTGAACTCTGCGCAAGCCACCCGTGCGTTCAGTGTAGACATGAATATCCGCACTAAATTAAATACTCGATTCAGAGCACTGCGGATGCGGATGACTCGCAAACGGACAGTCTGTAAGGGCCGTGCGCACAGTTATGAAACCAGCCTAAAGATTATAAAGAATAAAATTATCGATATGTGCTTAAATAGGAAAGTTTTTCACATATACCTTTTCGTGTAAAAGTTCTTTTGTCTCATATACGGCTTTGTTATGCAAAAGTTATGATATAATTAAGTAAGGCAACAACATCTCATTGTGTATTTATAGTCCATTTGTTTAGGTACTTAACTAAATGTATACAATCTTTATACATTTTTTTATTCAAACATATACGTTACAAATCAATAGATATAAAAATAGTTATGTAATTTCATATTAAGCTAAGTTTTTGTATTTTGTATTTGAAGGTAAGTAAAAATTATTTTATAAATGTATATTTCATTAAAAAGACATCTTAAGATTGTTTACATTTAGTTAAGTACCAAAACAAATGGACTATATGTAAATTTTGTATGAGTTAAACGTTCAAATTATCTTTCAGAATAAATCATCCAAGGAAACATCAAGAATGGAAGTATTAAAAGGGGCTGACAATCCCGCATTTGAGGCAGATTCTTCAAAGTTATAAACATTGAATACCAGGAAAAAAGAAAGATCATCATAATCATTTTTTTTTTCTGGCGATTTATTATTTTTAACCACCGAAAAAGGTTGCTACTGTGGTGCTGGAAAAGACCACAGGGAAATACATTAAGTAATAAGTTAATAATTATAAGTACCTACCCTTGAAATCACATACGGCTTTGTTTAAAGATTTTTAATTACAGTCTCATGCTCAAATATAAATCTCAAAACGTTAGTACTGTATCAAAATTTACAAAAAAATACTCCATGTTTTAGCCATAGTGCATTCTTGCAATAAACAAATATGTTTTTGAAGTGCCAGGTGGTTTTAAGCCAAGGAAGAAATACTTTGCTAATTCGAACTGTTCTGTGATAGTGTTTTAATCATTCTATATTTAAATCATATGATTAGCAGAAACAAATAATATATACTACTTTGTATGGTAACATTCCTTAAGGGCGCTTGACCGCGCTAAAAAAAGTCGCCGGGTCTATGCAAGAATTCGTGTCGTGTCTACACACGAACTATAAAAAAAAACTTGCCTGCCCCATGACATGACTCGCTCTGCTGCTATTTGTACGGGGCGGGGTGAGGTTTACTGTCAGTAAACGAAGTTTATGCGCGTGGTACAAGATATACAACATAATATACCAACAATATAACATATTTCTTCCCACAGTGGGTAGTAAAACGACAGCTACCTGGAAGACTCGTAATGCACTGACACATTTTATCCTACACACGTCTGTCCGAAAGCATTCGTATCGTGTACATACTCATCATTTTCTCGTCTGCAACAGACACATGTTTTCGTGGCTAGATCCAACTAAGTTCTTGTCGTGTACAAGACCATTCTCATCTTTTCTGTAGCAGACACGTCGAATTTCTTAACGTGTACACGCGCCCTTAGGGTTATGTTCATTACATGGAATCAAGCAATTCTAGTTTTAATAAGAACTGCTCCGTAGTAGATGCTAATAAAGGTTAAATTTCACGTGCTGAATATGGCCTCAAAGGTCTTAGTCGGATCAGATACAAATTCTTTGTAAAATGAATTATAGCAGAGATAAAGTGTATAAGGATGTGTAACGATCCATTTCAAAGTGTGAAATTAATATTTGAGAAAGTTGCGCAGTACAAATCTCTATTAAGAGTACAAAACTGTATTATATGTTAAGTTAAATTGTCACAAAAAAAGACAGGTCTCTCCAGTGCATCGTAAGGGCGCCTTCAAATTAGACGCTTATAGAGGCGTATAAATTACGTCGTGTGCATAGGCTCAAAGATCAATGACGCGCTACACGCGCGGCTGTCGCACCACAGTCGCGTCGCGCCACTGCAGGACCTCCTAACAAGCCTCTAATTTGAAGCCGATTATTATTACGAAAAATATTTCATAGAGTTACTAAATATAGGCAGTAATTTTACCGATGGAAACTTATAAGGTAGTTGCCATACATTGCAAATCTATTGTCGGCTGTAGAAGACTTAGCCGGCCCAGTCTTCTGTGTCTGTGATTAGGTACGCCTGCTTTCTCTCCTTCAATCAGAACCACAGCAGTGCCGCTTTGCAGTAGAAATGGATAGGTCTGTTACCCAGGCGAGTCTTGTGCAAACTGTTAATTAACCCTACCGTCAAAAATATTAGAGGTAAATGGAGGTAAATATACAAAGTAAGTTAGTGCGTATCTGTACAATACGTGTTGATATAATGGAATAGATGTAAGTAATAGAAATAACTTTAATACACAAAATTTGTAACAGTAGTTTCACGGCAAACACGTTTATAACTTTTTTAAATCTTTATTTATTTATCAACTGTTTAAATGAATGTCACAATTCCATCGAAACCTAAAGTACCATAAAGAGCCGATTCAACAAATAGCAAAAGTCTTTTTGCCCGATTTGTGTGGGCATTACCTAGTATAGAATTTATAGCACCTACGGATGTTCGGTTGATCTGCAGGTCTCTCATCAACGCCGCCCTCTGTTGCTCGTACCGGACACATTCCAGTAACAAGTGATATGCATCTTCTATTACTCTATATGACTCACAATAAGGAGAATTGTTTTTTCTCTTCATAAAGAAAGCAAAACTGTTTAATGGAACGTATCCGGTTCTCATAGTTAGTGCGATAACAACTATTTTCCTTCCATAGTCGCAATCTGCAAACTGCAAGAAACTCAGTAAAAGGTCGATTATGGCCAGACAGCAAATATAGCCAAATCCCGTTGTACGTCAGTACGTCAAAAGCAAATGGCAATTTTGCCAAACGCTAAACCGATATGGACTGAAAATATGGCCACCATATTATCCTTGTGTTTTTTTACATTAAACGAATTATTAAAAAGTTTTTATTTACTTTTAAACTTTCTTTTATTTTTTTAACGACTCCGAGCACTTAAAAGTTTAATAGAAGTCGGAAAAATCGCTAAGAACGAAACCCCACGGGGATCGTTGTTCCAGTTTTTTACACACATGGCACATTTAGCGAAACATTAATAAAACACTCAAAATAATATTGCAATCAACATAATACAGAAATCTGTACAAATTATTCAGATTTCTATAACAGCAATGTTTTTTTATTGTAGTTGATTTTGCATCTTTGTAAATTTCGTAAACTTTAGTACAAAAAGATTTTTTTAACAAAATTTCATTTGATCATATGTATATACGTGATCGTTAAACGTTATTTTTTGTTCGGCTAAATGTACAGAAGTAGATATCGATTATTTTATTTTGTACGACTCGATATTCTCTACAACTTTGTTAACAACGCTCAAAATCTTAAAATCTTTCTTTTATATAAGACCAATAAATTCTCTACTGACGTCGTATAAGTACACAATCTTTTATTCATGTGATTATACATGTTTGATTGACACGACAAAGAATACAATATTTAAGTAATAAGGTACATTCCCGTGCATTATGTTTATCAACACAAACTCAAAAAGTATAATTTCGCCACGTTATGGTTATAAAATTTTCAAAATGTTTAATGTTTTCAATACTATCACATTTGTACTTGAATGTACCTATTTAAGTAGGTAAGCGAAATTCTCCTGTTTTTAACCGACTTCAAAAAAAGGAGGAGGTCCTCACTTCGTCTGTATGTTTTTTTTGTATGTATGTCACGCGATAACTCCGCCATTTGTGAACCAATTTTCATGATTCTTTTTTTGTTGAAAAGAACGTACCTCAGATGTGGTCCCATTTAAATTTCAAGAAAATATTCCACCTCTAAGGGTGGCAGTATGCCAGGGGATGAAAGACTTTTGAGGCCGGTGTTTTTAACCGGAGGTTAGGTTATCTATCTTTCTGGAAAGAATTAGCGCAGGAATGGCTGTTCGTTTTTCATATTCAACAACTAATCTAATAACGTCCTACCTACTAGAAATTTCCCTGCCAAGAGGGAAGGTCGAGGGGAATTTCGGTGCTTTTTTCTTTATTTAATTTAATACATTTTACAAATTTATGTTTGTCAGAATTGTGCTGCTTGCACTTAGGTTCACAATGGCATCTGTAACGTATGAAAAAAGTCTAATACTTGGGTACTTCATGTTTATCGCCTTCACTGCTTACTTCAGGTTCATCGTGCTCACTGCTTACTTCAAGTTCATTGCGCTTCTTGTAAATTTCAAGGTCATCGAGCTCCCTGCTTACTTCAAGTTCATTGCGTTCCCTGCTTACTTCAAATTCATCGCCCTCACTGGTTACTTTCAATTCCCCACGCACCACACTTTGTTCATCACCCTCATTGCTTACTTCAAGTTCATTGCGCGCCCTGTTTACTTCACGTTCATCGCGTTCACTACTCCAATCTGTTGAAAATAATAATTATTATGTTATCCATAATCTTTGAGAGAAAGAAGGAAAAATCTAGCTACATCATAAACTTTCAGGGATTGGAAAAAACAAAAAAAAAAACAAACCTTATATAACTTATTTCAATACAATTTAACGGCAACTTTGCTAACACTATACACTACTACTAATGTAGTGTTTGAGTAGAAAGTACTCGTGGTTCAACCGATCTAATATTTTTATCTATATTTTTGGCTTCCTCTTTGTGACCAAAAGAGTCACAAACTTCGTCTCCTACATACGGTTAACTATCAAATTCCGGAAATAGAACATTAATATTTGGGCGGTGTTCAACATACATGAGTGGGTTAACCTACCAATGAATACAGTCAAAAGTTTAATATTATTTTAACAAATATCATAAATGAAAATGGTTGTCGAAGTGAAATTGAGCAAACGTTTTCTATGTGCTTGATTAGAAAATAGGATCATTATAATCCATCCACTGAAATTCGTTGCTAAACATGGCATCTCTCAAGAAGGGACTCTCTAAATGTGGCATTTCGCTTTACGTATTCAATCTCCAAGTCAAGATATATCACGTGATCGATGCGGCATAAACTATCTGCTCTGGACCGTCGATAAATGTTATCGCGAGCATTCACGCAGATCCTAATAGTGATGAAAGTGACTCAGTCTTAATTCGACTATTTTTTTAACGTCTCACGACAAGACTTGTATGTTAACCCTTTAGAGGCCAGACGAGCGTAATTTTGTTACTTTTGAGTTGCGTAGTTTGCGCTGCATTCGGTTTCATATAAAAGTATGGTTTATTTCACATGGCGATGCAAAATGAGTTATCTGCCAACTCACAGTCGTAATGACGACTCGTGAGGCGAGCTGGCGTGAGTGGAGGTAAGGGTGAGGGAAGGGTTCAGCTTGGTATAGGATGCGTGTTAGTCTAGATATTTCTTGCGAAAATGTTCGATACGGAGATTAAAATATAAACAATATAATTGAACAACTTACTTGATTGTTATTATTAGTCTTTCCTCTGGACTGATGGCTTGTCTCATATTTTTATCTGACTTAGTAATAAAGGGTTTTAATAGGCGTAATAATGCTTGAAAAACATTTATTGGCATGTGGTAGGACTTAACAAATTGATCTGGATGTTCACATATACTTGTATATAATATATGAAACTGCCCATACTTTAATCGTTTCATATTGAGTGTATGTACCTAGCTTTCTTTTTCTTTTTCTAACATCGTCTTCTAATGCTTCATAAATAGAAACTATTTTTAATGGATCCATAACACTATTACGACACAAACACCTCGTATAAACGCTTAAAATCAACTGAATGAAATACGTTCGTCTGGCGCTCCAACCGAATTTCGGTAGAGCGCAAACTGTGCAACTCAAAAAACACAACTCACAATTCACAAAATTACGCTCGTCTGGCCTCACACTAAGTCTTGAGTCGTAAGACACAAACTAAAGACTTATTTGAGTCGTAATCTTTTAACCCCAGGAATTAAAACCTAACTCATTACTTAAAAGGCTTCTAAAGAAATAAAAGAACGTGAAGTGTGCCGTGTGTCATAGGCAACTCTAGAACATTTAGGAAATTAAAATAACTATCTACCTTTGTCCACTGTAATAGTGGAAATATTTTCAAGTCTGGGTAGTTTTTATTAACTAAATAGAGGTCAATAATTTGGAACACACTGGAACCGGTGTACCAGGTATATTTTCGTATGACAGTCATGGAAACATATAATCTCTTTGACATCTTATAAAACCGAGTTTAATAAGATGTGAAAGTGATAACTCGATTTTGCACTGTGTTTTAATATCATACACAACTACAGCGGGAGTCTTTTTAAAAACAACTCGAGTCGTTGAGTCTATTAGTATAATGACGAGTTTTATTAATTAATACAATTTTAACCTCCCCAGCCTTAATTTTAGAGTCGAGTGCAGTAAAATTGAGTCCAGTCTATTTAATTGGCCTTAAGAGGGAGTATGCCAAAAAAGTTTTGACGTTGGCTCCGCCCAAATTTGTGAAACAAATATTCGCGTGACATGCGACAAGAGATGTTGAATTTTGCGCATTAAAAGTACCAAATTCGTTTTAGCGGAATAACTCTAATTAAACGGATTAAATTTTTGTCCTAATAACGTGTAGCATTTAGAGGATAAATCGAAAAATTGTGAAAATTAGAGGTAATTTCGTGATTTTTATCTATCGAGGAAACTTTATTGTTTTATGTTTTTAATTAATGTCTATGCTTGAATATATCGTGTAATTACTCATACAATATTTTATTTTTAACTTTAAATTGGTTATACCCCTCTAAGATCAAATCGAAGATTAGGAATTTTTCCTCTGCTCCCTCTTAAAGGACCGAGTCTCTTTGATCACTAGATCCTAGCACCACTTATGACGCTTATTAGAGTGCTCTAGCGCTGCGTGCAAACTGGGTTAATATGAAAGTAATGCCGCATCCACTGAGCAGATGGAATTTCTTTATCTATAGGTGGTTGTGACCTGTTTACAATTACTTATTGTCGACTTTTATGAGCTAATTGTCAGAGGGGGCGAAAAATAACAATAGTACCAATTTATGAAAATATTTCAAAGAACTTCAGGAACATATTAAAGTTTTTATAATAAAGGTCCCCCTACTCATACAAGTGATTATATTATACAAAGGAAGATTTTTTTAATTACAAATACGAACTCTCTGTATCAATTAGTAAGTATACTTATAGGTTTATTAAGATATCATAAACCCCAAAACGTGTCCCAATACTGGGCGTGCGGTTAAATACTATTAAGATTTTTAACCGACTTGAAAAAAAGAGGAAGTTCTCAATTCGACTGTATTTTTATGATTACTCCGACATTTGTGAACTGATTTCGATGACACTTTTTTGTTGAAAAGGCGTCACCTCAAATTTAAACAAGATATTCCACCTTTATGAGTGGCGAATTAGGTCATCCCCTAGTTTATTGAATTTCACCCACTTTCCGTTATTCAATTTCAATAAAACTTTGCACATAGATGTAAATCCAATGAAAGTAAAAAGTTACGGTGACCTAGCCTAAACAGGATCATATTATTATGTATTTTGCGAGAACTTTTTTTTATAACATCAAATGACAAGACGAATAAGTCGTGCGCCTGATGGTAAGCTATATGCCTGTCCATAACAGTTACAGTGCCACTCAGAGCTTTAAATTGCAAAGATCTGAGGGGCACTACCACTGCGCCCTGAGACATAAGTCCCATGTGCCTGTAATTTCACCAGCACCCTTAGCGCCCAGTTACACGTTAAGAAAGTTCACGCGCGGTCGCCGCGCGGCGACCGCCCAGTTACCACGTCTTCATGTACATTAATGCCGAATCTGAATTCTATTTATTATGAAACAACATTAAAAATCCTCGCAATAAAATTATCGCGCCGCCGCCGCGCGGTAATCGCGCGTCGCGCGGGCCGCATCGTAGACTAAATTCAAGACAGGTTAGCAATTTCAAATACCTTGGTTATCTTATTTAAAAGTACATGTCCAAAATATAACATTTTAAGGGGTTTTAATATATTTTTTATAAACTTCAATATTACTCTAGTTAGTGAATTATGAAAAATATTATATTACGAGTATATCGATATAAATAGATAATACACATGTGTAATTGTTTGGATTCTGGATTCTTGTAATAGAATCATGGATAACAGATTGAGAGATCGCGTTAGCATTTTCGCTATATTGCCGCTCTGATCACGTAACGTAAATAATTTTCAACCGTTGTATGGAGTGTCCGGGGTGTGTAGCAACACTTCCGTCGTCGCCAGAGTAACTGAAATGGCTACTGAGAATGCGCATCACCTGAAGCTTTAACGACGTGTTGCACATGTATTGCTATATAATTTTGTTGCAAAGTTATTGCTGTGAGAACAACTTACCCCGGGAACTACCAGGCCCGGTCTCCCCTACCAGACTACAACTTACTCATGAGCCCGAAATTCAAACATTTCAAATCGAAAATTTAAACTTACATCTTTCTAAAAGCGTTAAAGATATAAAATAAAAATAAAATGTTTGTGGTCGTCTATACCCACCACCTATGATTTTATATACTTAAAAAAGGTACGAAAAAACACCAAAAAAGAATTTTATTATAATAAAAAAACTTTTTACATAAAGTCGCCAATTTTGGAAAACAATTAAAGGTTCTCAATAGTACTGGTGAAATGCTGGTGAGCTACATAAGCGTCGTAGACAGCTCTGCTCTCGGCGTCATCGAATTCTTCTGGCTTCCTAGGTTTCACCTGCTTTTCTTTCCAAGCCTTATAGTAAATAACCGCTTTCTGGAAATGGAACGAACAGGTAATTGAAATTAAGAGTAAATAAAAAACCATTATTCATTATATCATTATTTTCATATATATTAAACAAAACATGAATATTTTTATATTCATTTTCTTACTATTTTGTAATTAATTTTATGAACAGTACATGGTTTGTACTTGCAGATAAAGAATAACTTTTTAGCACATGAAATCACTTAAACAAAATTTGGTTCTAAACAGTAGGTAGTAGGCCAATTTTATTAACGCAAATTATGATATTTTTAGTAGTAGCATTAGTTTTCATCCTTCGGGACAGTCCCATATACATATATTTACATAAGTTTTGTTTAAAAGGACCCTGAACCAACCAACCTCTTGGTTTGTTGGTTCAAGCGCACTATAACCTGTGCAAGCAAGCCCGCACATGGACCTTCTCAGTCACACAGGTCATCTGACTCGTTGGTGGACTTTAGTGGACATTTCATCATCACAACATCAGGCATAGCGTGATTAATCGTTACACGTGACTAGTTTTTTGCATATTTCTGGCTTTTGGTCAAGTCGTTGCAGTAAATAATTAATTAGTAAGGAACATTACGATCAAATGGAATATTATAGACACTTTCAAAATAAATTTAAAACTACCCCCATTAATAAATAAGTTAAAATATGTTTTTAAGAACTTGCGTACATATTTAATTATCTATAATAAAACCCTTACCTCTTTGCGATTTGTGTATATATCATTATAATATTTCATTGCTTCGGCCCGCTTCTGACCTAGTTGCTCATTGGTTCTGGTGTATCTAATAAAATAACGTATTTCATGATTTTAGTAGTGATAGGCAAGCATTTCAAAAAATCTCAAATGTCTGCCAATTTTAAATCATTTCAGTTGTGTGTCGATTGCACATGCCAGGATTTCTTATCAGTGGCTAGCCATCGAACTACATTCAACTGCCATTGTAGTTGTTGGTATTTAGGTAGGCTCTTCAATAGCACGTCGATGGCCATTCTACTAATATTTGACAGAAATAAAATATATTTAATTTGACGACTAAATTACTAAGGTAAGTTAGTAAGGCATCACCGACCGTCATGATTAATTGAAAGAATGAATGCCATCACTCCCTTCCAATGAAACTAGATTTTGGCAGAAAAACAAACATCATAATTTCAATACATTATCAGTGTGGAACCAACTCCCGGCGCATGTATTCCCTCCCCTCTATAACATCGGGTCCTTCAAACGTAGTGTGAAGAAGCATTTGGCCAGACCGGCAAAATGATAGTGACGGAGTGAAGATATTTGTGTTTTCCATCCGTTACTCTCATCTCTGGACTGTATTCGCACTTTCCATCAGGCGCGGTGCAGTCATTTTGCCGAGTCACAATAAAAAAAAAAAAAAAAAAAAAAGTGGAGCCTCAATATAATTACAATGACCAGTGGATTTGTTTTTGTTTTTTTTTTGCCCCGCGCTAGGGAAACCCTGTGTCGATTCAAGAAAATTAGTAGAATTGGGGTACAGATGTGAGTCGAAGGTGAAACATGCATCTTTGATCAAAATTACACACATCAAAAGTGTCTAGGGATCAAGTACGTTTAAGAGTATTGCTGCAATTAGGGTTAATTATATTAACTTTTTTGTATCGCTATTGATACTTTTTAGTGAGTTTTAACATTTAAATAAGGAATATTGTTTAAAATTCGATAATAAGAAGAAAATCGATTGTCAATGTGGTTTTGTATAAAAATGAGTTATAGCGTTTTGACAAAATCATTACAATATCTGCATCGGAACCGAAACAATTTACATTATTATGGAGAGACGACATCATTTAACCCGAGAAGTGATGATGCGAGACGTCGGAATGTTGGAAGCTGGTTCCAGGCAACGTGCTGTGGCTTTCACTCTTAACACTACACAGAGCGTCATAAGTCGCCTCTGGACGCGCTATCGCATGACGGGCAGCGTGGCCGAGCGACATGGAGGACGATCTCGCATCACGACTCGCAGACAGGACCGGTATATCCAAAATACTGCTCGACGGAATCGTACCATGACCGCCATGATGTTGGTTACGAGGCTCCACAGCTCCTCAGGCTTGCTAATAAGCGATCAAACAATACGAAATCGTTTACGTGAAGTGGGTCTGCGATCCCGAAGGCCTTTCAGAGTTCCACCTATTGCACCCTGCAATCGCAGGACCCGTTTACGATGGGCTCGCGAACACAGAAACTGGGAGGAAGAAGACTGGCGCTATGTGTGCTTTTCGGATGAATCCCGCTTCGGTATGAGACCGGATACAAGACGTACTCGAGTTTGGAGAACATCTGGACGTCATGAACGTTTGAGATATTGTCAGGAAGTTCATCCATATGGTGGGGGAACAATAATGATATGGGCCGGTATTTGGATCGGCGGAAGAACCGATCTCATTTGGATCAGGGGTAACCTCAATGCTCAAGTTTACGCAGAGAGGATTGTTTCGGATGTTATCATCCCTTTGCGAGGCCAGTTGGGTGATTCATTTCAACTAATGCATGACAACGCACGTCCACACACGGCTAGAGTCGTAACACGCATTCTTGCCGAAGCTCGTATCAACGTTCTGCCGTGTCCTGCTCAATCACCAGACCTCAATCCAATTGAGCACGCATGGGATATGCTTCAAAGAAGAGCTGTGCCGAGTATGCATACCGTACATACTCTACAACAATATTTTGACTTGTTACAAAACACATGGGCGGCCATTCCTCAAAGTGATTTTGATGAACTCATCTTAAGCATGCCAAATCGCTGTAATTGTGTGATTCGTGTTAATGGTGGAAATACAGATTATTAATTTTCTTATCTATACAATAAAAATGAGCAAAATCATCACTTTCGCCATTTTTTTGTCATTTAATTGACGCCGTTAATTTGAGTTTTTTCCCACAATTTGCAAAAACATCAATTTTAGTTTATTTTAATTAAATATAGGGGTAAGCGGTTAAATAAAACATAAGCATTAAAGTAAGAAGTCGTCCTGGAAGACTGGATTTGGTAAATATTGCTTAAATAATTTTTATTTCAAAAATATTCACTTGATCCCTAGACACTTTTGATGTGTGTATTTCAGTGCTTCAATAATTTTTGAACAAATTCTTATACCGTTTTTAAGCAGGATCAACTTATTTATTACATTTATATTCCACCAACCCATCCTAGCATTATTTGCACACGCTAATTTTCATTATATATACTTCATTTAGGCTGTATTACTGGGATCTATTAATTTGTGACGGATCCGAGGGGATTTGAACATAACTCCTATGTACCACAAGTAATGCCAGTGTAGAGCTTTTAAAACATTAAATATTTTGAAAATATTTCATCGTTGATATGGTTCCTAAATTCGGCCACCCGTATGCTTGTTCTCGTAATCGCTCTTGAGCTACGAACATGTGGTAGCATGCTCCCTTAGGAGTCTCAACGAATAGCCAAGTCAAATCTAGTATAAAATTAAATAAATGCACATACTTATTCCTGAGAATTGAATGAGAAAGTAAATGAATAGGATTTTTGGGTTGCTTCTCTCCGGTCTCATAAAGAGCGTCAGGCAAAATGTGTGAAAGATTATCCCACAGGTACTTTACAACTTCAGAAGGCAGGCTTTCTGCAAAAGAAGTATTTTGATTAACATAAATAAAGGATAATAAAATACGGCCCAAACGCAAGCAAACTAGAGCAAAGACAATGAGATTCTGCCAAGAAGCGGATGCGACACATCTGCATCTCCTGAGCCAATATCAATTTATAATGAGCATACTATATAGTATGGAAATAGTTTAAAATAATAATAATAACGCACACACTCAACATATCCTCGCACTAGGGAAACCTGTGTCGTGGGTGCCATGGACACACACATAGACAACCACAAATAACCTACACCTAAACTCACGAAAGAAATAAATATAGGCCATACAAATATTTCTCCCGGCCCAGGAATCGAACCTGGTACCTCTGCGTAGCAGTCCCGCATGGTAATCGGAGGAAGGCACTCGATACCACAAGACATTATCGCGCTGTTAATAGGTGTATTAAGTCAAAAAGTGTTATTTTTTTTAGGATCTATGAAAAAAGATTTACTCACTCCTCGTGAAAGATTATTAAAATTTATGTACAGGTTAAAGTTTATTACAGACATGTAAATAATTTCCTATTTGCCAAATATACACTCCCGGACACATAACTCGAGACATTTTATTCATATAGGGCTAGAATATAAAAATATAGTTATCATCGAAGAAAAAGTTTTCTCCGGATTTTTAAATTAAAATTTTCAATGAGGATTATTTTATTAAGGAAATGACGTTAAGTATATCAGTTTCAAAGTCGCGTAATAGTTTTTGATCAATCGAGCTTTGTTTAAAGCTAAGCATTTAGTATTGAAAATGCAAGGTGTCCGGGAGTATATTTAAAAATAAAAGGCATAATGTAATTTCGTATCTTTTGGGTAAAGGCCGTTTTATCCAGGCCTAGCTTACAAAAAGTTTCTATTTATCTTTTAATTCTATTATTTCTCACAATATTCTAACGACGGTTGTATTGCCGTGTTGAGATTCAAATTTTGCGCTCAGCAACTACATTATCTTGACTTTCACATATTTTGGGTTACAACACTATTGTAGTAGCAGTGCGATATATTTGACTTTCACATATTTTGAGTTACAACAATATTGTAGTAGCAGTGCGTTATATCTAAATGGTTGATACGCAATGAATGAATGCTCGATACTCACACGACGTACGTTGAAATCGTGTATCGATTATAATAATAATAATAATAATAACGCACACACTCAATATAGCCCCATACTAGGGAAACCCTGTGTCGCGGGTGCCATGGACACACACATAGACAACCACAAATTACACCCAAACTCACGAGAGAAATAAATGTAGGCCATACAAATATTTCTCCCGGCCCGGGAATCGAACCCGGGGACCTCTGCGTGGCAGTCCGGTATGGTAACCGTTCGGCCACGGAGGCAGTTTACACGGAGGTAGATTAGTCACTAAAAGAAAAAGTTAACTTATGAGAAATGGTAAATAAGATCGTGTCTTGAATAGATAATGTAACACCAACTTTTACTTTACCTAAATACTAAAAGTATACACTTAGCTTCTTATGAATTTAATATAGGTATCTCACATTTACAATGAAAGTGACTCTATTCAAAAAATGAATAAAATGAGTTTATACTGTAAAACTACTTTAAAAATTATTGTTCACGGGGTTATTAATCTGAAATTGTATTAAAGCTCGAATATGATCAAATATAAGGGTCTTTTTCATTTCGTTCCTTCAGTTTGAAAATGCCACTCCCGCGTCGGATTATCAATATTGAATCTGCACTTACAAAGATAACACACCGTTACTGTTGGCGAAAAAGTGACAGATTAGCAATTGAACCATTTTTATTCCGTAAATCGTCTTGTTCCGCAAATCGTCGCGACTTACTTTATTACTTTGAGCACTTTCTGTCACAATTAAAACGACTTAATCTGATAAGGTCATAACACGTTGCTAAGCTGAATAAAATTAAAAGGACTAAATTCTTAATACGTCAAATGATAACAAAAAGTTCTGTAAAAAAGTGACCATATGGCGACTAGGATTATCAGTCAATCGTGACCATGGGACCTGCAAATGGCCCGAAACGTCGGTTTACTTGAAAAATCAAATATACGCGATTTAAATCCGGAAAAATAGTTTCATTTCCCAAATGTTTTTATATTGTTAAATATTAAAATAATCGAAAACAATTTTTGCCGTTGTAAAGCTGAATATTTCGTTATTATTTTCCAATACTAACAAGACACAAACTTTAATAGGTACTTCAATAGTAATCAATTAAATATTATGAAAATGTTACAGCTTCAAATCTTATCTTGCGTAGATATTTCCAATAGTTGATATTTTGTATTGGTCACTGTCATTGTAAAGTTGCAATATATATCAATTTACTACTTTACTAACTTCTTATATCAACTGGTTCAACTGAAGGCAAAACTTCTATATCCATTGGATCTCTGAACTGCATCCTACAATGTGGGTTCTTTGCTTCGGAGTGCCCGCAATCCAAAGTAGTCTTTACAAAGAGATCGTCAAACCCTAAATCATATGTACTTGTGCAGGGTCCACATTGGTAAACCTTTTTGCCATGTTCGTTAAACACGTATCGACCGTAAACGTCAAAATAATATTTGTCGGTTTCCTTAACCTGCACAAAAAAATGTAGATGATTCGCACGGGAACCTATAAGTTTATACCAAGACCTTATGGCCCCATCTGCCTAATAATAAGAACTCGAGTGGTTTAAAGATTCCATTTATGATTATGTAATTTTTTAAATATATTGAATGTCAACATATTTAACCACCATAATATTCAATTATTCTTGTGAAATGACCTCACTAGTTTGATATAATTATTACGGCAAAAAAGTCGTTAAAAACCAAAAACGCAGATCTTCGTTTTTGGTTTTTAACGACTTTTTTGAACAAGCACATAGAGAATTCTTAAGGTCCGCTAATTTTGCTGGAAGACGTTGGTTCGAATCCAGCCGGATCGAAGAAATATTTACTATTATGTTCGATCTTTTTTTTAATAATAACATTTATATAATTTAAAAAATACACATATCCCTTAGAATAATAACGCATAGAATGATAGTTTCATATCAAACGAACTGTCACAAGTGAGGCAAAAATCAAATTCATGTAGGCGTAAGCAACTTGTAACTACGCTCGTCGGCACGCACACAAATATACAAATAATGATGCCATGGAATCACATTTCCCTCAAAAGTGGGGAAATTGTATCTTGCTTAACTCATCATTAAGTTAAAGGTGCCTACAGATTTGCCCGACATTGTCGATCAGGTGCCTACAGATGTGCTCGATTTTGTCGATCGTTACTGTCGATCGACAATGTCGATCAGGTGCCTACAGATATGCTCGGTTTTGTCGATGAAAAACGAATATAGCACTTATTTGTAAATCCAAGATGGCGGACACGATTTTTCAAAATATGCTATATGGGTATCCTTTTCGAGGTATTTGGGGATGCTCATTACGAAAATGGCACTCATTTCTAAATCCAAGATGGCGGACACGAGTTTTTAAATAAATGCAATATGGGTATCATTTTCGAGGTACTTGGGGGTGCTCATTACGAATATGGCACTCATTTCTAAATCCAAGATGGCAGGCACGATTTTTTCAAAAAAATGCTATATGGGTATCATTTTCGAGGTATTTGGGGATGCTCAATGTGAATATGGCACTATTTGTAAATCCAAGATGGCGGGTGCGATTTTTCAAATAATGGCAAGTTGGGTATCGTTTTCGAGGTATTTGGGGGTGCTCATTACGAATATTGCTTTTGTTTGAACTGTCGTGTTTGCCATCTTGGATTTAGAAATGAGTGCCATTTTGTATTGAACATTCCCAAACATCTCGAAAACGATACCCAACTTGCCATTATTCGAAAAATCGCGCCCGCCATCTTGGATTTAGAAATAAGTGCCATATTCGAAACCTAAAACCGAAAATGCCATAAGCAAACATTAAAGAAAATAAATGTTAAAATAGATTAAAAATCGCTTAAGAATGCTCCCCTTTTAAGAAAATAAAATATTTCAATATAAAATATTTCGCTTGAGTTACGAAAAGAAAGACATATAATAAGCTATCAAAGTTGTACTGGTGGTGCCAACACTATAGTAGAAACAAATATATACTGTAAATTTGTTGCAATATGTGCTCCAATTCAAATAAAATTAAAATAAATAATTATTCAATAAAGCATGAACGCAGAGCCGTTAAAAGTATTATAAAATAATTAAGTGTCCCAATCACTTACAGGAGTTAACGAAAACATTTAATGTTTATTCAAGTAAATATTAGTTCAAGATGCGCAAATAAATCGAAATTACAGGCACCACTAAAATTTACGTAATATAATTATTTTGAAACAGAATAGTAAAATGGGGAGAAAAAAAATTCGTTACTTTGCAACACTTTCGTATCTTGTTGCCGCGAAATTATTTTTCTGTTTTAGTGAATATTTACATAAAAATATGAGTTGAAACGCATTACTTACTTGTGGAATGCGATGTTAGTGTCTATTTTATGTTTGTCTGTTGTATTTTTACACCCATTTACCGCACATTTCGTCATTTTTAGCAAAAAATTTTGGAGCTGTTCGCGGTGCAATATGACCTTGAGCACTAACAGCCCGCGCGCTCCTGGGAGCGCATTTGGAACCCTCTAACTTGCCTCACTTAGCGTGTGCGGGCTAGGTTTCTATGCGTTATTATTCTAAGACATATCCATGGTTTGTTTCATATAGTTCTTGTTATTTGTATGACTTTCATGTGATAAGCGAAACACACAACTTTACGCCTCACTATAGCGAGAAAATGGCAGATGAAAGAAAACAGTTGAACTTGTAACAAATCAGTTTTAATAAACAAAATTAGTTATCATTGTTAATTTAATGTCAACAACAATAAAAATAAAATATACCATCGGATATTACATAAACAATATATAATATAAATATAAATGTAATGTATATAATATAAAAAATGTAAATAAAAAATTAGGTGCACCACAGTCCATCGTCAAATTCGAATTTCAAAAACCTTTTCCACGCTAGCGTTGTAAAAACGCTTTTGTGCGCAGATTTCTAATGATTTTTTTTATTAATAATTTTGGCTTGGATACAAGTCCTTTGAGCCATGTCTTCGTTTAATTATGTTTTTGTAAATATGGCCGCCATAAAGAGAATAGGCAATTTGAGGCGGCGTGCTTGGATTGACTCGGGATTCCCTAGAACGGGCCGATACGGATATTTTAGTTCGAGATTCGTATAATTTCGCGTTTTAATCTTCGATTAAGGCACAATAGCACTATCCTATTCCACTTTAAACTAGATTTCACAAAATAATTGAAAGTCAAAATAAAAACGACCCTTTTCCCTCCAAAAGGCCCAGAGCGAATCGATTTCTAATGAGAAAGCCTTTCTGAGCAAGACAGGTGAAAATATACTTTTGACGTATTCGATAACATGTATAGAGAAAGTATAGTGTAAGTGATCGCAGTTAATAATATTATACTTTATGCGTCGATACTATTGTAGTAACACGTATCACTCACTACATCCCACACTATTTTCAGTTTTTTTTTATTTTTCATAAAGAGGGTAAGTATGTCGAATTCCTGGCTACACGAACCTGCTATTATTTCATTCGCTTTCTAGTGATTCGCTGTCCACGTTTGCTCCCGATTGAAATTAAAAAAAAGTGTTCATTAAAACCAGTGATTATAGTATTAAGTGTTTGTTGTTAATATGCCTAGACGTAAAAATGCCAATGACAGTCATCGTAAAGAACGTAAAACTAGAAAGGAACGAAAAAGTGATTACAATAAAGCCATGTTAAGGTTGACGTCAACGGATTTACGCCGACGATTATTGCCGAATTTACAAGGTACGAAGTGTCTATATATAGCTTGTTATTCTTGTTACTTTACCAGATCCGTGTACAATAAATGTATATACTTTGTCGGGATCAAATCTTCTACATGTCGCAAACTGAGAATGATAGCGTCACTATAGGAAAAAAAGGCTTTTTTATATTATGTACCATCTTCATCACGAACTTTATAACGCAAAAACGTTCGTTGTTTGCCTAGAACTATGACGTAGTGACGTTATGCTATATAAGGCGAACGACCCATAGGAAACAACGGGATATCGACATATTTTTAGTAGCGGCAGAGATCTTCGTGACGGATACAAGCATTTTATAGTTTCATTTACGAAGTTTGAAAGTTTGTAAACAATAACACAACCCAATCTTACATACCCGCACCCCATACAACAATCACTTCAATGGATCAAAGCTCACTTCCATGGAAAGACATATTTATCAACGAATTTAGTATTTGAATTACTTGTAATTACACGTATTTTTATTTGTATTTCTATTATTACCTAAAAATGTATTTTATAATTGACATGTTTCTCGTTTTAAATACACATGTATTTTGTAATTGACATGTTTCTTGTTTTAAATACACATAAGAACGTATTTTGCAGTGCTAGACAATTACTTTGTGTCAAACTAGGTAATTCCCTGTGCCTTGACTAACGAAATCCGGGTCACTACCCACAACAGACCTGAACCAATTTAGAAAGGTTTATTTTTCCGAGTTGGTTCTACCGGGAATGGAACACGGGACCTCGTCATCCAGCGCCCACAGAGCAAACCGTCAAAAATTAAGACAGAATGTGTCTTAAGTGGTGACACTTGTAGTAACGCGTATCTCTCACTTTTTTTTTTAATTTTTCGAAGAGAGGGTATGTCGAGCGCCGACTACACGAGTTCTAGCGCTTCGTTTTCCACGTTCGCTCCCGGCATAAATAAAAAAGTAAAAGTGTTCATAAAAATTGTTAATATAGTAATAAGTGTACCTAAACTGTTTGTTAATTTACCTGGATGTAAAAGTATCAATGACATTGACCGTAAACAACGCAGAATTAGAAACGATCGAAAATGTGATTTTAATAAAACTGTGATAAAAAATAGCATGTGAAAATTTAAAATCCTTATTGGAAAAAGCCTTTTTCATTTTGTGCATACATTTCTAATCCTTAACCGGAATAATGGATCAATTTGGACCCGACAACAACAACAAAAACCGTTTAATTTTCAAAACACGTAGATTCGTGGTTAAAATAGGTACAAAAAATTTGTGTTAAAACATAATTTAAAGATATTGCTCAATACAAGTTGATTTTTTATTTGAAATAAAACTTGTTTTAATACACTCGCAAACCATTTACGTTTGTAACTTTGTTACGAATTATATAGGTTTTTAAATTGGAGAGTACATATGGACTCACGATTCCAGTTACATTGATCAAAATATCGATTCCGGTTAAGGGTTAAACTTTCACTTGGATCTACCAATTGTAAAAAAATGAGTTATCGACTGTGTTCGTCATATTTGAGCTTTTGCCACATATCGAATTCTGTATGTTTACCTACTTATTAAAGACAGGTACTTAATTATTGAAACAATATGCAATTTTTTGATCCGTGTGTATTGTTTGTTTGATTATTGAAACAATATGCAATTTTTTGATCCGTGTGTATTGTTTGTTTGTGTTTCAACATAATGTTTTGTTTGACTGTCCGGGGGTCTACGATTTGTTTCTTTATGTATAATTTGCCACATGGTTTGGCTTTAGTTTTTTGATTTGGAATATGTATGTGTTATCTCGGATAACAAGATTGTAACAAAATGTTGTGAAAACACAATACCTATATAAAATAAGGTAAGTAACTATTTTTAAATTTATCAACTATAGCTATGTGTTTTGTGTGTGTTTGTGTGCGTACGTGCGTGCATGCGTTCTTGTCTGAGTGCTCGAATGTGAATGAGCTTGTATACTGTCCTATAAGTTAAGTTTTAATTAGGGAGAAGCTTTTTATGAGAAGCTCTTAAGTTTCGTCGTAAGAAAGTTTTAACAAACATTTTGTAATTACTTCTTTTGCTTCCTGTTTAGCAAGGGGTACAATTAAGTTGTTTATTTAACACGTTCTATAAACGACGACCTCTAAAGTAGAAGAATTTTCGTGCTAATGAGGTCTTGTTAATAATGTTATCAGAAGTAGTTAAAAGCCTTCGTTTGCCAAATATGGACGGGGCTCTGGCTGGGGGAGTCATTGCGTGTTAACAAATTAAAGTGGAAACAGATAAAGCTAGCTTACTGATAGCACATTCGCTTCCAGGTACAGTTGGGATGTAGGAAATAGTCGGGATTTGCAGAGTGCAACTTTCAATAAACATCTTTGAGCTCGCTCCAATATAATTAGGTTATTTTTAGCAGCTCCACCCCAAGAAGTAATGCAGTAGGTAAGTAATGATTGTACCAGTGCTAGATATATATTTTTTAAAGTTTTGAAGTCAGCAATATGTCTTAGCTGTTTGAAAACAAAGATAATCTTCCGAATTTTTTAACACAAACTCTGTATATGCGGATAGAAGGAGAGATTTTGGTCAAAGGTGATTCCGAGAACGCTTTGTGTTCTTCCGATCTTTTCACAGGAGACAATTGGGAGAAAAGAGCATTTGTTGGCACATAAATCAAGATCCAAGCAAGAATTTGAGGTTGTGTATCGAGTACAAAATGGTATAATATATTTCATTGGTTAGTTTCTAGCCACTGACATTTTTCTTATCCACTAAAGAAATTTAAAAAATACTGATATTGGTTATAAATACTTACTGTTTTGTACAGTCAGCTTTAAAATGATTTGAGCGGTCAAATGAACCACCAGTATACAAAATAATAATAATAAACCTTATTACATTAGTTAAATAAGTTGCATCTTTGTTTTGAAGTTAAGTAAGCCTGAATTCATACCACTGAAATTATTTTTTAACACTATATTAACATCAGCAAATTGCTGGTGCGGATAATGATTTTATCTAAATAAAATTTGATAAAGTAAAAAAGGCACAAATCCTTATTAAATCTACATGAAAAAGCAAGAAGAGATTTTGATTTTTTTAATGGTTTTGTGACATTGATTAACAAAAAACCAACTTGCCTAAAATCAATCAACCTACCTAACGTAATCATACTGAATTTTCTCTTAAGGTAAGACCGACAGCTGAGCTGCTTTTTGGGTTTGCAATCTGTTTCTGATTGGTTAGTAAATTAATGTTACGACGCGATTAAATACGGTGTATCTGCAGATGCGGACGCCCATATCCGCAACTAACTTGGTTCAGATATTCTTGGTTAATTAGTACCCTTAAATTATTTTAATATTGACTGTACCTACTTACTTGTCTAAAAGTCCCATCACAGGTGACATGACGGAGATCGCTTCCGTGGTCAAACAAATAAACTTGATGTCCAAAGTCATCTATTATGTACGAGCCGATGTCATCCTTGTATAATATTCTATTTTGTCCTGAAACAAATTGTAAAAGCTTGCCTGCTTTTTTTTATAGCACGGGACGGGAGGAACAACTCGTGAGCCTGATGGTAAGGTACACGCCTGTCCATACAGTTACAGTGCCACTCAGAGCATTAAATAGCAAAGATCTGAGGGGCACTGCCACTGCGCCCGACACCCTGAGACGTAAGTTGACAAGTCCCATGGGCCTGTAATTTCACCAGCACCCTTACCCATCAAAACCGGAACACAGTAATGCTGTTATTACTGCTTGGCGGCAGAAATAGGTAAATTGGCAGTACTACCCTGGACGAACTCTTTCACAAGGAGTTCTACTACTACTAAACTGCTGCTGCCACTGCTATAATATTAACTATTAGCATTATGCAGAAGGAAATTTTGTTATTAATTCAGACGATGTTTTCTTTTGCCATAATATGTTTTCGTTCACGTTTTTTCTAATCCTCAAAAAAGGATACGATGTATAGATAAGTCCCAAAATATCTATTTTACGATTTTATGGTACTTACCACGAACGGCAAAAAAGGTGATCAATGCTTTGGAAGCTTCTACTAATTTTTCATTAATAATCTCCTTTCTATTTTTTATGTTTTCCGCCATAATTGCCCAACAATCCCGCCTTGTTCCACGTTGTTTCGGATCACTGAAAATATAATTTAATTTTTAAGACAAAAACTTTAATTCACCTAATCGTCAAGTGTATCGTAAATTTCTTCAACACACTAAAAAACTCACCTCATCTCTTTAAAAGTTTTTTCGTATTCCTCCGTGTTCCGTAGTTCTGCCCTCAGTTTCAATATAGTGTGTTCAATCTTTTCGAATTCCGATAACCTTTTTTCCCAGTACTTTAATTCATCTTCAATGTGATGAAGTGATTTGTTAACAATCTGGTGCTCTTCAATTTTTACGCGTAGATTTTTTATTGTGTTATTAATCTGGTCATTAACGATATTGTTAAATTAAACAGACATTACAAATACGGGGACATCATTTAGCAAACCGGTGAGCACCTGCCCTAGGTGGCAATCTCAGGGGGCGCCAAAATCATATTTAAAAAAAACTTGTTTCGCAAAGCGCGTACCATACAGCATTGACGTTGCCGTTGTTCTGTCGTACGCCCGGTTGGTTTCTGAACACAACCCAAGTTGATTTATGAACGTATCCTTTAGTCAATTTTTTAAAGCTGAATTGCCTATTGTTTTTTCTGGTTATTATGTTTCCCATATTTAATTTTATGTCACACAATGAAGTCATTAGCTAATAGGTGATAAAGTGTGCAAATTTATTAAAGGTTCTTATTCTCCCGGTCACAAAAAATTGCCACCCATTTTTTGTGACATTATTTTAGTTGTTTTACAGTTTTTTTAACAATTTATAGAGAGAGGGCGCCACTCTAAGTTTCTGCCCTGGTTCGAAAAAATCGTAGATTTCCTGGTTGGCGAGTTTCCACATAAGCGTTGTTGCTGTTGTTGTCTGTTGTACGATGTTATCATTTACAATTTTGAGTTTGTTTTGCAAGGTGCAGAAATAATACCCTATTATATTACATTAATCGCAAAATATACACCTACTTACAGATTTAAAATTCACCATCTCGAAGTTTGGAAAACAACTGAGTAAATTTGCAAATATATTCAGAGTAAAGATAAGAAAAGAGAAAATATCAAGTTCGCTACAAGTACCGTCACCTGCAAGTGTTTGCAACAAAATTACCCGGTAGCACTTAATCCTATTGTTGTCGGTAATGATGATCTCAAGTAGAACCACGCCAGTTTGTAATTTTAAACCAACTATGATTAGATATTACAGAAATAATCCCAATTGTTTTGTCTGCAAACTGGTTATTTCCAACAAGTCTCGCTAATAACTTAAAGCGGCTAGATTTTTGTGGTATGTCGCTACCAGCACAAATGCAGAAAGCGGCGTTGCTTAAAATGGCACGTATTGTTTGGAGGTTCTTGAACCTGATGACTACAGAGTATGCCGCCTCTCTCATTAAAAAAAATCACGTTTTGTATTTAAGCCATCGGCGAGGCGAGAACCTAAAATATACATCCGAAATAAGAATAAAGCGCCAGGACATCAACCCACACCAATTCTACTCACACTACTCACACTAGAGTGTTCTCTGTATTATCAGTACTACAAGCAACGAAATTAACCCCGGGTCACTGCCCTGACCTGACTCAATATATACAATATACCCACCTGCGAATATTAAAAGATTATAAAGAAGACCTGTAAAATCACTTACCTCTGCTTCCTCCACAGAGAGCTTGTGTTCTTGACGTGTTATTAGTATTTTTTCTTTGTTTTTATCATATAATTCATCGAGCATCCCAGACAGTGCATTATCGTGATTATCACATAACTTACATAGGTTTTGCTGAATTCGATTTCTTATTTCTATTAAACTTGCTCGAATTTTGGCCAACTGAACATAGTAACAATAAATATTAAGTAAGCTTAGTGTAATAATGATCCAATTGCAAAGAGAGGCGCGACAGGGAGACATCATTTCTCCGAAACTGTTCACCACTGCATTGGAAAATGTCTTCAAGTTACTGAACTGGAAAGTACACGTCATCGACATCAATGGCGAGTACATCACTCACCTTCGATTTGCTGACGATATCGTGGTCATGGCAGAATCGTCGACAGAACTCGGTACCATGTAACTCGGGTAACTCTAACCACGAGTAACTCTATTGAGGTTACCGAGTAACCTCAATAGAGTTACCCAGCAGTGGGTTTAAATATGAACATGGACGAGACGAAACTTATGTCGAATGTCCATGCCGTACCCACTCCTATACCAGTGGGAACCTCTATTCTCGAAGTTGTTGACGAATATGTCTACCTCGTATAAACCGTCCAATTAAACAGAGTCAACTTTGAGAAACAGGTCAATCGCCGAATCCGACTCGGTTGGAAAACTTTCGGGAAGCTCGAGGACGTCTTCCCATCCGCAATACCGCAGTCCTTGAAGACAAAAGTCTTCGAGCAGTGCGTGTTGCCAGTGATGATCTACAGCTCTGAGACGTGGTCACTTACTATGGGTCTCATAAAAAAACTCTAAGTCACTCAACGAGCTATGGAGCGAACAATGCTCGGCATTTCTTTACATGATCGAATCAGAAATGAGGAGATCCGTAGAACGAAAGTCACCGATATAGCTCAAAGGATTAGCAAGTTGGAATATATGGCAGTGGGCAGTGCACATAGCTCGTAGAACTGGTGGCCGCTGGGGCAGAAAGGTTCTCAAATGGAGACCACGAACCGGAAGGCGTTCATTAGGCCGGCCCCCTACTAGATGGACGGATGACCTGGTAAAGGGCGGCAGGTAACCGATGGACGGACGTCGCGTCCGATCGGCTAGTCTGGAAATCTTTGGAGGATGCCTATGTTCAGCAGTGGACGTTTTCGGGCTGATATGACGAATAATACAAGAATGCACGGAAGAACATAAAAAATGACAGTGGCAGCTAGTGCCCGATTAGACATCTGTGTGTCTGAGCTAACTACTAAGGAGTTTGAGTATCGCTCTATCGCCAGTATTCGAAGTTCACAGCCGCATCTGCTGTGTTATGTGTATAGGTGTTTGAGTACCACATCTTGTACAATCTTGTACAAGTTGGTGCACAAGACATTTACGGTATAGAGTCGTTTGAATGCAACCCATTGTAGTGGTATTTGTCACTCTGAATGAAACACTGACCGGTCATAATTATGAGTGGTCAATTGTTGTTATTTTTTATGACTATGCCTATGTATTGCCTAATAGAATAATAAACTCCCTGTGTGGCCCAACGGTTACCAAGCTCGACAGCCACGCAGAGGTCCCAAGTTCGATTTCCGTGCCAGGAGAAATATTTGTATGTGGGCCATTTACTTCTCTCGTCAGTTCAGGACTATATAATGACAATGCAACTTTGCCAAAATAAATAAAGTACGCTCTTAATTTGTACTTAAAGTACTTATTATTCGATGATATTATGAGGTTCGCGTTTCATTCCTTTCAGCCTATGTTCATAATTGCAAACATTTCTTGGTAAATATATGGTCCCTGTTTGGCAATGATTGCTAATTCACTCTAGTGTTCGAAATTTTCGAATTGACGGATACACACGAATACGCAGATAGTTGTCGTATTGCGGCTAGCACAAGAGCGACGTCTGCTAGGCTAGTAATCTGGCTAGAGGCGGAATTGGATGGTCCGCATAGTACCGTCTCTGTAATCGTCACATATACAGGGCATTAAGAAAACCATTGACTATTTCAAGGGCGCTGACTGTATAATAGAAATGAAAAATACATAATCGGTTCTCTTTTAAAATACTTAATAAATAAATCAGTTATGGCGTCCCAATGATTTTCGAAAAATTGTGAATAATATTGACACCCCACGATTAACAGACACCGTTGCCATGCGTTAGCGCTGATTAGCTGTCGCGCAAGCGCCAGTGGTTCGAGGTATCGATTTTTCTTACTACTTTGAGGTAACCACATTAGAAATGATTGGGAAATGTTAACAACAAGTAAATGAATTATTTTTATATTTTATTTGACTAATGTGTTTATTGCTGAATGTTATGCACACGGAAATTATTTTTTTATCATCTATACATTATCATGAAAAAAGTTGTTTTCCCACTTATTTCAGAAGTGTGTTTATAAGACGAATGATAATGAATTATCAAAATGTACTAACATTCTCCGCCATGCATAACGCCATAATAGTATGGGCACATTCAAACACTTCATTCTTTTTTCTCGCTCCTAATTCGCTATTTTTGATAACAAACTGGTCTAGTTGCTCTTGCCTTTCATAATGTACAACTTCCTGTCTGCATGTTGCCATACCTTGTTGAAAAATTTCGTATTTATTTTCAAGGTCTTCAAATAAGTCTAAGTCCTCTGGGTTTTCTACCGGAAAGAAACATTTTACAAATTCTTCATGCTTGTTTTCGTGGATTGAAATGGACCTGTCAATCAACTCCAGTAATTCATCCTTGGTAATACGATTACTCAAGGCATCTACATCCTTAAAACATTCATTTATTACGGCTGACCAGTAAACCAAAAAGTTATTTACTATCACTTTTAATCCTCCGTAATAAGTATGATAGACGCCATCTTCAAATTTTATATTTTCCATAGAACGGAGAAATTCATTTAGCTTAGGAGAAATGTTTTCGTTAATAATGAGATATGGTTCTTCTAACTCTATATTTCTTTGAGCGATTATTACAGTTCTTAAAATGGAGTCCATTTTTAAATATTCTGCAAATATCAAAATGGAATAAATACTAGTAAGCAAATAATACAAAATTTGATGAAATTATGTATAACACATGTCTCTGAAACAAATTATAATTATTATTGTTTTTATTTCCTTTATGGCCGCCACTAGGCCTCCGGCTTGTGCCAGTGACAGTTTTATAAGGCGCACGACTTGTTCGTCCCGTCACTTGATGATATTATTGATATATTGATATATTGATTGATATTACATAAAAAAAAATTATGGCGATCATCCCCAGTGTCAATAGAGGTGGAAAAAATGTTAGAGGATGGAAAATAGTAAATAGTAAGAAAAAAATAAAGGAATGAAATATCAATTTGTCGTCAGTCGTATATGCAACATTATATAATGCGAATTACTATTTCTTTTTTTTTTGTAAAGTTTAACTGGATTAATAAGAGCCAAGTTCGACTTAACAAGTTCCAAAGAAATGTCATAAAGCAAGGTACACAGATAAGTGGAATATTTAATAATGCGAAGTCTTTCAGTCAGACAGGATGTGAACACGTTCATTACCTGTGATGCCCCAGCATCCAAACCTTAGAGGATGGAACCTTTTTTTCCATTCTGGGGATGAAACAACCACACACTCCGCAGGAATTTTGACGTTAACGCTGCACATGCTCTGCACAGATAATGTATTCATCCGATTTGTTCTCTGATGCGAAACACATTATTGTACCTAAGCGCATTATATAGCAACTTCAGAGTAAGATGATGAACGCCCCACCGGCAGGGCTAAAAAGGCCTTGGCAGAATCGTAATATGATTAATTGACAATTCATGTTATGAATTTCTTACTATCCATACAATGCAATTCATCGATTTGACATTTGACTGCGAAATATATGAATTTCGTTTGTCTTGTTTGAAAATTCATAATACGAAAATGTCAATTAATCATAATATTATGATTCTGCCAATGTGACCTTTTTAGCCTTGCAGACTATTTCTTTTCACACTTTGCTACAATACTAGTATACTCATAATCAAGAATCACTATCTACTAAAACGCTATTGGACTTTCCAGGTTTTGGGATATTATTGCATAAAAACCATGTTTGAAGGTGAATTTAGGAATTCTTAAAAAAAAATAGTCAATTCGTGCCCAGCCAGCCTGATTAAAAGACGACGTCAAACAAATACATATTAAGACCTGAAGTATAAAGAAGATCACTCGTGTATTGTAACATTTCTACAGAACCAAGGAAGATTCTGGTTTCTAGATTTACGTATATTGTAAAGTATTACACTGCAGACGGAGCCATGCGGTAGGGGTGAATTTAGACAACTTGAGGCGTCTGCTAGATGCTGATGTATTGATTGGGTTTGATCTAATTACTCTCCTAAATTAATCCCGATGGATTTTAGGGCGACGACGTTGACCCTCATAAACTAAATATTTGTTATTTACAAGAATGGCGATAGCATCAACGTCGTTCAACAATGCCAATCATTTTATAACAAAATATGTGTTTTTAAGGGCCTTTTAAGGGTGTACCGTAAAGACGAAATACAACGCGGCGTTCCATGAAATGATATTAGATTTAAAAGAAAAGACCACAAAATTTGCTCTAGCCTTTGTGTTCAAAGTTTAAACTTAATTAAACCAGGAATTTTCAACAGGTACGGTTTTTTTACTTTTTTTTTTGCTTTTATTTTTGTGTTTTAAGTGAACATTATGGGTTGGTATTATATTAAAAATTAATTCTAAAAAGAATATCTTACCGTGGCTTCTAAATGTCAAATGTAGTTTTAAAGATATATGGAAATGAAATTTTGTTTGATCACCAAAATTGAACATCGTCACCAAAATTAGTACATTGGAGAAAAAGAACACGAATTAAATCAGAAATAATCTTTGATAGCCATATAAACCAGGATCTTAGATGTTGAGTCTCATACGGCTAATTGCTTGGGCCTTCTGCTAACAACTGATCCAGAGCGATACTCTGTGATAATGTTGCCCCACTGGGTACTTCCGACCATTGTCTGGTGAAAACTGTATCCCACCCGATCAGAACTTTAGTGGTAAGAGACGGGTGTGGTGATACAGATTAGCAGATTGAACGAAATGCGCCATTTCTGTTCTTCATATTCCTGGAAGGCTTGCTTTTCTTCAGGAGACTCGTCGAGCTGTGCTGTTGCTGTAGTCGAAGTGTTGCGTTTGGGTATGGAGTATTACATACTTACCATACTCTGAGGTACCCAATGGTCCCCAAGCCATGCTTGTGCGCTGACTGTAGCCGTGCTGAAGCACAAAAACAAGCTTGGGCAGATGCTCGACTACGCTAAGCTCCCAGTACTCGGAATCTGAAGAATGCTTTTAATAAGGCCGCCAAGAAGTGCAAAAACCTGTTACGTAGGGCTAAGTTCGACCATGTACGCTGCATAGCGTGCAGCAGGTAGCTATTCCTTTTGGCCCCTAGCCAAAGCGGTCGAAACTAACTTCTGTCGCCCATCATTACTACCCCGGCTGAAGCCGGACGGCTCGCTGGCTCTTAATGCGGAAGAGAAGGCGAATCTTTTTACCTCACTCTTTGCAGAGAGTTCGCGTCTGGATGCCGCAGGGAACCTACCGCCTACCTTACCTCAGGCTGGCTGCACTATGGCACCAGTTCGCATACGCCAAAAAGAGGTACTTAGATCTCTGCGGAGTCTAGGCGTGAGCCAGATGGAATTCCAGCAATAGACCTACGTAATTATGCGCCTGAATTGTCTCCTGTTTTCACACGACTGTATCGCCTCTCATTAGAGACTGATGTAGTTCCCAGGTCGTGGAAGCTTGCGCAAGTGCAACCTGTGCCGAAAAAAGGAAACAGAGCTGACCCTGTCAACTATACACCTATGTCAGTCACTTCCATTCTATGCAAGACTATGGAAGTTGTATTCAACATCAGTCTCCTGTCGTGCCCCCTTAGTATTTTCCAAAACGGTATCCGGCGAGGGCGATCTACTTCTGTATGCCTGTCACATATAGAGCAAGGCTATAGAAAAGCAACATTTTTTGGACATATGCCTGTCACATATAGAGCAAGGCTATAGAAAAGCAACATTTTTTGGACATTGGACATTTCTAAAGCCTTTGACAGGATCTGGCACGCAAGCCTTTTAAGCAAGCTTCCCTCATATCCCTTTCGAAGCGTGCCATACACGATGGATTGGTTTATAAGAATAATTTTCCAAAAGAATCTCTCCTAATATCTGAACGGGGCCTTCGTCACACGATTGCGCGTTAGACGATCTTTTACTTTGCGTTTAAAATTAGTGCATCGACTAGTCGCCTTACAAGCATCAATACATCAGTTCGGACGGATTTTAGGGGACCCACCTTTTTGGATCGTGAGTATCTGATTTATGCTTTTTCGTTTGGAATACTGTTTTTTAATACCTAGACGCGATGATACATTAAATATTTAATGTGATTAAGTCAAAAACAACATGCTAATAAGTATCTAGCTTGCAAAAAATATATTGACGATTTTTTGCAACACACGACTGGCGCCCAAGTACAACCTATGTGCTTACTTTTTTCATGCTTTTTTCGGTTTTTTCAGCATGACACATAAATTATTAGATTAAGAAATAGAAGTTTGTTATAGGAATCCTATAACGGGGGCAAATATAAAGACGATTTCGACACCTGAAACTAAAACTCCCAGGAACGTCGTGATGCTCATGCGTGCTCATCCTCAAAATCGGAAGACGAGTCTGTTGATGACGTATCTCTAATTACCCACCGATGGAAGAAGAAGAAGCGTCGATACCAGGGGATTCTTTCCCTAATGTAAATTCGGTAGGAACACCCACTCAAGGATTTGAGAAATATTTTACACCAGACGATACGGTGACACTTTTTATGATAAAAAGTACTATTACTATAGGTACATTTTAAGACTTTTTGTTGATTTTGCATATAAGAAATGATCTTAAGATTTTATTCACCAAGTAACATATTAAAGGCCCATCTAAATACAATCGTATTCGTACACAATTGTGCCCCTATTATAAAGGGTCGAAGTTAATACAATTGTGCAGGTCAAAATTTTCCAAGATGGCGGGCGGAAAATGGAAAATTGACTCAAATTCGTCATCTACAGGTCAAGTTCAGGTAGATATAAGTTTTTTTTTCGGAGAAATTCCAAGTAGTTTCGGAGCCGATCCGAACGAGTTATGGGTCTTCTACTGACCTTTGCAATTGGATCTCGGATTTCTTAAGGAAACATTCGATTCGAGTGGTCTTAGAAGGCTACTCTTCCGAACATCGGGCGATTGATGCCAGAGTTCCTCAGAGTTCCGTGCTGTCTGCAACTCTCTATCTGCTGCATATCAATGATATGTTAATTTCAGGTGCCTTTGCGTCTGCTCACGACAGCTCAATTGTAGGTAGGTACTTGAACAACTCCATGGTTAGACGTTTGGATTTGACACTTAAGTCCTATTTTTGTGTAAAGTGTAAAGTCCTATTTTTCGAGATACGACAAGATCGCTTTCCGGCGTCGAATATATACCGATAGCCGACTGTCTTTAGCTACTTAGGATGTGTCCTAAGTCCTGTCCTCCAATTTGAACTTCGGCAAATACATAGAATCCATGGCCAAAAATGCATCCAGTAAGATTGGCATCCTTTCCAGAGTGAGGCGTTACTTCACACCGGGAAAGTTGCTTCAACTGTACCAAGCACAAACCCGTTCGTGTTCGGAGTAGTGCTGCCACCTATGGGATGGCTCTGCTCTGTCGATTAAAAATTTATAAATTAAATGAACTTTAATTTGTTTTTCAACATTATTAATTTGTAGCCAACAACATGCCAACAACAGTGTTATTATGACAGAAAAAGCTACTTACTTTCTAATTTTGGTGATAAGATACAATTTTGGTGAACACAGATAAATCACCAAAACTAGAAAATTAGCAAAAAGTTATTTATAAGACAAACTATTTAAGTTAAGGCAATATTAACTATAGCTGAACAAAGGTACAAAAATCAACATTCAAAATGCTCACAACATTATTTGAAACCTTTTTTCTTTCCTCGGTAAAATGATCACAAAAATTGTTCAGTTTTGGCCCCCATGTAACCAAGTATTAGTACTTACCTTTTTGGCGGGAAAAGCAGCACGATCACCGCACAACCGATCACACTACGTATCAGTGCGACCATGGAGGGAACGGGAGGTAGTGATCGAAAAGTTCTCCGAAGCTTACAGTATTTGCTAGTGAGCATTTAAAATTGTTCACAAAAATTAGGCTCCTCTCTCGGACGATTGTACTTGATACGATATTACTTTATATTAAACCATTTATTAAACCGTTTAATTAATCATTTATTTAATTGCAGACAGTAACATTCACTGAGAATACGGGTGTACCACTATTTTTCAAAATATGGTTCGATTTTTTTTTCAATCACGAAAACAAGTTTCAGACAAAGGTTGTGGACGCGTCACCAAAATTAGAAATCAGGATTTAAAAAAATTATAAATATACTGCCTCCGTGGCCGAACGGTTACCATGCCGGACTGCCACGCAGAGGTCCCCGGATCGATTCCTGGGCCGGCAGAAATAGTTGTATGCCTACAATTACTTCTCTCGTGAGTTTGGGTGTAATTTGTGGTTGACTATGTATGTGTCCATGGCACCCGCGACACAGGGTTTCCCTAGTGCGGGGCTATGTGGAGTGTGCGCGTTATTAATTTATTTATTATTACTGTAACGTCGACGTAGAAATTTTTCTTTAGTGGCTCCAGGTGAAGATTTAGGTATACTTACTTGACTACAAAAAATATTACATATCTATTTTGGCAATTCGTAATACGACTTTCGACCACGCCGCGCAAAAATCACAGCTGGGAAAATCACTCAAATTACGTATTTTTTTAAAACATCGCCTTTCTTTACACAAGGTCAGTATGGGTAAGTGTAGGCTAGGGAGCAGTGTTGGGCAAAATTTAATTGTTCTGGCAATTAAAGATTGACAATTGATTAATTGTCAATTGCGAAACAGCAATTAACGATTGATCAATTGTTAGTTGCGAGAACCGCAATTAACAATTAATCAATTGTTAATTGCGGTTCTCGCAACTAACAATTGATCAATCGTTAATCGCAAATATCTACAATTAACGATTAATCAATTTTCAATGTTTTTGATTAACAATTAACAATTAAAACTGACAATTATGATAAATTTATAGGGCATATGGAGGTGAGTTCGGGCGTTGGTTGTGGGGGCCTGTTGGGGGCCATCTGGGGGCAGGTTAGGGGGCCGGTTGGGGGCCCGGTTGTGGGCCCGGTTGGAGGCCCGTTTGGGGGCCCGGTTGTGGGCCCGGTTGGGGGCCGGTTGGGGGCCCCGGTTGGGGGCCCCGGTTGAAGGCCCCGGTTGGAGGCCCCGGTTGGGGGCCCCGGTTGGGGGGCCGGTTGGGGGGGCCAACCGGGGCCCCCAACCGCCGGAATTGATTTTTTAATCTAATTGAATTATTGATTGAAATTTTATTGATTAACGCCCAACACTGCTAGGGAGTAAGAGTGGCTGCTCTTTGTATCATGAAAAATAATTGACCATCTGTTAGTGTAATTAAAAGTACTACTGATTCACACTTTCAAAACTATATAGTTCTGTTAGGTACTTTCATAGCTATCGTCATTTTGAAATCTGTCACTTTTTTAAATACGAATCTCAATTCACATGTGGCATTTTAATGTACACAAATGTTGGTGATTTCGACGAGGGCGGGTATTTTGTATAGGCAAGTTCTTTTTTTAGTTGTTAAACTTAATATTACTATTTCACTTGGATTGTTAAAAATAAGAGTTCTGTGCATTTGAAAAGCATAACCATAAAATTAGGTGATCGGAGAAGTGTGTCTACTTGTGCGTCTATGTGTCACACTTGCCCCAAGTCAGAGGTGGTAAACATTAATTTATTATTTTAGTAATTACCGATGATTAGTTTAAAACAATATTGTTTGGATAAAATTACTGATAATATTTGAGACTAGCGTTCCAAGTAAGAAGAGAATAGTCAGAAAGTGTCGCTGTGACTAAATCTCGTTTTAACTTTAGTGCATGTTGTACGGTGAACGGAATACAGAGAACTATTGCCATGTCAGTTGTATTTTTTTATTTAAACGGATACCAGAGACTTTTTTATAACTCATAACTTTTTTTTCTTACATGCTTAAAACAACCTATGTAAGTAATACAGGTGACAAATTATTGTTTGTTATACTTAGGTACCATAATCTTTGCATTTTACAATGATAATAACGTTGATTGGTGTACCTGTAATCTGCGTCGCTATTTAAAATGAGCACAACAAGCAAAATAAATGTTTCTTCATCCATATCCATTGTGATACTAACGGAACACTTGGGAATGAAAGCACCGAACTGTCACCAGTATCCAGTATCTTCCCGTGTTGATGTTTGTCAGTAAACAAAAATGTATGTTTACGCAGCGTCAGACGTTTGCAGTGCCACTCAAAGCTTTAAATCGTTAAAATCTGAGCCACTCTGTTACCCCAAGATATAAAGTTGACAACTCCAATGTACCTACAGGTACATTGTAATTTCACCAGCAGCTTTCAAAACCGGAACGAAGGAATGCTCTCATTACTGTTTGGCTGCAGAAGAACCTCTACTGTTATTAAATAGTATGTAAGGAAGAGCCCTTCTTCGCCCAGCTGAGATCTGCTCCATTGACTGTGTCGAAACTTGGCCAGTTTACATGTTTATTAAGAAAAACATGTAAGATGAGTATGGCTAAGCGTGACATACTTTTTACGAAGTTTATTTTGAATATCAAAATTAAGCCATTTAAGCTTGAGTTTTCAAAATTTTTCTGAAGGCAATATTTAATAAGGTTCATAATTGGCTGTAAGTAACATGCTTTATAAGATTTAAACATTAACAATTCATTATTATGGTCTAATACTGAAAGCATTACTCTAGACACACTTCCCCGACGAACCGAGACAAGCGTGACTACATCGCTAATACACGACAGATTACTATTTTTTTATTGTAAAATGCAAAAATTATGTTACCTAAGTACAACAAGCAACAATTTGTCACCTATATTACTTATATAGGTTGTTTTAAGCATTTAAGAAAAAAAGTTATGAGCTAATTGCGTCATACTTACTGTGCTTCAGTTAGAGGTGGAAAATCTTTTACAAGAAAATTAAAAAGCCGCTTTATTGGTGCTTAGAACAAAATGTAATAAAAGATTCTTGACCTGGTTTACACTCATCAAAAGGGGTGATGAGATTATTCTCTTTCCCTCTGATTTAAAAAAGTCCTGGCTATCCGTTTAAATAAAAAATACAACTGACATGGCAATAGTTCTCTGTATTCCGTTCGCCGTACAACATGCTCTAAAGTGAAAACGAGATTTAGTTAGTGACACTTTCTGACTATTCTCATCTTACTTGAAACGCTAGTCTCAAATATTATCACTAATTTTATCCAAAACAATATTGTTTTAAACTAATCATCGGTAATTACTAAAATAATAAATTAATGTTTACCACCTCTGACTTGGGGCAAGTATGACACATATACACACTAAAGGCCCATTTAAATGGAGAGAGTTTCTCGTCTCGAAGATACGATTATCGAAAGAATATAAAAAACTTTCCTCGTCTAAACATTTGCGATTATCGACCGTCCACGTGAGCGATAATCGCCTCACCTTTCAATATTGAACGTCTCCGTGTAAACAGAACTCGAAAGCAAAAATCGTATTTCGAGTTTCTGTGCCAGCTGTTTCTACCACGAGTGCAGTGCGCGAGGGTGTTTTGATTATCACTGCTTTTCTAAGACAAGAATTAATGAAACGAGAACGAAAAAAAAATTTGGATTAAGAATAGTTATAAAATTTAAAAAAAAAAAAAATTTTTACAATGCAATGAACTTAATATTATCAGCAGTTCCAAATTTGAATGATTCTTGC
>NW_020653200.1:3123284-3124324 GCF_003589595.1 Hyposmocoma kahamanoa
CATACGAGATCGTGTTTAGACAAGTCGAAAACTCGTAAGCAAGAATCTCCTTACTACATATTTCTCTGTGTAAACAGTCGATGAGGCGATTAAGTTGCTTGCGAATCTCGTATGACATAATCGTAGGCGAGATTTTAGTTCTTGCCTGAATGTAAACATTATGATACGATAATCTTATGGCGATTATTGCTTACGATAATCGCCTACGAGTTTTCGTTACGAAGCGTGCGAGAAACTCTCTCCATCTAAATGGGCCTTTACCTCAACTAAAGTAGGCACACTTCCCCGATACATAATTTTATGGTTATGTTTTATAAATACACATAGAACTCTTATTTTTAACAATCCAAGTGAAATAGTAACAGTAATATTAAGTTTAACAACTAAAAAAAACTTTGCCTATACAAAATACCCGCCCTCGTCGAAATGACGATAGCTACGAAAGTACCTAACAGAGCACCCTTATTATACATTGTATGCTGTTAAATTAGTTTTCTTAATAATAGAAGTTACGACGACGATGTGCTTAAACAATTTCCTTAAAATGTCGTGTTGGTCTAGATTCCACACAAGTGCTAGCGAACGGTGTGCGCGTGCTAAAGCTGTAAGTCGCACAAGGACTACAATTGCTTATTTCCTTATTCTCTGCAATAGATCATTACTATTACCAAGAGCACTATACAAAGGTTATATGCTTGAACAAGACCGTGGTGGGATACGTCTAAGTAGAGCAAGGTCTATTAATAATTTATTGTTTAATTCAATAAGATTATGACTACAATCACATTTTGAACGAATGCGGTGGATAAAGGTAAACTTATTTAAAATATTCATTTGTAACAAATAAGTATTGATAATGTACAGCTTTTATCGATAAATATGCACATATTATTATTATATTTTTTATATACATTTTATTATATATTATTATTATTATTATTATTAATATATATATACATATATATATATATGTGTGTGTGTGTGTGTGTGTGTGTGCGTGCGTGCGTGCGTGCGTGCGTGCGTGCGTGCGTGCGTGCGTG
>NW_020653200.1:3124334-3162737 GCF_003589595.1 Hyposmocoma kahamanoa
CGTGCGTGCGTGCGTGCGTGCGTGCGTGCGTGCGTGCGTGCGTGCGTTCGTGCGTGCGTGCGTGCTTGCGTGCGTGCGTGTGTGTGTGACAAATTATTTCTCAAGTAAAATTTGTTCGTTTTCAGATGTTAGGGAGTTCTTCAAAGTTATCTACTTACACATTGACCATTGGTAGGTCAATGTGCTTACATTTGTAATGTAATTATGTGCCAGATAATCACACCAACTACCTGGACTCATACTAAGGAATTCATTGGACTATGAATAACAGAGCAACGGAATTCACTCCGGGACAAGAATTCACTCAGAAATCGAATCTGGGATCTCATCCGTCCACAGTACGAACCTTTGCGCCGCCGTGCTCGTCAAAACTTACCTCTGTAGAATGGAGAGTTAGTTGGAGTAGCGTCTGGCACGGCATGGTGAGAAACGTTGGTTCGAATCCATCCTAACATTCAATAAAATTTAATTGTAATTCATAAAGTGACATTTCTAGTCAGCGGCTGGTAGCTGTAAAGGGCCCTCGCTGAGTGAAAAAAGCTTTCATACAATTCTCACAGATGGCGCTACGGCAAAAGTCGTTAAAAACCAAAAACAAAGATCTGCAACAAACACATGGAATAATTCGCCAGGTCCGTTGGTTCGTGCCATAGCTTAGGCATAGCCTCTGGCACGGTTTGCTGGCATTGGTTCAAATCCAACCAGATTGAAATGAATTTTCTTCTAAGTGTTCAATCTTTGTTTAATAATCATAACATCGAAACTTCACATGAACATTATTTGTATAATGGATATTTTATGTCTCGATACGTCGAGAACAGATTTGTTTCTAGTATTAAATTGGATATGTTTTGGACATAGTCAGTATTCAATGTCGTTTGGTCCAGACATGTAGTACCAAGAGCACGTCAAACTTTAGACTTAAATCCAACTTTATGCCGCTTACGATAAGAATGATCCAAAGCACAAAGTGTCAAGCTTGATGTGCTCTTGACTGTACTTTTAGCACTACAAGAGGTTTCAAGGATTGATACGATTCTTCATAAATTTTTTTAGGGATGCTTTTAGTGAAAATATCAAGATATTGATATATTTATCTAGACTTATTACTGTTCGTGAAAATCGATTCGATATAATATCGATTTATTTTTTCACTTGCCCATCCCTATTGCCTCATCGTCAAACAAATGTCAAGCTGACAGACAAGAGCTTTTCAATGTTGCCACTTAGTATTTTTATATATGAATACTATAATAGGACAATATAAAGAGACCCAAATTTCGAACGATCCCTTAAATAGTTTGTGGATAGTTTGAAATTGGAGTTCTTTATTTTTTTTCCATTCTATAGGCTCTTTAGCATAGCTCTGCCAACAAATGGACGACGGGTCAAATACAAAGTCCACGAAAAATATTATATACGTAGTGACAGGTAAAGGGTGTCATAATGTTTGCTTGCAACAATTAAAGATAAATATTTAGAGACCCAAAAATGAAACATATTCTAGTGAATGAAAAAAAAAAAGAAAAATTACTTGAATACAATAGTAATGAAATAACTTTTACTGTCAATATTAATTTATTTATATGTTCTAAGTGTTATGTAGAATTTTGTGAATAAAGAGTAGTGTTCATTATTATTCTAAAGAGCGGTGTAGATATTACAAAGTGAAATTAAAATCATTAGCATTCGTTGAACCTATAATTTACTCATCTAAAGAAATGGAGTCCGGCTTCAATTCCCGATTTGTCCAATTTAGGAAACGAACATTTCGCAGGTTTAGCATGAGGGGAAATAGACAAAACTAGCACGTCGAGATGTTTTTCTCTTTGCAACCGATTATGTATCTATTCCGAGCACGACGTAACTGGAAAAGAAACTCGCTACATTAGACAAAGTTTTTTCTACGTAGCGATAAGGGAGTTGCTGCAACTAAAATATTTCATTTTCATAGCGGTCACACTAAACCGGTAATAGTTAAAAAAAAAAAAGTTTAAAATACGCACAACCTTAGACTGCCTGCATTCATTTCCGCCGTGACGTTTTTTAGGGTTTATGGCGTGCATAAATTAGTAAAAATAAAAGGTAACACTAATTTTATCTTAGAGGATAGAAAAAAAATAAAGGAAAGGAGCTGCCCTAACTACACAATGAACGTGCATTATCTAAACAAAAACTGAACTACAAATGGCGGATTTCTTTAGTGTTGTACCATAAATAATCTATCGATAATTAATTATCGACATGCAAATGTCTGGTTTGAATCTTGAAACTGTTTTTTTTTTGTTTCCTTAGTTTACTGTAATCAAAATATGATTATAACGTTTAATTAAAGTAGATCAATATTCTATTTGGGAATATCTTGTTTTATTTCAGCGAATAATCGATCCTGATTATTCGCAGAAATAGAACAAGATGAGATTTTGTTAATTTATATTTTGTTGTTTTATAATTCTTTATTTTGTTGTAATTGTGGCAATTTTTTTGGGCTAAACCAGTATGCATTTTATATGTGGACGGACAAACATGTGAACACTATTGGCCGAGCGCCATTGACTTACAAATAAATGGACGACGGGTCTAATACAAAAACCACGAAAAAAATGTCCCAAGTCAACCTATTCGAAATTTAAATTGTAATGTCATCGCAGAATCGCGCTGTCAGTAGAACAAATGAAGACTAAAGCGGAGATAGCGCTCTGTATACGATTTTAGCGCCTTACAAGTGCGGACACTTTTTAGCGCGGACCCGACGTCCATATAATTGTAAGTCAATGCCGAGCGCCTTTGATTTATGATAAGCGCCGAACTCATCTAAAGAAATAGAGTCCGGAATCGATTCTCGATTAGTTCCAATTTAGGAAACGAACATTTCGCCGGTTTAGCATGAGGGGAAATAGGCAAAACTTAAGCGCGTAGAGATGTCTTTCTCTTCTAACTGATTATGTCTCAACTCCGAGCACGACGTAACAGGAACAGAAACTCTTTACCGTACTAAACGTCGATAGGACGTTTCAGGTGATTCGAATAATCCATCCAACGCCCATCTCTACTTTTCCGAAGCTTGCACAAAACATAACATCTCCGATAGATCGCCTCCAATCAAGATCTATCGATTTTGTAGCATCGGGTTTGCGACTCGACTTGCAAAGTGTACTCTAATATAGGTGCCTGTGATTAAAATCGACAAATTTTGCATTAAACTATTTAATAACAGTTAACATCCGTAACATAACAAAACAGTAAAACAATTAATACATTTTTAATATAATTTATTGTTACACTAAAGAACTCTATGGGTAAATTTATGGTATATTTTTTAATTCGATTACTCGTGACTTGTAGAGAAGTATCTCTACGTCTCTACTGCGAACCATGCGAGGCATGGCATGGCACAGCGTGACGTGAGTAGACGTGAACGATCGAATGACAGTTTTAAGATTTTAAAAAATTGTACTAATATTGTTATTCCAAACAAAATATTTTTACATTTTTTTATCCGTATACGAAATAAATACAACAACGCAAGTCTTAAAATTAAGTGCATATTAAAGTTTTGGACTTTATCAGTGACAATCACGTTTGTTTATTGGTTAACATCCGCCATTTTGTACTGTCGTTTGTTTAGTGACTGGTTCTCTTTCCAGTGATGCTATATATTTCACCTGAAAATATATATTGTGAATTCGCAAGTGGTGTACAATGTTTTTGCTAGAAACGTTGTTTTTAAATGTTCTAAATTAAATCGTGTGACTTGTCAATCTGACGTCGGTACATCACCTCCACCTATGTGCCGGATGTGTCCTACAATCGGTTAGGGCGATTTTACGTGCCACCTTGAGAGGTGTACGTGTCCCGATACCTATGCTGCCAAGATTATGAGTGGCAACGGGAATCAGGTGCCGTTGGCGCCGAATCAGCGCGGGCCCGGACCGTATCCTTTTTTTAATTTCACGTTTATCGTTGTTTTATCAATATATTTATGTAATAAATGCCACTTCAGCATCTGGTTGAACCGCATTTTGCGAATAGTTACGGTTTTAATGTTTTGTATTTTTGCTCCCATTAATATCGCATTATGTGCAATGTTATTCATGTAATTGATATACATAATCATGCCTAAACAAATTTAGTGAAAATACGTTTGTGCCACTTGATTTCTTGGACAATACATACTGTGAGTTTTAATGTGGCTCATTGCTCATAAGGTTTCTATTACTCAAAGTTGATAGCTACCAAAATAACCATATGTAACTGTATAACAAGTTATAATTATTGTAAAAATTACAACTAAAATGTATAGTATTTTATCATAGTTTTTTAATAACTGGTAGTTAAAAAAGAATATTTTACTTATTTGAACCAATATTAAGTAATGGAATGTAGTGTTTATAAGCCTTTTTTGACCTCATTGTAACTTCCAGGTAAGTAAGTGTAAACCTTGGGCTTAGTAATGTATGAGAGGCAAATTCTACAAACGAAATGGTAAATTATAAACATTGTTGTTTATAATTTATAATTTTGTTTGTTATATTACAAAATGTAATTTGAATATAATAAAATTTGCCCAATATGCTGTAACAGCAGAACCAGCTCAATCAATATAGTATACTGCAAAGCGAATGTCTTTCTGTAAGCGAATATTTATCTGGAGTTGTGCCTTTGTTTGAACTAGGTATGTGGTAACTGGTAGATTCTCCTAATATTTTAATGAATGTTAATAATGTTCACTACATAATGGAAGACCAATGTTTATTTTCCAAAAGTTATTTACAAATATTTAAAAAACATATTCAGGTAAATGTTCAGTAGTCACCATTATTTTATTTTTAAAATTCTCTTGCAAAAATACAAATTGCTTATTGCTAACTCATGGTAGATAAAATACATAATACCTATTATTAGGCACTGCCCCTAGAGATATATGTGGTAGGACTAAAATAGGTGAACTCAAAACATAACTATAATTATTGAAAATTTCAAATTTAACTTGTGATTAAAATGTTGAAGTACTAGATGAGTGTTATGTGATACTTCTTTTACATTTGTCTTATTGTGCAAATAATACAAAATGGATTCCCTTAATTGTAATTAAAAAACAACAGAGTTCCTCTTTGGTTAAATAGAATAAAATCATGTAGCAGTGTAATTAAGTTAGTTCAAGATAAGGCATATAATTTTTGTCTATCACAGGCAGTGAATAAATATTTAGACTTGTTTGATCTTATTCTGTAAGAATTTTGAATTAGTTCATTAAATATTGTTAAGAGTCTATACTGTAGTCTGTTCCAATCCATTTTGAACAAAAAGTAAACAAACAAGTATACCTCAAATGGCTTTGTATGGTTCCGCATAACAGTGAAAGTGTTAAGTCAATCACTTTGGAGAAAATATATAGTAATATTGAGGATATACACTGATTACTATGGTGTGAAAACATGATTTCAAAAAATTTTCACAATAGAAAAATATCACAATGTTATTTATCTGAAATTTCACAAGAAAACTGCTGTATTAAAATAGGTACTTTATGTATACTAATGATTTTTTTTTATATCAACTGAACTAAATAGGACACTTATACTGTATGATATACATTTTTCAATAATAATTTCAATAATAAAACCAGTGCCCTTGCGCTTGACCCAAGCAAAATGAACTGTATTAGTAGGGAAAAAAAGTCCATTCAAGCAGAAGTAGTATAGACTCTGAAGACCATAATTATTAAAACCACAATGAGGCCATATTGTTGCATGTACCATGATATTCTATTTTTGATTATTTTTAAAATATTAATTTATCTCTGCTTCAGAATACACAAATAGAATAGAATCAGTTTGAAAAATGGGAGAAATAAAAAATAGTGTGCTTTACATACGATGCGATAACTGAAGTATCTCTTGTCTACATAAATTTAAAAATATGAAATTAGTATGAGAAAAGTTGTTTCAAATCAATTTACTGACCGATTTTCGGCCAAGTTTTTGCCAATAGGTTATCTATAGGAATTATGCATTTCTAAGGGTCAGAACTTTGAACATTTTTTTCAATTATTTTGTATGAATGTTGCAAGTCTGTTATAATCTGTTATTTATATTGGCGAAGACATTTGAAAAAGTATAATTGTTAGTTATTGCTATTTCTCATTTTTCTGCTTTGTTATCTTTGTTTGTATAATTAGTTCTGATAAATGAGCCTAATATTATTATGCCCAAGATTCTTCACTTAATACATATGTTTCTTTCCTTTTTATAGCAATTAAAGTATTCTAATTTAATAGATTTTGCTGAAACTTCTAAGACATTTGAAATAATATTGTTTTCTGTATTAGGTAAGTTTAGTGTCAACAATATACTTTTGCCCAATTCACAGGTGCTGAGAAAATATAATGTAGTTTGCCGAGGCTATGGTATGTGTGACAGAAAAGAAACACATAGGTTCTCACCATGTGTTTGTTTAATAACAATTTCTAGAATTTGTTAATTTAGTGTATAATGGCAATTTAAATATTCTTCTCTTGTGTCCCAAACAGCTGTCCCTATTTGCTCACCCAATGTATAGGGATTTCCAGCCCGATAAGACTAGGGTACCGTGAGCGTTCCAGCTGAATACTCCTCCAGTGATACGCCTTTTAGGGTGTCTGATGGTCCCGGGACCATCAGACACCCTAAGAGCCCGGGCTCTGGGTACGGACATGTTAGGACATTGTAGTTAACTGTAGTTGGGATGGACTCCTTCGTTTGCCCTGGTGACGTGGGGCCAGGGCGTCTATCCTGCACGCTATTTGCACAGTTAACGCGTCTTAATAGCGGACTAGACGAAGGCCAAATGCGAAAAGATGCACGAGTCACGCGAGTTGTTCTTAAGTTGGAGCTGCGAGTGACATCTCCGGTACTAGTCCGGAGAACTAGTAGAGAATAAGTTACATATCCTCCAGTCCTTTCAGCCGCGTAGGAGTTTTAGAATTGCAGAGACGCTTTGGGTAGTCAGCATACCGACAGCAACCAAAGTGAAAATTTAGTAGTTGAGTTCAGCATCAACTGCTTAGTGGTGGCAACTGCTATTTGTGCAATAAGGGAGCCAACAGCTCCGGTACGGACCATACCGAGACTGTTGTTCGTACACCTGGGGGTGTTCACCCAAGGCAAGTTTATGAAAATCGGATAAAGCCTGTGTCTGACCTGGGGGTCAGGCTTGCTTGCACAGGTAATAGTGCTCTTCCCGTATAACCAAAGGTTAATAAGTAGGGGCACTATAAACAAAACTTAAGTAGAAGATATGGGACTGTCCCAAAACAGAAATTTTGTCACATTTAAGCTGGTGAATTGGAATTAAAGCTGATGAGTATTTTTAGTTTTTTTTTTTATTATTGTTTTTAGATATATTTTGATTTCACTAATCAACTAAATATCGACTTAACGAACAAAAAATCAATGGCAGACCGTATTAATCACAAACATGGACAGTTTCTTGACATTGGCATTTAAGTATATTATAAATTAAAAAAATACTGCAAAGTACATATAATAAAACATTACTCGCTATCATTATCTCTATCATCACCCCCACGTAGTACGTCCCACTGTGAGCACGGCTCTCTTCAAGCGAGGGTTTAGGCCATAGACCGCACTGGAGATATCACACGTTTCACGCTTCTTCCACATGCAGGTATCATCACGATGATTTCTTTCGCCGGAATGCTCATGGTAAATTTCAAATTAAATTTCGCACATAAATTCCGCAAAACACTAGGTGCAAGCCCGAATTCAAACCCTCGGCTTCTGCTTGGGAGGGCGGTAGATCGAACCATTACGCTACTACACTTCAAGTATTAATTAGTATACAGTTTTAAATTAAAAAAAAGAAGAGAATTGGCAAACGCAATCCTTATACCGACCTGTTTAATTACACAAACTGCTAACGTAAATGTAAATGTAGTTTTAATTATTTTTGTTAAAATAATGGTACTCTTATAATAATAATAGATTAATAAAAATAGTAATAATAATAATATTACATACGGCATGTAATAATTTAATGTTAGAAATTGTAATTCAATTAAGACTTAACAATGTGACAGTTTCATAAAAATGTGAACTGTTGGGAAACCATTTGTTTTAACCATTGTTTGAACGTTAATGTAAAAATGTTTAATGTGACTAGTTTAAAAGAAGTTCTGTCTTTCCAAGTAAACCATTGTGGTTACCAAAAATATTAATCGGAAAAACGCCAAGTTCAATGTGAATTATTTCTCATTTTACTGCATCAAAAACGGAATGGGGATCTAGGTATCATAATCAATAAAATAAAAATATTGCTGGTCTACCACTAACATTCAATTTGGCAAGTATCCTCAATTTATCAGTGTATTTTTAATAAGATATAATTACAACACGAAACAACCTCATAGTGTCGCAGTGGAACTTTATGACTAATGTTTTATATCAGTTAGTGAACTTTGGCCAAACAATACAAAACAAACAGAGGATAATAATTATAGGACAAGGAATTTTATGAATTCGAATTATAGTTGTGTTACAAAATTTTGGTATATGGAAGTTAATTTATTAAGTAACTCAACGAAACTACCCGGCTACCCGGTTGTCTATCTCTGCTACTACTAAACTCGTATATTTATTAGGTACCTACGTCAGCTTATGTAATCGGTGAAGTAATTTCAAGTCCTGTACCCACGTGCTTCTCTGTCATCCATAAAGAGTTTAGAAGTTTTGTCGCACCCGAATTTGTAATCCTAATTTAAACAAATCGATTTTTAAATGTTCTCGATACGAATCTTCGATAACCGCGCTGCCGTATATTTCTCAGATCTGGCAACTCCGATTCACCCTTGAGTTAAAATCAACCCCACTGTCACTTACAGACATATTGTGTTCATAGTATCACTTGAAGATACATTTTCTTCATTCATTGCTGTCAACCGATTTGCGCTTGCTTTTGGACTCGATTCTGCACGGCAATGTATAGCGCGCGAAAAACTTTTCCCGCCGGTTTATTTGGTATTAGGTGCGAGGGTGTAACTGGGGAACGCCCCGAATCTATAGTAGACACGAACACTGTACGTTTGTCTCTTTCGTGCACTCGCCCCTAGTTCTATAAACCGAAATGAAGTGTTTAGCATGGTGAACCGTCTGCGGTCAATTTTCCGAAAATTTCTCTTGATTATTATTTCTGACGTTAGTTTATATAAATGAAATATATTATTGGTTGTGTGAACTTTGTGATAGTAGTGGGCGTCAACGTGAAAGTGTCGCGGTGGCATTAATTTCAGCACGAGCGTACAGCTATGTAGCGCGCCGTTTCCTTATCGATTTTCTCTATGCTGCATTAAATTACTATTTAAAATTGTGTGTGTGCGGAGTGGACTGCATATATTTTAGCAACATGGTTTACACTCACTCGTTTTGCAAACAAATCTCGAATTGAGAACGGTATTTCACTAATTAATAATATCCGCGTTATTAATGATGGATGTTATCAATTTCTTAAATACCTAACATCTACAAATACCATTAAAGAGTTTTTACATAAGAAATTTTCAAATGTATTCTGGTATGAGATGATAACATAGAAGTTGGTACTCGCTGCATATATATTATCTCGATGATCTTATCACCATCTTTTTGGGAATGGTTCAATATATGGTTAATACATTTTTTGAAAGATTTGTATCATGAGATTAAGATGGTGGCTCTAAGGGGAACGAGTAATTCAATAAATTCTTACTCACATGGAAATCAGCATCAACAAACTGCGATTGATGTCGCACAAAGTTTACAAACAACATTGAACATGCCCCATTCGGCGGTGGCGCAGCACATGAATGCAAATCAAATCAATTTTCAGCCCCTGAATAATGTTTCTGTACAGTTCAGACCCCAACATAACAATACGAATTCTCTGAAACATGAGCACACTAACTCTCGATATTCCAATACGAGCTGCGTGCTGCCTTCGCATCATTATAGACTTTTAACTCAATCCAGTAAGTCAGCACTTTTATAGATAACATGTAGACGACTTTTTATTTTGTTGCCTTCTTAAAGATTGACAGTCTGCTTTGTTATGCTTTCACAGCCCTAAATTGCCTGCCTAGATTGTGTTTTATGTGCTATTGTTGCGATGGTGATAAACGTACGAGTATAAATCCGTGTAGGTCTAACACAACTGTGTGGGATAACAGTCCTGCTATACTTGTAATAAGTTCATGGTGTTTCGTTTGTAACTTTGTTTAGTGTTTATATGTATTCCAAATAAAATTTTATAGTAGTTTCCTTAGCGCGAAACAGATATCCAAGGGCGTCAACACCACACAGTAAGTTGAAGACTTGAAGATCGCGTGAGCCTTTGGCGCAGTATCATTGATTACATAACAACAGTACATGCATTATTCGTAGACAGCAATTCATATTGAGGTACATTTTCAGGAGCAGAATGCTACCACCCAGCAGGCGCCACTGGCCCGGCCTATATGCCAAGCACTGCCGGCGGCGCACAGTCCTCGGCGCAAGCGGCGTTACGAGTACCACAGACGCCGCAGCCGTCGGCGCCGCCGGCACCTCAACAGGACATGTCGAAATCTACCATGGTTAGTTAGCATATGAATGTAGCGTAGAATTATAATGTTACGGCATCATTATTTTTGAATATTTAAAACAATTTTCTTAGAATTAGATTTATGTGTTGGGTGGCAATTGCAGGCTGGTCATAACTACGTGACGGCGCCGAACCAGACTCAACAAACGCGCTCGCAGTATCCCAACTTCCCATATAGAGCGAATCAACATGGGACTCGGCCAAATACCCATCCTAGGTAAATATTATTTCCATGCCATGGGACACCAAAGCAGACACCTTCTACCACTGACTTTGAGGCTGTAGTGTGTATAGGATATGGTAGTTGGTGGGTCTATGGTGTTTTCCTGTTTCTCAGTTTCGTCGAAGCCCTTTCGTCAACTTGTCCGACGGCTATCCTGGACGTCAGTTTATGTCAGTAGATTGTCAAGGGCAGGATTTTTCCACGTTTCGTATTCTGCTAATAGTTAAGAGAAATCGCTTGTCAGTGGCTATGCATCGAATTAGTAATCAACTGTCATTGCAATTTTTTGGTATTCTCTTCAATGGCATGTCGATTGCGTAGTCTACTAATTATTTGACGTTTTTCGATTAGTTTTTACTTACGATTTAAATGCTGATATCGATTATCCATAGTTTTATTTTATGAAAATTACATTACACAAATCTAAATTTGAATTGAACGAGATAAAAATTAAGACTTGCATAGTAATTTCCATGATAGTTTTAATGGGGCAACATCGATCGTTAGTGATTGAATGAATTAATGCCATCACTGCCATGCCACTGACACTATATTGAGACTCAACTGCCATGCAATGGCAGAGAATCGAGAGAAACTAGATTTTGGCAGAATAACAAATATTATAATTTTTTAAACCTAAATTTAAAGAGCTTCACCGTGTGAGAAGATGTACCAGAATCTGACGGCATCGGTTGCCCACAACAATTGAAATTTGTTGTGGGCAACATCAATATAGTAGGAAAAATGTACTAGATACTTCATATATATTTTATTTGATCAGAATTTATTTATCCTCGAACATGTTTTAAGATCTGTATGAATCTGTGTGAGAAAGGTCAATTTCTGACATATTTTAAGATGAAACAAAATTATGTCAATTACATTGTAGGTGATAGATTTACTTATGTTTGCAGTTAAAAGTAACTTGCATTTACGCAATTTATCTTTTTTTTTTACCAATCATTGCCTGCACACTACGAGCCTTGCCGACCAGCATCAGTACCAACAAAAATTATATGCCAAATATATTGATTCGGCTTCGTTAAAATTTCAAAGATCAAGGTTATTTACTCCTACTGATCGGCAATATTTGAGACCCGCTGCTAAATCATGAATTGTGACTTAATGCACCTAGTTCTTCGCTGATTTTGCGATAAACATTATTGCAATGTTTTTTGCTTGAGATTGAAGAGCATTCTCAGTAATTATTGCTACTAAATGGTCATTTTCAAGTGAAAAAAGTTTAGCAGACAGCCATTTGACACAAATAATATTTTGAATTAACATGTGACAAGATTCTGGTACACCTATAGTAACGTCGCTCCGTAATGCTACTTAATTTATACCTACATCGAACCCAGATTCAGGGTCGTATTCCAGAACTCTACTCAATGCTCAAGTCAGGACTTGAGTAGACTTGAGTATGATTTCAAGCACTGGAAATACGACCCTAATTGCAAGGACACAATGCACAGTATTCCGTTCATGTACGGAGTTTCCGCAGGTGACGTCACGTATGACGTGTGAGATCAACAGTAATTTTATTAACGTTCGAAACGTCTATACCACTTAATAAACTTCTTCATTTACCGATAGCATTGTAACATAATTGTTCAAAAGATCAACAGATTATTTTTTCAATGAACAAATACGTGAATAATCTATGATATAAGCAATTAATTTATCAGCTGTGTGTATCGGTGGAAAATATTTTATTTCTTACAAAAACAATGAACACAAATATACAGCATACTGTTCAAAAATAACACAGCGAAATAAATATACAAGTAAAAACGTATTTGTATAATAATATATCATTCTACTGTCTCCTTGTGGTAAGACCTAACAAGTACTTAATAGTAACTGTCACTTACTTTATAATGTCATGGTCATGGGCTACTTTATCCCTTATCTAGGAAAACCTGTAGTTTAAGGAACTACGACATCTTATATTGCGAGAAAGAATCATACGTTTCTAGGCTTCTTATTTTTTTGCTCATTCATTCCATTATTGTCTTGTGCACGCTCCACCTTTTTGTATTTGTTGATAATTAGGTAATGCCCGCGTTGATTAGCTAATCTGTGGATTTAGACAAGTAACCACCTTAAGTTTTCAGAACAATTTGCGACAAAAAGTATTTGGGATTATTGTTCCATACAATGATCTTATTTGTTCCATGGTATTCGTTTTTAAAATAAAATGCCACTAAGTATCTTTAAAACCCTTTAAGATGGTATTTGTCGTGTTGTCACAAAAAAGTATCGTAAATTTATAATTAGATTTCGGTGTATATCTAATTGTCATGGGTATAACTACTATCCCGCTCTATTTTAATATTGTCATAGTTGTACAACATAGTTGCGCGCATCTATATCCTTAGATGAAATTAATTTGGTAACATGTATAGTTTTGTGGATTATAATTAATGATAGCTACTTTTGTTTGGAAACATGGATTTGGGAACAAAATCGATTTTTTGTGCGAAAAAATTTCTAGTGAAAGTCATTGCGCGCACATTACGTTATGACGTTGTTAAGCTCAATCAAATAAAAAATGTATACTTGCGCAAATTAAACAAGTTTACGGCACATTAGTACTTTATAAGGAACTAACACTATGAGCTAATTAATCCAAAAATTTCTATAAAAACAAAACTGCGTTAAACTACAATTAGAAATCGAAAGGAAATGGATACTAAGTAAAAGCATGAAGTTCTATTCTTTTTATTAATTTTGGAATTTAAAAGAGGTAACATTTTCATAGCCTGAACGTAGTTTTACAAAATAGTTTTTCAGTTTGACAGCAGGATCGAAAGTCACAGTTAAACAATATGTAATCACAATCAAAATCTAATCACAACATAATGTAATCTAGACATGCGGTAGCGTAAAGCAACTTACAGAAAAATAGTACAACGCTCTGTGTATATTATTACACTTACCTTTTCGAGTTGTTTTCCACTGCGAATCGTTTAAAATCTATTAGAGTTGCATGCTGGTAATTCTATTTGTGCAATAAGGCCTTTTCTATTAAAGTCCAGAATTCCAAATTATATAAAACAGCTTAAAATACCATATTACATATTAGTAACATCATGAACGAGAATTTTTATTCCATGACTTTTTATAAAAGTAACAAGTTTGCCAAATATACATTTTTAAGTTTTTGTTAACATAGTACTATCTGACACTTTTTAGATCTGTATTGGGTAGTAAAGTGGTAGTAAATTGAATTGTGCAAGCGTAACACCAAGCTCAGATTTGTACGGTTTGCCGAATCGTTTTTGTGAATAGTTTCTAGTGGCGAATACGAAACATATGGGTGTATTAACTGTATACAGTAAAATCGATTCGTTTATTTTCAATCACTCGGTCCGGTTTTTCGTACCCGCGGGGCAACGTCGTCTTCTATCTTCCACAAAATTCGTATTATGAGCTTTGCAATTGAACGTTCGGTTCTGCCCGAAACGGTCCTACAGTATCGGAAAACTACCTCAGAAAACGCATAAATGTGAACGCACATTCGTTTTTTTTAACCTATACGGTAAACGGAATAAGAAAACGTACATGTGGGAACTAAGGATAAGCGTCCTTCCCGACGATCTTTTTTGTTATCGCACAGAGTTAGTAGCACCGTATAGAGTGATCTATTTAAATATATTTATTTTTGTATGAAAATAAAACTTGATGAATTATTAAAACTCATGTGGAAAAAGTTGTTGTTCGTGCTGTTAGTAATATAGGTCTGCGACGTTGTTAGTATTTAACAAATCCTATGTTGTAGTACTGAATATAGCAAATTTGTGATCACAGTTGACATAACTTAAATTATGAATAAAAAGATCGTACATTCAGAAAAAAATTTCTCGATCCGGCCGGATTCGAACCGACGCCAGCGTACCGTGTACCAGCGTACAGCGTACCAGCATACCGTGCCAGACGCTATACCAACTAAACCACGGAACGAACCAGCGGACCTCACGAATTTTTTTATGTGCTAGCGTCCTATCTTTATATTTTGGTTTTTCAACGACTTTTTAGCCGTAGCGCCATCTATGAGAAATCCATGATATTTCCTCATTAATAATTATAACAAACTAGTGGAGTAATTTCACACAAAAATGATTGAATATCAATTCAATAAAATTTTTAATAAGAACTTAAATTTTACCTAAATTAAAATCATTGAGCATGTACAAAAGAATTATCAGAAAACAGATGAGTCGAAAAGTATCGAAAATGAGAACCCAATAATTTCAATTTTATATTTTGTTCGGTGACGTGATGAAATTACAGGGACGTATGGGACAGTGCCCCTGACATTTTTCCAATATAAAGCTGAGTGAAGTTGCAACTGTGCTATAGGCAACTTTAAAGCTCGGAGTGGCGTTGGAACTGTGCTATAGTGTACTATATAAGTCACTAACTACGCGCACGACTCGTCCGTTCCGCCGTTTGTATCATAAAAAAGAAATTAAATATATTACGCGTACAGAATTAAAGAAAAAAAATAAAAAGATGTCAATACATTGTAACTGGTGTTGTCCCTCGCTTATATTTAAATTCCTGCATAGATGAGCCGATACACTTGTATCACATACACTCGTAACGTACCCTGGTAAATATATACATGTATTATAAGCCTTTATGCTACTCGATGTCCGCAATTAATGACCGCTCTTAAAAATGTCCATTTTGTTTAGTAATCTTTTATCGTCGTAACCGTATCAAAACCTTTCGTAGATAATTTTAATAACACATACGCAGGCGTATGAGTTGACGTCATACCACATTCTTTCCTCTGATTCGTACGTAGGTAATTTTCTCTGATTCGTGCGCAGGTAATTCCATGCATCCATTTGTTCATTGTGTTGCTTTGTGAACAAGGTGCTTGGTAGTATTTATCAATATTTCAATTATTCGATACCGGAATGTTGCATGAAAATGTCGAGATTATTAATTATTAACAATATGCACCATGGGCGAATGTAATATTTAAACACTATTTTATTTTAAATTATCCACATTGACAACTACCAAAAGCAATGACGTGTATTTTACTTTTCCGTGACGTACTTATATTTTCGATAACATTGCGACGATCTTTACCTCTACACCGTAACAAATCATGTTTCCACGGGCGCACGTTTTGGCTTATACAACGTTATAACTTATAACTGGCAATTCGCTACTCTTTGATTTGACGGACATGGATGGCCTAAGCATCTTCACATAACCGTAAACCTTTTCCTTAGGTTACTATACACACAATCATCAAATTAACAGTAAAATTATCTAAGTTATAAAACACCTATGTTGGTGTTAATAAACTTCTTGAACCTAATCAGTAATTGAACCGAAATGCGTGATTTCCTTTCCTTTTTTGTCATTGATAGCGGGTTATTTAATATAACTTGTACACTGAACTGCTACATTAGAATTGATTGTACATTCTCCAAAACGTCAGCCGGCGTGGCAAAGGTTATTATTGTGCATAACATCAAAATAATTTCATACCGCTTAATAGACCCATTCGAAGCGATAATGATAATTGATTAACAAAATATGTCGACATTGAGTACTATTCCATTTGCATATTTAACCCTAATGATAATAAAATATAGTTTACTACTTTAAGGTAATGTTTGACGAATTCGTATAATAGGTAATAATAATTGGTAATGTTACGTAGACGTATGTAACTTATGTAAGACATTTTATTTTGCAGACAACAGCAGCCATACCTCCCGGGAGCGGCCGCTACCGCCACAGGACCTGTCATGTACCACCATCCCACATACGTGCTTCCTTCACACATGGGAATACCACCAACCTATCAACAACCACGATCTAGTGCACAAGGGTAAGTTGAACTGGTCTTGTGAACTAGTGTAATATGGGAAAATAAAATTACCTTTTTGATGACAGTTAAAGCAGCATAACTTCACGGATTGCTATCGTAAGAAAAAAGTAGCAAATAAATGATAATTTTCTGTTTAATAATTTCTACGTTTAATACGTGTATGCACTTTTAGTACTTATTACGTTATGACTAGCGTAAAGGGAAAGACGTTATGTTATATTATCATCATAGAAAATCGTAGTGGAAACCTGGTGGGCTACCTTATGCGACGCGAGTTTTTAAAACTTAATTGAATGATAGGAATGAAATTGATATAGGCGAAGATCAAGATAGTATAAAAGGGAAGGTATACGTGGCATCGTCGTACAAGGCAATCCAAGAAGAAGGCTATAGCTTTAATATAGAAGAAAACATTCTACGCATTTTGTTAAGAGAACGAACAATAAAAGACGTTGTTATCTTATGGAGAAACAGCTGAAAGGATTGGCATCGTTAGTTTGGTTGCGTAAATACGAGAGTGCTACATAATAATCAATATCTGTCATACTATATTACGTGCGAATATTTATAACCAAAAGTATTACAATCAAATCCAAACAATTATTATATTGTGATAATTCCTATATTATGTTTTATTTAACAATGAAATATATCTGCATAAACTGTTGCAGGTACTATCAATACATACCATCGTACTTACCAGGATACGCCACCCCCAACCACACTACTCCATGTAAGTGATTTTTAAATATGTACTAACAGCTTGTTTGGTTAGAGTGAATTTTAACATGTGTGATTTGTACCCATAGAATAAAACTACAAACATAGTTAAAATTTTCTAGTAGACCTTCTAATCTAAATATGTATTAAAGAAGGATGGCGAAAGCTGACCCAAAATCAACGAAGTGCCGTTCATGGACTTTGCTAGTATAATTTTACGTTTTAGTTTATGCCTAGTTATTAATATATTTTTACAAACCGGGAATAAAGTAATTGTAAAACAATGTATTTTAGAATAGATGCAAGAATACTACGCAATTAATTCAGTTCGACCATAGATTAGGTAACGTTCTTGTACGTACGTTTCGTTTTAAGCATTATTGAACGTTTACTTACCTAAAGTATTGGTTATTTTATAGTACACACCTATACAATACCTAAACAAATAATGAATTAAACAATAATGATATAATGTAAAAAATAAAACACAATGTGTAAAAAATATTTAGACAATATTTAAATGAGCGATTCGAAAGTTAGCAAAGGAACGTTTTGAAAAGAGAGGCCTCTTTCCAATGTCAATGTCACTTTGAGATTGAGAACAGTGTGACCATTTGTGGCTGATTTCTGCTATTTGGGCAGATTTAATTTTATTCATTTTCATTGCGACAGAACATGTTAACGTTGTATTAAATGTAGTAGAGTTTGGCATATTTATCAATATTCAGTAAGTCTTTATTATTTGTAGGAACAAACTGGAAACTTGTTTTTTTCAGTTACTACGAATGAACATCTGAAGCGAAATACAGGATAATGTTATAAACGTAATGGGCTCTGGTGACCTGTAACGTACAGGCATTTTTATGCCTATCTCAGGCGCCAGTCTCTCGCAAATAAGGTTTAATTTAGAAACTCATTAGTCAGTAAGCATTTATACAATTTACCTCATATGTTGAGAGAAAATATATAAAAATTATTATAACCTATATCAAGTTTATAGTATTGATAGGTCTCTTTAATGCACGTCGTCAAAAACACCGGGTCACAAAATACACGGGATGTCGCCATCCTTATTTAACAAGCATGTAGTTGACTAATTAAAATGTTGATTCAAACATTGTGAACACAGAATTAAGACTTATCATTCATTATGTTTAAGTTATGATGTCTTATTTGCTGTTACCGCAAGTACTAGTGTTATTTATGATTACATGTATCTGGTTGATGTACCATATATGCAAGTGTTAGTAATATAACTATTTATTTCAATAACAGATTTTTATACTTCAAACAACCAACAAATTCCTACGCCAAACTTACCTGCGAACACACCTGGTGCTCGGAGCAACCCTACCACGTTGGTGGGACCGCAGGGCACTCCTGCGACGCCCACCGCTCCCACAGCTTCGATACCTCCCCCTCAGGCCTCTACCCACATGCATCAAACAATGCCTGGTACGTAGTTATCTTTTATAATTGTGGGACCTTTCAACTTGGCTTCTTGAATGGTGTTCACGCCAAACACATACGCTGATTCATCATAATCATCATTCATCATGATCATAAACGTGATAGGAAATTAAATTATTTTTCTGGATTTAATTCGCACACACATCGCAAGTGTCAGGGATCAGGCACTTTTGCGCTAATTACGGAAAATCAGGTTTTTTTTATTTTTTTTTAACAGCAATAGATTTATTTGGTCAATTTTATTTTCAAATTCAAATTATAAACGGACCAATAACAAAATTCCATTGGTGTTAAAAAAAAAATATTAGACCTGATTTTCAGTAATGTCCCTGTCTGTTTTTTTATGATGGAGTAACATTACAGTCCATTGCTGCAGCAAATACTCGATAAATATTATATCGACTATCGACTGCATGTTGTTTACGCTTATGAAATAAATAGCCGAACTTTTTTCATTTGTTTCATCGTACGTCCAACTGCACCTTTGTCCTGCAATTGGACGAATAATGATTCATTTAAATTGTTATTTTTTTAAATAATTCATACATACACTAAATTTAAAAGTATGTCTATTAATAATACAAATACGTGACATTTTTAAACTTTTTATTTTAAATTAATATATGTAATCAAATCCGCCTGTTGTTAATAAAATGTGTATGACTAAAAATTGATGTTGATAATAATAGACCAACTGTCAAAATAAGAGTAAAGAAACGCAATCAGTAACATTCACAATTCAGATATTTTTGATCAAATTTTACCTACTTTCGCAATCTATCGACGAAACTATCGACAACAACTACATGACTATTTAAAAAAATAGAGTAGAGACAGTTGATGTGTGTATTTGTGTTTTTTACACTTGAAAACGTCACATTTAATACTGCTCGTTGACTACGCTAACTTCCCTGAGAAGAACGAGCAAGAAACTCTAGAGATTACTCTTTTCAAATAAACTTAAATGTTATGGAATACACTTTGAATTAAATTTGTGTGGAATTTAGAGCCATGTCATCTTTCCATACATCTTTATCTAACACATAGTCTTCAATTTTGTAATATGACTTTTCAACCAAAATATTTTTTTACTTCGCTGGTATTTGTACTAAGTAACATGTTGTGAACGGCCATCTGCTATGTTTAATTACTTGGCACAATTTTCAAAAATTCCTTGTTCATTTAGGAATTTTTATATAAAGTATATGGTAGTGCTACAATAACCCACACTGTAGCTTACATGTCTGGGCGGCGCTCTTGAAGGGCCGATTCAAGAAAATGTCAACAGTTTTTCTACGCATTTCTTACGGGGGTGGCCCTTTATACAACTCAAAGCACTTACTGAGATTCTGTATGCAGGTCTCTCATCAACGTTATTGACTCTATTATACAATTTACGTTTGAAATGTCATCGTTTATGTGTGTATATATATGTATGTATATATTATATGTATGTCTATTTGAATAAAATGTGTAACGTAAAATCTGCTATATTGTATTTGTACAGGCATACGTCCAAGTCAGCCAAAACGTCTAAGTCATAGACTTGCAATTATAGACCCTGTTACACGTAAGTAAAAATATTTTCTCGATTTGTGTTTTAATGTGTTAGATGTCTGTTAAAATATTTGTTTTTTTTTGCAGAACAAGACATTTTCTCTGACTTATATACTAACGATAGTCAATATTTAAGTGGTGACTCAAGTGAAAGACAGACACCACAACCTGTAAGTATCTCTTTAGCCCTGGAACACAGTTAATATAATAAATATCGTACATGTTTATTTTCTACTATAATTATTATTGCTTTGATCAGGAGCCGACACACAGTATCGCCGAGGAATTTACGAGAAGGGTTAATGAAGTCGCGAATCAGTCATCCACTAGTGAAAGTGTTTCAAAATCGAACTATGTGACAAAGAACGAATTGTTGCCACCTACGACATGCGGTATTCAACCTCAGTCAAATGCAATAACTTCTATAAATAATAATGTAGTAAAGTCTGACATATTAACTATAAATGAAAGTAAAAATATAGGACCTGATGTTGCTGTAGAACCTAATGAAACACCAGTAGTGTCTGCAATATCGGATAGTCCTGTTATAGTGCCTAAAATGGCTATGAATGTTAAACAACTTCAAAAGAGTAGTGAACAGAATATTAGTCAGTCAGTTGTAGACAAAAACCTACCGTCTAATAAACTACAAAAACAAACTAAAAGTAAACCAGTTGTGCCTCATATTGAAGACTTAGAAAAGCCCTCAGAGGTTGTGACAGCCTCTATTGGAAACATTGCCAATGTAAGTGCGGTACCTGCGGCTACAAGCGCACCCTCCGCCGCGCTCGCGTCGTTGCCAGCGCCTACTGCTGCACCTGCGCCTGCACCAGTGCCTGCGTCTACGCCGGCCCTCGTGCCCGCGCCCGCGTTCGTGCCTACGCCTACGCCCGAGGCGGCGCCTGTGCCTTCATCCGGGCTTGCGTCCGCACCCGCCGTTATGCCCGTTCCTGCGTTGGCGTCTGCCGCCAACCCTGTCCAATCTGCGCCTGCGCCTCAGCCTCAAAGGATACCCAGGGAACGAGTTAAATCGGAAGAAAAGGACAAAGATAAAAATAAGGACAAAGAAATATGTCCAGAAAAGGAGTCTGCGCCGGTTTCTAATAAACCAAACGGCCCAACTCCTTCCAACGGTGAGTACAACTTTTAGTTTGATGCCAGTATGTTTATTTCAATCTAAAGCACGTTTATTTGGGCATCTTTCAACGCTTAATGTTTTTTTTTTTGCCCCAATATTACTGTCGCAATAATTATTAATATGGTTGAAAAAAACATCCTGCTTCAAACACGTATATTGTTCTTTTAAAAAATATACCTCAGACCCGGTCGATAAAATGTGAACATTTATTTTAGTTTCAAAAAGTTCCGTTTATTTTGTTTTATTTTTTATTTCTAAAAATTACACATTTAGTTTAATAAGGCCGCCCGTTCATAGCAGAGCACAGAGTGCAGGGCAGCATGAACTAAAAGAAACGTTCACAGCAATCTTAAATTACATTACATTTTTGTATTCTCCGTTTTATTTTACTTGGTTAACTAGGTGTCTTACATTATTGACCACTGAATAGTAAAAAGGAGGGAGAGGGTCGGGTTCATCCCGGTTTTTTTTTATGGAAATCCACTAGTCATTTATCTTTGCAAGACCTTGGACATTGATGTCATGGTTATGCCTCGGTATCACTCGGAAAATGTCGATGGAAAACTTGAATATTGGATATACACTTGACAGCAAGGAACAATTTGTTTAAACATAATTTAGTAATTTACTGTAATTTGTAGTAGAAATAAATACGACATTATTCAAACTTAAAAAATATTTATTTTAAAAGCGATATGTTGTACAAAACGATAGTATCACATCAATATTCTGAAAGTCCTCACAATCCAGTATTTAAAACTTTACGCTGCACATTGTTTTCGAACATACTTTTATATTTCTTGTTAATATGAGAAAATATCAATTAAAATAAGAATTTACGCGTTTGAAGCGGCTAAATTACAAACTAGAAAAGACGATCGTTAACATAAATAAAGTAGCCGTATTTACGTCGTGATCGATAATTAACTAATTATTATTTTATTACGAACAAACTGAAATGATGGCATTTTAACAAAAAGCTATAGAATTGACCATATGGTAAAACGTAGGGAATATTCCATATACATAAAATTTTCGTTGTAAATATTAAATGTATATCTTACAAAAATTCGAAAAATCATCGTCTTCTGTTCAATCGATTTAAATTCTCAATATATCAAGTGCTTTGTAATCGGACAGTATACAGGAATTTAATCAATTAGCTTGTTTTAAACTATAACGTAGTAGTACGCAGTCTACGTGTAATAACTAACCAGTCATCAGATTTTAAAGAGTTAATCGTTGAAAAGTATAAACGTTTTCTTAGTATGAATATATCCATCTCGTCATCAATGCGCATATTTTGTTTATTGTTTATTTTCTAAACTAAACATTAAAATACTACTACTATATAGATATAGGTTGTCACTTGTTTATTTTTTAAATGGCTAAAGTATTTAAATACATAAGTACCTTTAATAAATATATAATAACTCGCACACACTCATACTATAGAAACACAACTACAATATTATTTTTCTGAGAATAATGTGTAGCAAATACTTAATAGGATATAATAATAATTTGTCGCTTGTAATCAAATTTCAGTAAATAATACGCATATTCAAATATAACCAGTTCGATTTGTAGAAGAAAATTTAGTTTAGCTAAATGAACTCCCTCAATTTCGATCACTGGTAATAATAAATCCTAACGCATAGTAATATAGACATGCGAATAATTAAGTCTTCGCTTTCTTTTATTAAAATTTAATAACTTTCAATGCGATAAATAAATGTATTATTGTATAGATATAGATATATTTTTCTTCCGGCAATCAAGCACACGGCCCGGTAATTATAGAATACGGCATGTTTCTACCAATAGAGGAGCTCTTTGAGAAAAGGTAACAGGAGCAAGGATTTCCGACGCAATTTATTCATTTATTTGATACACAAAGCAGTTTACTTTCAATGGTACTCCAATAAATGAAATCTAAATTGCGAAATGCGATAGGTATCTGTTAACATCGGATTCTTGTATATACGCTTCATTACTAAACCTCAAAAAGCATTGAAATCACAGGGGTAAGAATATGCAGTGTATGCCGCACAACTGTAAACTGTTTTTCATTATTTTATTTTGAGGCCAGACTTTATTGGCCAAGTGTCTCAACACTAGACGTGTCGAAGTTAAATGGACGATAGCAGATCGTTTTCCTTGAGCAGATCTTGTTTCCTAAATAACTTTTTTATAATTGTATCACCCACGACCACCTGATGCGACTGGAGTAGAAAAGGGAATAGAAAATGGTTTAGTCATGTAGAAAGGATGGATGTTAGTAAGTAAACTGCAAAAATTTACAGAGCGCAAATATATATATATATTATATATATATATATATTAGTCAATTTTCAGCTTAATCAGAGCAAGTCTTTCGGCAGCTACTTTTGACAAAAAAAAACGCTTCTAAGACAGCCGTATTAAAAAATGGCGAAAATAAACTTTTAACCCCAAATTATGGTTAAGGACCCCTAAAGACTCCTGCATACCAATTTTCAGCCGGATCGAAGCAAGTTTTTCTTCGGCCGCCATTTTGAAGTCGCCATCTTGAATTTTTTTAACCCAGGCAGTTGACCACTGTTACTCTCTATGAAATTCCTTCGACCATCTCCTTCCTACCTATCTCTAATAGTTTCCGTGATAGGAGACTTTGAAATTTGTATGGCGGCCATCTTGTTTATTTGAATTTCGAACATTATTGACCAGGGCGTACCTCATAAAAGTGCACAAATAGTCCCTCCATATGTATAGTTTGTTTTTGCAGGCCGTTGATCACTATTTCATTCAGGTCTTCTCATATTTGAGTCTTTGTTTTGGAATCTGTCCACGTACAACGGTATAAATATCTTTTTTCCACCATATCGGGAAGTATGCGTTCTATTTCTGGAGAATGTCCTTAAAAAAGGCCATATAAAAGTACCAGTATGAACAGGCATGAATGGAGAACTGACGCAAGTGGAGGAGGCGAAACAGTTTTGTCAGGACCTATTTGCTAAAGTAATCATTTTGCGGGATTTAATTTATTGGATGTTTTGATTACGTGATAGAGTTCTAAGAAATCTGTAAAATAGTTACGACAAAGTTGGGTCTCGGTTGGAGTTCATGAAATATTTTGTTCAGGACTATGCCTAGAAATAGTCAAGAGGTACACTAAAAGTCCACGAATCTACTATGTTTTCTTTCTCGAAACTCTTTCTTTTTGTTTTCGTGTATATATTAAGATTTACCGTACCATAACGAAATTGTGGATGTAGAAATGAAATTATCCTTCAAATACTGTACTGTTAATATACGATCATAATTGTCTCAACGTCGCGTTGGAGAAATCATTCAAGTGTAAACGAGGCCTAAAATGGAATGTCAAAATCTAAGCTGTGCTAAGTGGAAAAATAAATATTTCCAACGCATTAATTTTTTAAAAGTATTTTCTCTTTTATATAGTTTTTGTACCGTTTTCATCTCATTCGTCTAGCGTAGTGGATCTAAGATTTAATTTTAACATAACTACAAAAAAGTGTTGATTGTATCGTCTTGACCTAATTAAAAAGATATAAATCCAGTATTATTAGAATATATCGTCGGTGTTTTGAAGAAATGCGAAAGCACACTTTTGAAAAAAAATTCAATGGAGCCTGTTTAAGTTTTTCACGGCTGTTTTAAAATATTTACGTCGTTTTAAATTCAATTTAAACTTAAACCTAATTAAAACCAAAATTGAATTTAAAAAAACGTCGTAAATATTTTAAAACAGATGATAAAATATAACATGCTCCACTGAAAAATTTTTCCAAAAAGGCGTTTTCGCCCTTTCTGCTAAACATCGACGATATATTATTATGGTAATAATACAAATAAAAGCTTTGACGACGACGCGACGGAATATGAAAGATCTGATGAGACTACCCTCAATCGCAGATTGACGATCATCAACTTTTATTTAGCTATTTAGCTGGTCTGTACGGAACTTGTCCTTAAAATTATTAAAAGTTATTTTTTGTTATCTTGTCATTTTTTTAAAACAACGAGATTATATCTCTCAAACTTCAATTTACAAGTACAGGAGACACGTGAATTTGGAGATTTCATGTCGTTTCAATATTTACATAATTTGAGGGACAGCAACTATACTTTCTAAGACAATTCGTGATTCGTTATAAAATTCTATGAAATGTCAACATAGTAATCTACTTATCCAGCCCGAACAAGTTGTAGGAAAGTAAACATATTTAATTTTATGTTTTTTTAGCTAGCTCTCCATAATCATTACTTTAATTTTTCAATAAACTACGTGTTAGATCAAGAGTTTTTGTATTTTTAGAACTTTGCTGATGTAAGAAGCGTCAAAGTTGGTTGTTTTGAGAAGGCCATAACTTTGGATCTATAAACGCTTTTGGAATTTTTGCTTTATATGCAAGGCTAATTGCGTTATTGCATGAATAGTAGTGTAGTAGTAATTTTATTTTCATATCTTAAACTGATGCTGAGTTACAGTTACGGTAATGTGAAATTTGGTCGAATCGTATAGTGTATATACATTACACGCAGTCCGACATGCAATTAGCCAGTTTTTCTACAAAAACAAAGTTATTGTAAAGTTAAAATATCTTTCTAAAGGCCCCAGTGCACGGGCTGTCAGTCACATCACCAACTACACCTGTTGGTTGATATTTTGTCTCACTCACTCTCAGTCGTCTGACGTCATGTGATCCGTGGCCGAGATCGCTGTGTTAATTGTGCCACAGGTATATATTTGAATACCCGAAACCTCAAAACACAATATTCCTGTCAACAAGAATTTCTTCACTAACCTCAATAAGTAAGGCAAAATGATAAACACTACCACCTAAATAGATTATTTAGTAATTTATTGCCCGTATGTTTAAAAACTGCCCATGTAATTTTCACTATTTTTTTATATTAACTCTAATCGCATACTACACAAGGCCTGCATTGTTCAAATACATGTGAAAATTCTATGCGTTAAGGTGCACTTTTGATTGAAACTAAAATTCTTCAAAAGACGATGATGGGATGTAGTTATGCACATTGAAATAAACTTTATTTGCATAATTATTTTGACTATGCGGCAAGCAAGACTGGTTTAGACTTACAAATTCTTTGCTGACCTTGTGTCCATAGCTTTAACATTTTTTGTATTGCTTTGTATGTGGCTGAATGTATCTAAACTGTTGGCCCCTTTTTAGATGTATTTTGTTGTATGCATGGTAGTGAAAATGTGATACATTGGCAATATTAATATACCTAACCATACAACAGCCCTTTCATATTAAAAAAATACTAATGTAGACTACTCGCTGAGATTTCTCAAATGTCATAAGACAAATCATACAATTTTTATTCGTATAAACCTCGAGTCGATAAAAAAAATCGTAATTGTCGTTTAAGAAAACGATTATGTTAGGTAACAGTACATTTTGTCGTACTCGCAACTCGTTTGTGTGGTTCCTAAAATGGTGTCTTTACCAAATAATTATTCTAAAATGTTACGATTAATACAACAACACAATCGGTCGATTCCGTACTTGCGTACAACACTAGTGGAACTAGTCCGCCTGTCCGCATGGAACGTTCCAATATGGCGGCTTCTACTTCATAGTCACTTGGAGCATGGCTGCGTTTTAAAATATTTTTAAAACTTTTATTATCCTTGTCTTTTTTACATTTAAATGGACTTAATTTAGCATTTTGTACTTTAATTTTTTTATTTAAGATAAAACATAAGTAATGTGGTTTAAGTGAAACGTGTGCTAAAGTCAGACAATCTAGATCCTTGAGTGACCTTTTGGGTTGACTTTCTTTTTACCATATTGCTACGTTATCGTATATTAGTTAGTTCTGTAAAGCTTTAAAACAGATATTTGCGGATTTCAAAAACAGTGATATAATTTAGTTAACGGTGCCACATATTAAAGTCTGATATTCAGGTACTGTGCGAGAAAACTCCCACGTGGAAATACCTCACGTCTCTATTTATAGATTTCGAACTTGCTTCACTAAAAGTGATAGGTGAGTTTAGAAATTCTCAGTAAAGACATTATTTCTTTGTGTGAATACTTTCCAGTGTTAAATGTTTAAATTCACATTTTTATTACTTAAATACTGGATCGTTCTTTTTATTATCTGCTGGGCTATTTGGTGTTACAAATATATACAGAGGTATACGCCTGCCTAATTATGGCGTTATTTTGTACTATGGAATGATGAATAACCTCCAACAATTTGATCGTGTTTTTCTGAGTACCGATTACCTAATCAAGTTTTAATTATCAGCATAAGGTTTCTAGTTCATCGAGTTCGCGACATTGTTGTAATACGTACGTGCACATAATTTTAGAATTGAGATAGTAGCAGCTGTTTTTGAAAGATCTCTGTGTGAACTTAACAACTCTGTGTTCACGTTTATTTATGACATGCTCAATTTCATTTGCAGTGATTAGTTCAGTTGATAATTTAGTGGAAATTATCAACCTGCCAACTAGTCAAACCAGTCAAGCCACTAGTGCAGAAGCAACGAAAAAGCAAGTGACATCAAAGCAGTTGTCACCTGCTCCAGAGACTGAAATCTCTTCCGCTGTTGAGACAAAGAGTGAAGTACTGAACAACAGCGAGACACTATCTGTACCCTCTCCCACTCCACCACTGTTAGCAAGCATTGAGAAGGCAGCTGCTAAGGAACTGCACACAGTACCAGAATTAGTTGAAAGCCACGAAACTTCCAGTGCTATACAGGCACAAGCCAAACTAACTCAAAGCATAGCTAGTGTACAACGCTATAATCCTGAATCTAAGATGAAAGATATTAATCTTAATAATAAGACTACAGGTTTGAGTACTTTATATCTTTCTTGTTAAGTTAATTTATATTTGTCACGTGATTTGAAGTTGTTCGTTATTTTGTCAGATGCTGATACTGCCAATGGTAATCCTACTGATGTAACTAAAACTGAGACTGCTAAAGAAGATATCAATAAAAATGAAAAAGTTGTAAAGAATTCTAAGAATACTAGTAAAAAATCTGGAAACAAGATGGCCAATAATGAAACTAATGTAAAAGACGCAGAATCATTTGAAAATGGTAAAGATGAGACTGATAACCTTAGTAATGTAGAAGTAATGCAGGAAGAACAGTTATCTAAAAGTGAGGAGACAGTAACCAAGGCATTAGCAGCTGAGAAATCTGAGGTTCCTGTAACATCATCTGCAGTTGTTCCTAAATACAATTACAATCCTGGTCTGTATTTATTTCTTTATGATGTGCTACCTTCTCATTATAATTGCGTTTTTGATATGCTTTTGCTTATTTTTTTTTTGTATTTTGTCCAGGACAATGGTCTCCATTCAACAAAACAGGGAAGAAATGCTATGATATTGGATTACTCAAGCAAATGAAAGATGACCCACTTTCAAAGAACAAGCCGAATGTGCCATTGTTGGAAGCTTGCAATGTTATGAGGGTTTGTATAGTATTATATAAGTAGATTTTCCTTTAGTTATGTTTTTGAATTATTATTTTTAATTTAAATGTTATTTTAGACTGCGCCTATTCAAGATGCTCTGCCTTTTACGGCTATCTCCCGATCTGTGAATGACTCAATGTTTCTCCCTCCATTTGCTAAAAGTTCAGTTACTGGCTCTAGAAGTAATACTGCAAGGGATCCAAAGAAGGACGGCAGAAATATGGCAGCTGGTGGTGAGTTTTGAATTGCTTTATAGTAAATTATGTATTTACATGTTTTAAGGAAACTTGCGCTAATAAATTTACGTAAATGTTTTATTTATCCATATTATATTTCATCAGGTAAAGGAAGTGCTAAACTATCTTCACAACCTAGCAGTAGTGGTGGCCATAAACCTATTTATGTCTCTCTTTCATTGCGAGAAGAAGTTAAGTTAAATGAAACAAAGGATCCATGGAAACCTCTTAGGTTTAAAAAAGAGAATATAGGTGAAGACGATTTCAAGACTCAAGAATTAAACAAAAAGTTTAGAGGCATACTGAACAAACTGACTCCCCAGAAGTTTGATACTTTATTGGAGAAAGTAAAAACTCTCGAGATTAACAATCAAAAACGTCTGGAAGGTGTCATCGACCTTGTGTTTGAGAAGGCTATTGAAGAACCAAATTTTTCAGAAGCCTATGCTGCTATGTGCAATAAGCTCTCAATGCTCAAGGTATAATTTTATATACTTTTTCAGATTAATTGAAGATATTTTGGCAAAGCCTATTTGACCATCTTACTATTTTACAGGTTCCTGCTGACAATGCAACAAATCCAGACCAATGTGTCAATTTCAGAGCACTTATCATTAGTAAATGTCAAAACCAATTTGTGACAGATAAAGTAGATGAACAAGTCCTGAAACTTGAAAAAGAACTTGCAGATAGCACTGATCCCGTAAGTTTCTACTGATATGACATTTTTTATAAATAACTATACAAATAATATAAGACTGTCTTTAGACATTATATGTAAGTGTTCTGTGTGTATTCGACGTGAATAAATTGGTTGCAGGCAAAAAAGAAGGAGCTTCAGCTGCAATTGGAAGAAGAGAACAGAAGAGTGAGAATGAGATCAGTAGGAAATGTCAGATTTATTGGTGAGTATTTAAAAGTCAAATTTATAATTTATCTATGTATTATTTCTAATTATTTAGTAAACTAGGCTACTATGCTTTAATAGCCTAATTTACTAACCTATTTTTATACATATGATGACATATATGTAGAAGTGTTTAATAACACCTCACATCAGCGAATGTCATGATGATGTACTACACAATAAAATAATAATTACTTTGAGATAAATCTGAATGATTCATGTTGATCTAAACACGTACAATTTATAATATAATAATTTTATTTCAAATAGCTATAGTAAGGAAAACCCGCTTCTTATAAAGTCCCTGAAAACAAAAGGAAAATAATTATTTAATTTCAATAACTCTTTTGTTAATAATTTGCCAACCACACTGCATGTTCAATACAGTTCGTCTTTTTATTTTTTGCATTTGCGAAATTAAATATTGGCCATCCATATCATCATGTGCATTTGCACTGAAATAATTTACTGGTATTACTTATTACTTATTTTTATCTACCTTTATATATATTTAGGCATGTCTTTTTGCGTGCGAATTGATTAGGTTTACTGAGATGCATGCTCAAGCGACATATTGCGCAATTCTATAAGGTATTTTTATATGAATCAATGTCATACATTAAGCTATATGTGAGTTTCTCAATAGATTTTTTTTTATTGCAGGTGAACTATACAAACTGAAAATGTTGACTTCTAAAATTATGGTTTACTGTATGAACTACCTGATTGACAAATTAGAAGAAGAAAAGTTGGAGTGTCTATGCAAATTGCTTACTACCATTGGTGAACAAGTTGAAAGTGAAGTAAGAGATCCACTTGACAATGTGTTCAAGAAGATGCAGGATATTGTTGATCGCAAATCAAACAGCATCAGTTGCCGTGTCAGGTATTAACACATTTTATTATTCTACTTGAAGATACGATTTTAATTTTCTGAATGTAATGCTGTTCTAAAACAAATCTTGTTGTAGATTTATGATCCAAGATGTGATTGAGCTCCGTAGAAGAAGATGGGTGCAGAAGAGTGTGGTTGACTCACAACCTAAAATGATGGACCAAATTCAAAAAGAAGCTGAGCAGCAACAACGTCATATTGAGGTAAATTTCAACTTTTGTCTAAAACTGCAGGTCTACTCTCTTTCTTGAAAACGAAACTTTGTTAATGAACGAAATTGCTTTATTTTAAATTTTACATTTAATATGTGGTTCAGCATTTCTTGTAATATTCATGCAGAAAAAATATATAAACAAGTAAAAAAATATTTTTAACGTAATTAGCCGAGACGCTATAAAATACTCATTGTTATCCGATTTGTTTGAAGAGTACCATTTCATGCAAACTATAGGTTGCAAAAGTATGACAACCAAAAATTTCCATATATTAGAAGCTACATACTATACATTGTATTCTTTGTAAACTTATCGTACATAATATTTACGTTTTATAAATCATAATGAAAGCATTTGAAGCTATTGGCAAGATTTTTCGTAAATATTATCTCCTAAATAAGCAAAAATATAATGCAGTAAGTTGATTTTATTTAATCAACTCGCAGTCTTTGATTCCTTGGGTAGAACTTTATTTTGTACATTTTTATGTGCCGTCTGTACACATAATTCGCAAAGTCTCGGAGATGCAAACCCTCAGTAGAAATCAAATGAAAATAAAAAAGGATCCCATAATATGCGCAAACATTCAATGGGCTGTCATTGTTTTCAGTGTACAGCTCAGCAAATTTTTATAAGCGTATAACAATGATCTTATAAAACGAACAAGCAAATCGTGTAAAAACACCCTTAACGAAAACGAGAACTACGTATTCTTCCCACCGTTACTAGTATTTTCTTGTATGGGGCCATGTCTGGGAACCTGATAATTATGAAGATATTGTGATTTAAAGCCAAAATTTTACTTTCGTATTTTTTACGAAATCATTTTTTGCGAAATTTACTCTCGATCTCCGTCCGACATCCGTCCGAAACAATTACTGCCAAGTAAGCATTGACCTACCAACAAATGGACGTCGGGTCTAATACAAAAACCACGAAAAAAATGTCCGAAGTTAACCCATACAAACGAGTGACATGTAACGAAATATAAAAAACTAAAACATTTAATTTATATTGTAACGTCATTGCAGTACTGCCTAATTTTGCTTGCAACAATTTAAGGACCCAAAAACACCATATTCAGCTCCTACTGGAAATTTAACAAAACGCATAAATATGGTGCATTTTGCTTCGACTGAAAATTACTTGAACACAAGAGTAATGGAGTGGCCTTTGTCGTAAATATTAATTAATTTATATATATATTATTATGTCGAATTTTGTGCAAATTCACTTAAAGAAATAATGAAGAGTTGGGCAGATATTAACATACAAATATTACTACAAATGTGAAAGTAAGCGTGTACTATAAGAAATGTACTGATATTCCAACTAAACGTAAACCGTAATTCCGAAAACCGGTTTAGTTTAGTTTTGTAATCTTCCTAAAAAAATACATTTGACGTTTTATTTCGTTAGCTCGAATTAAACGTCATTAATAAAAAAATATTTTTTTAAATAAGATTAAAATCAAAGCGACTCTATAGTTTCTTTCTTCTAAATATTTCAATCGCTTGTGGTTTGAACAATTGAAAATGACCAAAAAGGTTTTATAAGCTTCTTCAAATTGACGTAATGGGTCTCTTTCCATCTTTTGCGCATGCAATGTGTAGAAAAAGGACAGTTAGCTATTTGATTATTTTGTGTGCTTTTGTAATTTATATTTACGATTCATTTATATATAAATTAAATGCGATAAAACTACAAAATACCATTTTTAAATGAGAAGTATGATAAGTTTAGTGACAATATTATACAAAATCCTGTTTTTACACTTTACTGTAGTAATTTTTGCAAGTTATTATTATATGGTACTGCATGATTGACAACCGCGCTGGCACTCGAACAAATGAAGACTGCTGCGCGATTGACGCTCTGTATGCGATTTTAACACCCTATAGGTGCGGACACTTTTTAGCGCGAACCCGACGTCCATTTATTAGTAAGTCAATGCAAATAAGCAATACGTGACCAAATGAAAAGACGCGTGATGCGAATGAAGCTTCATACTTGATACTTGTCTTTTAATTTTGTCGAATATTACTTATTTGACGGAGATCGAGAGTAGACCCCCCTGTTTCAAAATGTTATTAAATATTAAACTTTCTTCCAAACAAACATTATAAATTTCAAGTAAACGAGGTGTTCAAAATTTCAACGTATACCCAAGTTATGACCGACCGTACAATGAATGAATCTGCGTCGAGCAAAGAGGCGAACCTGACATTTGTAGAACTGCGTCATTTTATTCAAATTTATAAAAGAAAAAATGCCGTCGTGTGTTCTTAAATGCACTAATTACCACGTTGAAGTAAAAAACACATTGAATGACATGCGTACCACGCGTCAAAAATATTTACGTTATAGCTATATTTTATTTATATTTTTATAAATAACAGTAGCCAATTGAACATAGAGATAGTAATTTTTTCTGTAGCGAGTGCGATAAAGACTTATCATGGATTATGAGTGCAGGTACAAACATTGTAGGCAGTAACTAAGTAAGTAGTCATCGATTTGACTTATTGTATTGTAGTTGGAAACTTATTTATACAGTTTGTTACGTACGTGTTTATGTGATATAAATATAACACATTTAACAATAATTTCTTGCCTGCATATGTGTGCAAAATTACTTGCCAAAAACATCAACTAAACAAACATTTTTTTTAATGCAGGAATATTTTTGTGTTCAGATTGGAGATGAACATTTGTTTGTTACTCCAACATAAGACATACTTGTCTTTCATTGAAATTAACTCGTGAAATCTAATTTTCAGGGACGTAACTAAAGAGTTTATGCACTCTACGCATTTCGATTCGATGTTTTCCAATTTTCTTGCAATCTAACCTGAAATATAGCCCAGTATCTATTTCACATCACTCGCTAAAGTTTCAGTGTCAATCACTTCAGCAAATATACCAACATTATTTTCTGATATCTTGTCATTGATCGTTGAGATCATTCGCAGGTTGATCTTTAGAAGATTTAGTATCGAATTCATCGTCGTCAATTGGTACTCGTTTGTTAGAAGACTAATTTTATTAATGTTAATGGCGAAAGAGCAATTTAATTAATTTAATTTCAATGATAGGGTCGTTGCGACTTTTGGGGGAAGTCTATGTCCAGCAGTGGACATTTTTCGGTTGAAATTATGTAGAAGTTGAAAGCATAGCACAATAAACAAATCTACTTACTACCTTAGAACTAGCATTGTCGCAAAGTAGATGTTACATATCTTGTGTGTAATCATTGGTGCATAAGTATTTTTCAGTATTTTATTCCATTTGGCAGATGTAAATTTTGTGAACAGAATAAGTAGGACACATCAATTATTCGAACTTTTTAGATAAACTGGTTACAACTCTTTTCTTATTTAGCTAATGAATGCTGCACCACCTGGCGGTTTCCGTCGCGATGAAGGGAGTCGCGGCAAACGTGGTGACAGTCGCAGGCAGAATGCTAACACGTTCATGGAAAACAACTGGAAATCTACGAGGACAAATTATACCGTAGACACATCTAAGCTTAAAGCAGCAGTTACGCAAAAGGTAACAAAATCTATTGTGATACAATTAAGTTTAATCTTATCTAACGCAGACATTATTCTAATATATTATTTTATACGGTATAATTTATTGTTCATGGCATTCCTAAACTGAAAACAATAGAATACAAAGTCACTGATAAATATTGTGTATCAAATGCTATTAATTTATTAAACTGTGTAGGTATTTAATTTAACTTGATTGAACTTATAAAGATTGAAGTAGAATTCTGAAATCTCAATATGATCCTGAAATCACAGCATGGATTTTTGGAAACTTTCAATTCACAGATGATGACATGTTAGCACTTTAGTTGGTTAAACAGAGTTTATCAATATTAATTCTAGAGGAATGTTACATTTACACGTCTGTGTCAAATCTGAAGGCTTCTCAATTTTCACCTGACGATCTTGGGCGAACCTTACTCAGCTACTTAATTTAAATTACTGGTCGCTGTCATGCGCTTTGACTTGCAATTCTGTGAGGTATAAAACACCAATTAATCTGTCATATCGATTGTGATACACTTTAATAATATTTATATTACTTTCACTCGGATTTAATTTTAATCCTCATGTAGGTGAACACTGGAATTTGGTTGCAAAATTTCATACTCACTAAAATGGTGTATACTTTCCACCCAACGTGACACGAATCATTTTAATGCAGAAGGTGCGCCGAAGATCCACATAAAATGAACCTACTATGTTTGTCATATCTACCTTGATACCTTATGATGACAATTGACAATTTTAAAATTTTTATGTCTTGCAAGACATATACTTACCTAAAAGTTTTGTTTCAGAATCAGAATCTTAATAATATCAAGTTAGCACCAACGAATACTGCTTGGAACCAGGGTTCGGGCACAAAGAACACTGGTCAAACGGGAAGTAATTCTATGATTAGTCTTACTAAAAATATGTACAGTGTCCTAGAAAATGTACACACTGATCCTTCAACACTTAGAGGTAAATAAAAACGATTATGATAATCTCTAAACTTGCTGCCTTTATCGCTTACTCATGAACTATCTTTAATTAATATTTTAGGAAGCAAAGATATGTCGCCTAGCTACTCTAAGGGTGCTTCAATTGAACGATCGACCTTCAACTCTAGGGGAGATTTCAGTAAGTTACAATATGTACATAATTTGCTATTTGACGCAAGTTGTTTGTGCTTTGTTTTATTTGTCTCTTCGATAGTAATGAAGAAGATTAATATGCTATTAAAGTTTTTAATGTGTGAAAATACTACAATGTAATTAACCTGCAATATTACGTAGTAAAATGTCTATTCGTTTGTTTGATTTATAAAGTAACATAATTTGTATCATAAAATGTCCACATTTTGCGTTGTTATCTTTTGACCTTGTGTGGTGTCTTCGATACGTTCAAAGAGATTATTATTACAATTGGCAAAGATTGTAATTAATTCAAATAACTTTGGTTTAAATGAAGATGATAACTTTGCGGCAGATAGCGGTAGTGGCAGCAGATCTGGTTCGATGGGCGTAGCTCGGTCGAATTCTAGCAGTAGAAGTACGAGCGCGGCGCCGCCTTCACCTGCACCTACTGCCGATACCCCGACCCTAATCCCGGCTCCTGTCAAGCAAGAACAGCTACCTGATAACAAGAAGAAGTCCGTCAAGGCCTTGATCGATATGCTACTTATAAATCATGATGACAATGATATGGCGGCAGATGTGAAAGAGCTCTTCGCGCCTCAATATCACGCTGATATGGTTACAGAAATACTTAATGTGGCATTAGAAAAGTAAGAATGTGCACTTATTTAATTATTGTATAATATTTGCGGCAAGTACTTAAAGACTTCCGCGTGTTTTGCAGGCCAGCAAAGGAGGTTGCGATGATAGCAAAATCATTATTGCATTTAGTGTCAACAAATACGATTGCTGCAGAAAACTTTTTAGCAGGAATGAAAGAGATATTGGAATTAGCTCCTGATCTTCACATTGATATACCAATGTTGTATGATTACTTAGGAAAGTTCCTTGCGCCACAAATTGAAAAGAAGGTACGTCAAAATGTTGTTTTTGTGTATATACAGGTAACCTACAAATTATTATTGTTTGGGATAGTGACGATTATTGTTGTTAAAACGCAGATTCATTTTATAAACTTTATATTGTCTAAAACGTTGAAATGATTTGTCAAATGTTAACGTTTTGGGTGCACCCAATCTATACGAATTTTCGTAAAGCACTAAAATACTGGTGGTTGGTAGAGCGTGTCGCTAACCGCTTACATCAAAGGTTTTCTTCTGTTTATATTGCGAAGCCTTGACAAACAATTTCTCTTGCCCATGAACCTTATACTAATAGTTTTTCCGTTTCAGCATATCACATTTGTACAGTTACTTAGGCTTTCTCAAATGATTATTTCAAATAATCAAGGACACTTGTTTTTGAAGTCGATTGTTAAAGATTTAAAAGAAAGCATGGGACCTTCATTTGTAAAAAGCAAATGGCAAGAGTCTGGTCTTCAGTTAAAGGAATGGATGAATGAAGATCAGGTAACATGAAGATCAGATTTTTATGATTATAAAAAAATTTGTGATGATGAAGTGATGATAATAAAGAATGCAATCGTTTTTTACCTGCAAGTAATGTCTCAAAGCTTTGTTATTTTAAAACAAAATCTTTTACAGGTGGAGAAGTGGTTAATAGATAATAAATTTGAATTCTTGGAGGGTAGTGCTAATGTTTGTGAAGAAACTAAAAAGATATTAACTCCTGCAGAAACACAAAGTAAATTACTTCAATTGATGAATTCAGACGAAACCTGTGATTGTATAAAGGGATGGGTGCAGGTATGTCCAAAGGATATATATTATATATAAATATAATCTTTATTTTTTATGCTAGATAAGTAATAATAATATGTTGACTGTACTTCATTGCTGATTGTTTCAGGATAACCTCGGCAAATCTTCAAACGAAGACTGGTTCATGCGAGCAATGATACAGGCAATATGCGAGCATGCTCTTTTCGGCCCCGAAGGCCGTGACGTGCCTCATTTTAACCAAGATCGCATGAACAAGTATTCTCGGCTCATCAACGAGTTTGGAGAGTCTCAGCAGTCCAGGGAAGCCAGTTGTCTATTCGGTATACAGCAATTGATACACAGGCTAGAGCACCCACAAGGTAAAACATATTCTTTAATAACAGTTCACATTCATTTTCTCATAATGAATGCAAAGATTTAGATGATAATATCTTTTTTTTTTTCAGGTCTTTCCTTAGAAATATTCCAATATCTACATGAACAGTATATAATATCTCCAGAAGGATTTATATCTTGGGAAGAATCAGAGTTGGAACCAGAAGGCAAAGGTAAGATGCAAACATAGCGTTCTGGACACTCATTTGAAACATGAACATAGTTCAGTGAGTGTCTAAGAGTTTTTTTCCCAAAGGTGTAATGATGAAGGCGCTTACGTCGTTCTTCACCAACATCAAAGAAGCGGATAACGAGGACTCATGTAGCGAGGACTGACGCGCGCAGATAGCTG
>NW_020653200.1:3163137-3192144 GCF_003589595.1 Hyposmocoma kahamanoa
TATATTAGAATCATCCTACACGGAATTCATAGATTATATTATTATTATGAATTATCATAATTAGCTTAACCTAACAAGCTAGAAAAAGTTGTATAATATTTTTTAATGCGATAGTTATTTATCAAGAATCTATAAATTAAAATTGCTTAAAATTTTATGCGTAACTTCGTGTCGTATTATTATTGGAGAATTACTAATTATTTTATCAATCAGTATGTATTATTTTGCGTAATTTTCGTATCTATATAGGGAATATCAATATATAATTTATTTTATTTGAGAATGACATGAAATGATAAGTAAATTTCTTCGATTATGTAATTACAATTATTATTTTTGGTTGATGTTGATTTTAAATTCGGATTTTTGTGATGCACAATTTAAGTTTCGTTTTCTTTTGCTTCGGTTCTTTCGCTCAATTGGTTTCTGTAATAGTTTCGACTTTCCAGACTTAAATGTCAGTTTATATGGACGCTGCTGCAAACGAGTCTTATTTTTATGTTATCTCACTCTACTCTGTCAAATTTGTAACGTTCTACTGTCTTTTTTGCAATTGGTTTTTACAGTATTATCGTTTACTATGAATCAGACAAAATGACAGCTTTAACGTAACTTTAGCGAGGACAAAAATTCTATTAACTTTTATACACATTCTGTGTAAAAGCTAGCCACTACCACTATGAAGCGATAACTACAATAGAGGCCGTGGGCAAGTAAAATATAAGCGATTAATCATAATATTATTATAATATTTTGGAAATCTGAGAAACTAGGTTTTTATGAAATATATACACAGATACTTATTTATACATAACATGCGAACGAAGTTATGATGAAATCAATGATAAATGTTAAAGATTTTATAATTAAAAATATGTATATCTTTTTGTTTTCATTGATATAGGTATAGACAGCTAATTTCGAACTGATAGTAACTTAAATGTAAAAACTAGGATCGAGCCTGGACAACTGTTGAAACGTAATGTTAACTTCGCTAACGAACGTAATGTTAACTTCGTTAAATGTATCGTTAACTTCGTTAAATGTATCAGGCATGAACTATGAAAAGTTATGTTTCCTTTAAAGTAATTAAAAAATTCCGTTTGTTTTTGTTATGTCCATGGATAAATCTTGATTTTCACGCCCTTAGTACATTTTCTTTATAAATTGTAACTTTTTGATTTTAATAGATATTTTATTGTTTACTTTTAATTATATTAGTGCCTCAGTTAGCAGGTGAAGTCTCAAATCTATCGTGAATCAGTATGCCGCCGCGGCCCGTGCATGCGTCTCTTCTTCATTCACCTAATCTCTCCGCTACTGAGTTTTTTTTATTAATTATAGCTACTCTTGTGAGTTACTATGTATGTTATGTAAATAAACTTTATATGAAAAAAAAATGCTAATCTTTGTGTTCTCTACTTAGAAAATACTTCCAAACGCTTGTAATGGCAGACTTGTGAAATGAATCCACAGCAATAATAGACAATCGTTACTAGAGTTAAAAGAGACAGAGCTTTTATATTCAGATTAAAAATGTATGTATTCAACGAGAACATTAGTTAAAATACGTTATTTATTATTAAATTTTATATAAAAATTGAAAATAAATCTCTATGCGAGATGTCTGTATATAAATTGTTGTTTAATTTACAGTTAATTTTTTTTCTCCATTTTATTTTGTTCCTCTTGTGAAATTAAGTAGTTTAATACTCGTAAATGTTTTCCATTCCCAACTGTTATTTGAAATAGTGATACCCACGCATGCTTTATTCCAGTATCAATATTATGAGTATTTGAGATTGGACTGGAAGTCACAATCAAGCCCATTGTCGCTCCGCGTGTGGAGCTCCGCTTATTCTAGGGTTAATAATGGAGAGTGCCTACTTAGTTTTACTATTTTATAATAAACTTAAAATGGTTATTTAGGTTCTTGTCTCAAAAGAATATTGTCAGTATACGTGTCTTGTTCAACCGTCGAATATGCTCCGGTGAAATCGGTAATCTCTTAGATCATAAATAAAAATGACGTAAGTAGTATGTAGTAAATAATCACGTTTATTTAAATATAATAAAAATCGTAAAATAAATACCTTGTGGGTAAAAATAAAATAACGCCATACGGGTCATGACTCGCGATTCCCGAGGCTATGAGCCGCCAGTCGTTTTAGTTATTAGTCCTATAAGTCTTAAGCTTCCTAGGGTGAAAAGACTTCGACTCGAATTAGTTTTGTTTTAGTCTTGTGACTCAAGACTTGAGGGTTAAAAGACTAGACTAGTCGCGAGGCGTTAAAAATTAGTCGATGTTTGTTAAAAGGCCTTAAAAGACTGGGTGTCTGTCATCACTAGCATTTGCAAAAATAGGCGCTTCTTTTTTACAGATTTATATTTACAAAGTAAAGCCTAGGGCACCTATATTATACTTTGCATGTCACAGTCATAACTTTTTTTGTTAATCTAAATACATGGGGCGACCTACATGGCTCAACTAACACTGGCGCAGAGTCGAAGTGTCGCGTCGCGAGCTGTTTTTTAACTACACCGCCTGGCGACGCGCGACGACACTTGATGACGCCTCAAGGCATCCAAGTGACGTGCGAAGCCGCTCGAATGCTACCAAGCGTCGACGCTCGATTCCATATTTGCAAAACACAAATTTGTACCTCAATAATGGGAAAATAGAGATAAATATGCTATAGGCGAAAAAAATTAATCTTAATCACAAAGCTACAGTAATTCAGTGGAATTGTTGCAGTGTTAAAAAAACAAGAAACATGAATTAATTACTCTAATTAATAGATATGAACCTTTTATTGTATGTCTCCAAGAGACATGGTTGATCCAGGCAAATATTATCAACATTCCTGGCTTCAATTGTTTAAGGTCTGACAGACCTGATGGATTTGGCGGTGTCGCCTTATTCATCAAAGATTGTTTTACAGTTAGCACTCTTCCTCTCCCTTATATAAATAATGATATCTCTGCTCTAGCTGCAATGGTAAATAATATTTGTTACATTTCTATATACTTTGCTTGACACAATAATATATTTAAAGATCTTAATCAACTGTTTAACTGCCTACCAAAACCATTTGTATGTTTAGGAGATTTTAACTCTCACCATATGACTTGGGGCCTTTGGGGACTCTTCTACTTCAAATTACTATGGGGAACAATTATTAGAATTATAAGATAGCCATAATTTATGCATTTTAAATACTTGTATTGTATAGTACTTCTATGACCGATAACAATTTTATTAACTATATTTTAATTGCCAATGCTACAAAAAATCTGCTCAATAAGAAAAAATTTGGAGGATGGCAAAGATTTTGCACTTCATTAGATCCCAATGTAAATTCCTCCATTGTTTGGCAGAATATCAGAAGATTTAGATCTGCTTTTCATTCCACTCAAAAACGTACCTAGTCTTTCTGTTATTCTTGCAGAACCGATCATGGACCGCTTGGCCCCTCCCTCAGTTTCAGAACAGATCATCCCCTCACCACTTCCATTTTTGCCATCAACAATAACAAAGTTATAAACCTTAACTCTTCCCTCTTAACTCTTCGCCAGGAGCGAAGGAAGAGTTAAGGTTTAAAGGGCGTTCCGTCAACTGTTAAAGATTCCGCGCCAGGTGAAGATGGGATTCCGTATTCTTTTCTTTCTAATTCAAATAGTGCTTGTCTAGAATACTATATTTCTTTAATTCATACAGTAACGTTCACAGGCGAAGTTCCTCAGTCTTGGCGACCACAGTCCTTAATTCTTTTATTGAAACCAAATAAACAAGCTTCAGATCCGTCATCATACAGACCAATAGCTTTAGCTTTTGTTCTAGCTACAATATGTGAACATTTAGTTAAAAATCGCCTGAAACGGTTCTTAGAACACAATTGTTTATTAACTAACGGCCAAGTCGGGTTTAGAAAAGGCAAAAGTACTTTTGACAGTTTGTCAACCATTACCACAGACATGAGATTGGCTTTCTTTATAAACGACTCCTTAATAGCTGCATTTCTTGACATCACCACGGCATAATGATAACGTAAATATTAAAATTCTTAAAAGTAAACTAGAGCAGCTAAATGTTGCAATCCTTTTAATAAATTTTATTATTTGTAATAATATGTTATCAAAGAGATTTCTTCACTATAACGTTCTAAATTTAGGACAAAACGAAACTTTAAATAGAACAGTTCGGAAAGGTTTACCTCAAGGCTTGTCCGCTAAATGGTTAAACCTTTCGAAAATCGATTGGCCCCCAGTTTTGTACAACATTTATACTTTTGATTTAGAATGCTCTATTAAACAATGTAACGTCCTTCAGTACGCGGACGATTTACTGTTATATACATTTGGACATTTTGTTGAAATTGGCTAGATAGAAACGAGTTAGATTTATCAGTAACCAAAAGTAATGTCATATTTTCTAGAAAACGTACTCCACCATTAGTAAATATATGTTATGGTGATACGCCTCTCCCACTGAAAGACCATACTAAATTCCTGGAGGTAATTCTGGACTCGTAAACTTACAGGCATATGGGATGCCTGTAAGTGAATATGTCACGAAGAGATGTGAACAGCTCTTAAATATTTTAAGATGTCTAACCGGTGTTTGGTGGGGAGCCCATCCAGTCATTAAGAGACTCCTATACAACGCCCTAATTAGAAGTGTCCTAGATTATGGAACCTTCCTCCTACATTCAGGTAATGGTGCTGCCTTTGGAAAGTTGAACAATGTCCAGTCCAAAGCCTTAAGACTGATCACAGGCGTGAGGAGATCTAGCCCAATTAATTGCTTACAGGTTGACTGTTGTGGACCACACTTGTCTCTGAGAAGACAGTACCTTAGCGATAGGTTCTTTTTCCGTTGTCTCCAACTAGATAAAACGCTTAACACATTACTTTCGAAAATACAACAATTAGACTCTGAAATTAACACTTCTACATATTGGGCCCATAAAAATATTCTTTGTATAGTTAAAAGTTACCGAAAATTTAAAAACATCAACGCTCTTACTTACCAAAGCTATCGTCTTCCTTTATATGAATGTAGTTACAGTTCACTTCACATAAACTTGCAAGTTAAATACAATTGAAAATGCTGAATTTAACTCTATTGTTAATAGTAAATGGGCTGATTGGCAATATATATTTACAGATGCATCCAAACATTCTGATGATAGTTGCGTAGGTGTTGGCGTTTACCATTTTCAATATGAAGTGGTTCAGAAGGTCAAACTTCATCCGGAAACGACCGTTCATACGGGAGAATGCTATGGCCTTTTTAAAGCTGTTGAATATATTCTTCTCGCCAAGCTTGAAAGACTGTTATATTTAGTGACTCAAAGAGGTCATTACAGGCATAGGCACTGGCTCGCTTTCCACTTAAACGTCATAAACAATCTCCAACAATTTTTAACATCAGAGAGCTCCTTCATCATGCTTCATTAAAGGATATGCAGTTGTATTTGCCTGGATACCTGGTCATGTGGGTATTCGTGGAAATGAAATAGTAGACCAACTGGTTAATTCAGCTATTCAAGACGGTGACATATGTCCTTACAATAATTATTGTCACGATTTGGCTATTCTCCCGAAAGTATACCTAAATGAAGCATGGAATGAGTTCCGGCTCAATAGTACCTCCAAAGCATAGACATACAATTATATGGACGTCGGGCCCGCGCTAAAAAGTGTCCGAACTTATAGGGCGTTAAAATCGTATACAGAGCGTCATTCACGCTTTAGTCTTCGTTTGTTCGACTGACAGCGAAGCAAGCAAAATAGACAGTACTGCGATGACATTACAATTTAAATTCAACGTTTTAGCTTTTTCATATTCCTTTACATGTCACTACGTTTAAATAGGTTGACTTGGGACATTTTTTTCGTGATTTGTGTATTAGACCCGTCGTCCATTTATTTGTAAGTCAATGTTCCATAGGGAAGTATTATGGATTGGTACAAGAGAACATTCCGGATAAACCTTGGTTTACTAAATTACTGTTTGATAAACGTAGCACATCTGTTATTAGTAGACTTTGATTTGGACATGTTAATACTCCTGCGCAGTTATACATATAAATTTAATATTGTTACAGATCCTTCATTCCCAACCGGGGCCCCCAAGCGGGGTTCCCAACCGGGGCCCCCAACCGGCCGGAATTCAATTGAAATCAATTGCAATTAAAATCATTTGCAATTAAAATCAATTGCAATTGAATAGATTTTTTAATCTGATTGAATTATTGATTGAAATTTAATTGATTAACGCCCAACACTGTTTGAGATGCGTGGGGAGCCGCGTACTACTGTTGATTAGAATTGATTATTTCAATTTCTAAACGACCTCATCTATACCTTGGTTGGGGGTTCATATCTTACAATCTTTAAGGACATGCAGGTACCCTCATGTTTTCATCAAATTTAGTTACCTAATATAATTATCAATAAATTTGATTTTGTAACATCGTGCGTTTGTTTTCATAGAATTTAAGAAAGAAGATTAATACCAACCTTGGTACTTTCAGTAGTTTAGTATTTTCATAATGTGTCTTAGGGTCGTATTCCAGAACTCTACTCAATGCTCAAGTTAGGACTTGAGCAGACTTGAGTATGATTTCAAGCACTGGAAATACGACCGTAATGACAAGGAGTCTTCAAGGAATGTATGATCTGTCTGGTACAAAATTTAGAGACTAGGTGTGTAATTCGATGCACTTTTATTTTTTTAATTTACTGCCTCCACGGCCGAACGGTTACCATGCTGGATCGCCACGCAGATGTCCCGGGCCGGAAGAAATATTTGTATAGCTTAAATTTATTTATTTCCTGAGTTTGGATGTGTTGTCTATTGTTATGTACAATTTCGTTTTTACATTTTAGAATGGGGGGAAAAGGATGCTAGTCACAAGCGCGATAGATCATTTACAGCGTAAACTTGTATTTTTTATATGACGCCGATGTATTTAAAAAAGACAATGGTTATTTTCAACGAGTCCAAAAGTCCACGCGTGAAACACAAACAAATTTTATGGCTGATTTATATTTATACAATGTTATCTTGTAATGACCGCCAGTGCCACGGGCATGTCAGCCCTGACACAACATCAGGGAGTTTATACTGGCTCGGTTAGTCGTGCTTTCATCATAGTGGTGACCTACCTATCGTACCTATCTAGCTAAAAATAAATTCGTTCCATTAACATCAACTATTTAAGAAATTGTTTCAATATTACGTGTTATGTAGTTGCTGGGGACATCCATTTCATTACCATAAATGGTACCGAACCAGGGGACGGCAAAACTTTCTTTTCATTTTTTTACCTAAGGTGTTAATTTGAACGCATTACTTTAAGAATAGATAAAAGCCAGTATGTGAATATGTAGCAAATGTGACGTAAAATCAGCCTTCAAAATTTGTATATATAATCCAATTTTTGCATTTCAGTAACTTTGTGCTTTATGATACGAGTTTGAGAAAGTAAGGCGACGATGTAAAATTATATAAAATTACCAAGTATTAAGGCTCCACATTAAATGGTTCCCAATACAGTACTTTAAATTTTAATATGTTTCGATTTTAATTGATTGAGAAAAACGGTTTATTTGAAGCCTCATTCTCTTCAAAATAGGGATATGACAGGAAGCCCAATCTCTAAATTTAACGCCAACTCTAAGGCTCCGTTAGCCGACTTTAGAATTAATTGCCATATTTACAAGATTTTACAGCGTTTCGAAACTGCAACTTATAGGTCGGTTCCCCTTTGGGTTCACAGATGTATGGATAGCGTACAAAACACTTGCAAAGCTTTACGAGTTGAGTAATTATGCATTACATTTCAGTGGATTCCATCCCGTATAATGCAAGTTGTGAGTGTTAATGAAGAAGTTGACCCTTTGGCGAAATTAGCTATTCCTCAAAGCCACTAAACAGACCGACTTTAAAATCATTCGTCCCCTAGTTTGCCACCCTTAAAGGTGAAATATTTTCTTCAAATTTAAATGGTACCACTTCTGATGTATCCTCTTTCCAACAAAAAGAAGAATCATCAAAATCGGTTCACAAATGCCGGAGATATCGCGTAACAAAAAAAAGCATAGTCGAATTGAGAACCTGCTCCCTTTTTTAAAGTCGGTAAAAAATATCTGCATTCACGTTCATCGTTGCTAATACATAGGGCGCTCTATAAGTTTCCGGAAATGGCCTCTTACATAAACAATATTTAAAAAGTAATTACTACATTTGAAAATGGAACTCTTTGGCTGTAGAATACAGTTTGTTTCATCTGACTGTCACTTGTTTTTACAATGTGGCGTCATTTTCGAATTTGATTGTTGTAGACATTGGTTGTAGAAGAGGCTGTCGAAGAGTATGAAAAATACGTTTCAGAGATTGTCACGGAGGAGTGGCATAAATGTTTTCAAAATTGGTTCATTCGTATGAAAAAGTGCATTAACGCTAACGGAGAATATTTTGAGAAACAATTTATAGTATTTTTTTCTTATTCATTCCGGAAACTTATAGTGCGCCACACGTATTCATTGCTGATGTTCGAATCGTGACATAACATATAGCCTCTTCAGGTGATGAAAATCGTTGACCGCGTAACTGGTTTTTCATTTTTGGAAATTTATAAAAGTCACAAGATGTCAGGTCGCGACTGTACGCGGAATGGCACATAAGGTCAACGTTGTTCACCTTCAAAAATTCATTTGTCTGTCTGGCCGTGTGAGTATGTAGTAATTACTTACCAAATGTAGTAATTACCAAATGTAGTAATTACTTTTTAAATATTGTATAACTGCCTCCGTGGCCTAACGGTTACCATGCCGGACTGCCACGCAGAGGTCCCAGGTTCGATTCCCGGGCCGGAAGAAATAGTTGTATGGCCTACAATTATTTCTCTCGTGAGTTTGGATGTAATTTGTGGTTGTCTATGTGTGTGTCCATGGCACCCGCGACACAGGGTTTCCCTAGTGCGGGGCCATGTTGAGTGTGTGCGTTATTATTATTGTATAGGTAAGTGGCCAGTTCCGGAAACTTATAGAGCGCCCTATGTACATGATAATTTTGCATTGTCCTTTACAACTAAGTCCCTGCAAGTGTTAAACCTTATACTATTACTATTTTCGAAAAGTAAATAAATATTAATTTTGAAAATTCAAGATACAGGTCTCATGGTAACAGCTATTTGTAAAGGGCGCAAAGCATTGATTTGTTTGGAATAGCATATTTATGCGATCCGGAAATTAAAATAGAGTTACGTAAATCTAAGAACCTTAAACTTACTTAAAGAAGATGTTTTAAAAAGTCATTGTCATGTAATATGGCGTGACTAATTCCAACATTATAATCGAATATTTAAAATTTTACTAGTGATGTTGTAGTTGATTTAAAAACGCTTATTACACTACCCGATTTCAAGGTACCCTAACCCTATCTTAGGGATGTCTAAAAGAGTCAGGGTTCCTGGTGAGGGCGACTGATTTATAATAAGAGTGGTGCCAGAACTAGGGGCCACCCTTAACGCAGGGCCCATGAAATCGGGTAGTGCAATAAGCGCTTACACTCTGGATTTTATACGCAAAAAAAAAGATCATTGTGCTGGTGTACATTTGTTGTGATGACATTTTAAAATACACTGGTGCTTAGTGACCAAGAAATCTCTAATTTCGTTTTTGTGAACTCTTTTTGATAAAAACAAAAATTAACATGAGGAAATATGTAAGAATAGGAACGCTCAACACATTATTATATGGCTTGATTGTTTATTGAAATATCGACAAACATTTGCTTCACGAAGACGAACAATCAAGTTTAACAAAATCGCGCCGTTTCATAAAATGCCTTGATTTTTATGTGCCGAAGATTTTATGATCGGTGGATGCAGAAAATGCTATTTACAGGTGTCTAAGCGTTTATTTATCATGGCGGGTGTTTTTTGTTTTATTTTCATAGGAGTATCATAGTTACGTAACTTGAAAGTTTATATAAATATGGGAAACGATTGCTTGGGTCTATTATCTGAATACATTATTATTATTATTACATGCATACGCATAACGCTCACAATAACGCTCACAATCAACATAGCCCCGCACTAGGGAAACCCTGTGTCGCGGGTGCCATGGACACACACATAGACAACCACAAATTACACCCAAACTCACGAGAGAAATAAATGTAGGCCATACAAATATTTCTCCCGGCCCGGGAATCGAACCTGAGACCTCTGCGTGGCAGTCCGGCATGGTAACCGTTCGGCCACGGAGGCAGTTAAAACACTACAAAATAAACATTAGACAAATAATAATATCATATATTAATGTCATTTTCAAAAACCCCAAGTAATACATCATCCATCTCCTAAGACATGTTGTTTAAAAAAATTACAAAACACATTTATATAAAATATTTAAAATAAATCAATATCTAATAAAAAAAAAAATAAAATGCACCAACTTATAATAACGAGGATACGTCGACTTTCAGTCCCTATAGACCGTGGTTTCAATTATGAAGCAATAACAGAATTATTAGGAAACAACATTTTGTCAATTTCCACCTCGACAAGATCAACTTTTTTGAACAATCTGTAACAGTTTCCGATATGAAGGATTTGAAATTTGTATCGTTATTGACTTGCATTCTGCCATTTAGTTTCTTCTTTTTCTGAAACATAAAATCGAGTACAAACAAAACTTTAAATTTCATAAATATTGTCATATTTTTATGAATATAATATTTAAGAATAGGCTCCCGATGCATGATGCAGTGGCGTTGCGTCTCTATTTTCGCGATTACAAAAATAGTTCGAATGAGCAGACTCGGCTCGATTGTGTTTTTATATTCGCCTGCCGACGGCACCTTTGTTGTTCGGGATATCGTTTTCTCAAACAGTGGAATTTATTTTCTAATTTTGTCTATAACAAATTTTGAATACTTTGAGGCCGGATACGCTCGCTACCGTCCCCCGTACAGTGCCGCCCAGGGCCATTATCAAACGTTACTTAGCGGTTTCGGTTAGCTATTCTAGATCATAAATTACTCGCTATCCAGAAAAGTTATCTTAATCATATTTCTATCACAAGTACTTTATCATCAAAATCATCATCGTCAACCTTAAGTCTCACTGTCGGGAACTGCTGAGTTTCCCTTCACTAGAGGATTATTCCTGCTAAATATTAATAATAATAAATAATAAAATGTTTATTTCAGTAATACAATTAACTTTACATTAACAGTGCATGGTACAGCCTATTAAGCTTATCAAGCCTGTGTCAGGAGGCACCGCTCTTCCATAGCTATAAATGCATATTTAACATTTTTAAGTTATAATTAATGTAGTGTTTAATTTTTACATTTCCAAACATCGACAAAAACAAAACAAAACAAAACAAAACATTAACGTACGTACGTTACGTTAATTCACATTTACGTACATTCACAAATATACGTAACTTATAAATCAAAGATATAACACAAAGCAAATTCCTATATTATGAAGCTGCGTCTGTATGCCAATCTAGGGTTGTTTGTTACTGACCTTTGTATTTATTTGGTTTCAACGGCTTTTTTTGCCATAGCCACCACCTGTGAGGAATCTATGAAAGATTTTCTTCACTCAGTCAGGTACTTTTAGTTATCAGAGGCTGAACAAAGATGTCGCTATATGAATTGTAGTTTTTTGCTACCATTTTGATATTCAATCATTTTTTGTGAAATTCCTCCACTATTTTGTTATAATTATTAATACAAAGATCGAACACTAACAAAAATTAACATTTCTCCGTGATAGGACTCGAAGTTGAGTCCGTACGCGACTCATCTCAATATTATAAATAAATGTCATAGAGGTACATGCTTCCACAGGGATTCGATTATAGAGATCGAAGGTCGACTTATCAATTAAGAAGCAACCATTCTCCTACTAGGCGACTAACGAAGTTTTTGTATCTGGAATATTTAGTTATACTTGTAGAAGTAAAAAAATCAAAAGTGCACCAAAGACTAGTTAGTAGACGAGGCTATACAGTACTGTTACCTTAACACAATTCAGGCCCATTATCTATGTATCACTTGGTAATGTTAATTTAGACCTTGTAAATACTCAAACAAAAATTAATATCATACAAATTTAACACGTCTTTGTATTCCTCCATTATTGCATCGGTTGCTTTACGCCAATAGTCACGGTTTGATTCTTCGTCTTGAATCTGAACCATGATGTGTTTTAATTCTGCAATTTAAAAAAAAATTGAACAATATGAGTATTATACATTGTACAGAATCAAACGCACGTTAAAATATTATTTGTCCTATTTGTCCCCCCACCATTTACTAAATTATATACACGCAATTCCTTCATTTACCGTTCCACCAACATGTACAATAAAAATTTTTCTAATATTGATTTCTTTGACACCACACTTAGTAAATTTATGATGTTACAAATTGTAAATGACATTGAATGATTTTGTAATCGCTTATTAAACTCTGTCTTATATATTTATATACTTTGTTACTCATGCTCACTTAATTTAGAAAGATTAATTAATGATATTAATGTAAAACTCTAGTAACGCATAAAACAAGAATGTTATTATTACAAATAACTCTATATGTTACAGCCGTTCTTATTATAATTTATTTATAATCTGCTGGCACTATAGGTCTATTTTAAGAGGAATATATGTAAATAATTACTATTTCATGTATGACTGTTTGTTGCCACAAATAAATGAAGAAAAAAAAAGAAAAAACATTTTAATTCAACTATATGACCCTTGCGAAAAGAAAGATATGAATGAAACAAAGAAGGACTATCAAGTAATGTCTGACGGTGCGGTTACACACGGGGACTTTTAACACCACGTCACGCACCGACTCAGTCACAATGCAGTCGCTAATCGTCTGCCTGAACACACATGCGCGACTTGAGCGATCCATGTTTGCAATTACTCAACTTAAGCGACGGCATTGATGCGATGTATTTATGCAATTAATTTGTGACTTTATCATGTCAAACTATCTCTCGGGTAGGTACTATTTAGCAAAGTATATATTATATAAGTTACTATGCTCAATAGTAACGATAGATAGATTGATAGACATAATAATAAAGCAAATAAAATTTCTGTAAAAAGATATTTAAAATAAAATTCCTGTCTATGAAAGCCGATTTTTAGTATTTAATGTTCTGTTTAATGTCTGTTCCCACGCCGTTCGTTGCAATTGTACGTGTTGTACGCTTTACTGTCATAGGGGATATTTATAAAATACCTTTATGTGTCAGCCTTCACAATCCTCCAAATGTCAAACTTACTACTATATACACCACATGCTATGACGTTCAGCATTCTTCGTAGATCAACGTCGTCTTCCACTTTCCCAACATAGTAAAATCGCACTAGGTTCGGCATTAGCTCGAAAACTCGACGCAGTGGGAATGTGGCAAATCGCCACTGATGAATGCTAAGCGTAACTGCAAGTAAAATTGTGAAATCTATTCATAAGAAGTATGTTAAGGCGAAATGATATCGTGAATATGTAGGCTTTGAAGATTATGAGATAGATTCGCAGAAATTTATTGCACCGTATTGAGACATGTACCTTTTAGGAATAAAATATACCTACTCTCTTACTGTAAAATAAGCTCATACTCCCCTGGCGTATTTATTACGAAACACGGGAGAAAAAATAACAATCGGGTTAAAATTATTTTTCCTTAGGTGAACGTGGCAAATATTAAAATATTTTTAGACCTGATGCCTAATGTTCAACAGTGAAATGGTACTTACTTATTTTATAACTGCCGGCTTCCGTGCCACCGGAGTTTCAGTTAGCAAATGACTTATAAATTACGCTCAATTAACAATATTTATTTTTGTTGGGAGTCATTTAGGCTGAAATTTATAAAACAAACTTCGAACTTCGACTAAGCAAAGAAGACGCAAACAAAAAGTTTAATTTAATTTCTTGCTAAGGGAAAGTTCGTTTTGTAAATACGAAAAACTTGCTTAACCAGCATATTTGCTTAGCTGAACTCAAAACTTGTTTTATAAATTTAAGCTCAGTGTTATGCCGTGTTATGATTTTCACTGTAAGACTACTCTCGGACCACGCTCGGACCGAGTCATACAGGTGGCGCACTCGGATGTCGGCATCCGATCGTGAATCGACTCTGACGCGGTTCTATTCTTACGAGTATTCTCGGATCATTTTATGAAAACAAAACGGCGCCATCTAGGAAAAACTGGAATGAACGTTTTTATCTTCCTGTTGCACGTCACGTCTTAGAATTCATTTTCTGGTCCGTTTTTTCCCATTCATGATGTTTACTTCAGCCATTATACACATCTGCTACAACTCCTATACCTCATAACGGCGAATCAGTCGCCATCATATTGATTGTGCAGGGACACAAATGCTACTTGGACGCTGATGAACTCGTAACGTGTAAACCAAAATTTAAGTGGACCCCTATATGTTCTAACTCGCATGAGCGTACTCGTATAGTGAAAACCAGGCTTAAACATGTCATTATATTATTATTACCTAACGTAGAAGCGTAGCGAAAAGCGATATGTCGAATGAAACAGCTGAGGTCAGAGTCCTGCCTTTGCTTTATGTCCAGATCAATGCCATACTGCATGTGCGTCTCTCGCAGTGGGATACTTGGCGTCAAAAATCTTCTGATATTGTCGTAATCACGTACACGATCTATAGACATGACATAGTCGTAAACCTTGTACTTTAAACTACTTAGGCTGCCACTGACGAACTACTTGCACGAAGTCGATATGTACAACTGTCTGCAGTCGACATTTATTTGGGAGCTCAGTGTGTTTGTTGATGTAGAAATGGAAGATGTTACTTATACTTTGTAACTGTATTCAGTTCATTTTGACTTTACTTTTTATTAAGGAAATAAACATATCACTATCGAAATCCTCAATTTTAATTTGTCAACAAATTCACGTATACACTCTGCGGTGGAATTTCCCATCAAAAATTTAAACAAAGGTACCATTATACCAACAAAAACTTTTAGAATTGTGCAGAAAAAAATGGAAGAAATAGCCGTGGTAGCATAAGCAGAGGCCGTGGGGTCGAATCAGGGTAGGTACGCTCTGAGTTGCTCGGAAAGCTCATGGTAAATTTAATTTGAAATTTACCATGAGCTTTTCGGTGAAGGAAAACATCACAGACATGTATATATGTATATACTAGATATACGTCTGTCGAAAACATGATGAAATCTGCACGTCGTAGAATATTTACAACCCTCTGACGTTGTGTGAAGCCCCCAACCCGCATTGACCTAAACCCTAAGGACCTAAACGACTAAAGCCTAAACCCTCGCCAGAGAGGAGACCCGTGCTCAGCAGTGAGACGTATAAATGGGTTAATGATGTTTAGAATTGAGCAAATGGTATAAATCTGTCAAGAAAAATTTGATCAATCTTGTTTTTGTTTTCCAAGTAATCGTTACCTTTTGCCGTTATTACAAAAGATCTGCTGAAGTTCAAGTTATTTCAGACTCTAAAAAAGCAAATATCATCTGCTATTTTTGATTCACGAATTATGGTCCACCACGACTGCAGCCGACGTCTGCAGTTAAACTCTTGACTGCATGCAGTCGACGTCTCAAGCGCATTAACTGCAGGCGTGGAATCCATTTGTTGGCAGCCTTACAGCAACTATTACTCAACAATCTTAACGATTAGACTTTAGATTTAGATTAGATTAGATTCTTACGAAATGCCAGAAGTACGTAAATATCAGGGCAGGCTATGGCGACACGCCTCCATGCTGTATCGGGAATTGTGTGCCCTCCTGCTCCTAAAGCGGCATCAGTTCGGCCAGGAATAGACTCTTCGCGACAAATCAACTGCAAAATACGTAATTATTTTTTTACAAAAATTTATAATTAAGGCACACACGAATAGTTAGGGGTATGCTGATATGCTCAAACAAGGCTTACAAGACTTAAGCTCTCAAAAAACCCGGTAATATTGAGGTATAAATCGACGTCAGCGAAGATAAGCCCCTTCTTTGCAAAATCACCATTTGATATCGTCGTCACAATCACAGTTGACCAAAAATTTGAGAGAATAATATTTACTATATTCTTACTTTGCGGTTGTCGAAATAATACTTCAGGTACAGCCACTTATTGGACCAATATTCAAGTTCGTTATTTTATATGAAATATTGGTATGTACAAAGTGTGCAAGTGCTGCCTGCTGCTGATTAGAACTTGCATGACTATAAAGCGGGGATTTATTAGGATTTGTTCAATTTATTTCTTGTAATTTTCGAGCTCATACGTTTTATTGATAAGTTATGATTTTATTGTTTCGTTTTGGAGCAAAATTATTGCTTTACCTGCGTTATCCCTTCAATAATTGAATTAATTAAGTATTTATTACATTTAACGATACCAATTCATTAATTATTAATATTAACAATTAATCAATGGTACCAAACAAAGCCCGCAGTTCGTGTTCATGTTGTAGTAAAACCTAGTATTTATTTTTTGACAATATTTCAATGTAGATTTGGTTTAGTTTATTGCGACAAGCGTTTTCATTTTGATTGTTTTCTTGATTTTTTGAAATAAAACCGCAACTGCGTGAGGTAGGTAGGTTTTTACAGTAGGTACCCAAATTTTTCGGGGGCGAGCCGCAATAAAAAATTAAAATATTTTACTCTTACTAATGTTTTATTTCGCATGATAACTATCATTTGACACCTTTTACCTGTTAACAATTTCGTGTCTTCCGTACTATCTATGATTAACTGAGTAACTAAAATCCCAGTACAGACCTTAGTTTCAATAAGGTAAGTGCATTTTGGGTGTGTACCTGTAATCTAAAATGTGCCTTCTTCATTACAGGCAAAAGCGATATGAGCGCACCACCGGTGGTATCAGCTAGATATGCGTATTCCAGTGCAAGCACACGCAAATTCCGCAGTTCACCCAAGCTTCTGAGAAAACATTGTCTTGTTTCAGGTCGCGGAATGTACTGCCCCGATCCTGAGTAACAAGTAAATGATCAATTATAGTGAATTATAACTGCTGGAAGCTATGTTAACTGAGCGGGTTGTGTGGCTGGAAACAAAAAAGAGGGACGTTATAAGAATGAAACATGTCATTTCCACATCGACAATCGTCAAATCATATCATACTTAAGACATTTATATGTTTAAAATTACCGAAAAAGAACCTATAAATAGAAGTGTAAAAGATCACATCGTATTATTCATCAGTATTAGTCTACGCCGTATTGTTATTTGGTGAAATCCATAACATTGATAAATTCATATATTGTGGCAGCATCGCCGAGACCGCTGCTTAAAATGAACTTGCTAAGAATACTAGATTTGTTCCTGAGTGTTTAAATTAGACGCCAAATAAATTCAGAAAAATCGCTTTATTACATTACGAAAAATAAATATAGTAGGAATAAGTATAGGAATGCTGAACAGTACAATACATTTTACGTCATTCAGTTTCTTGTGAAACCTTCTTAGAATTGTTACTTTTAGCAGCACTATTTAGATACTTTCTGTTGCTTGGATATTAGTGTCACTGTCTGTATTTTCTGTATTGTGAGCTGTGGGTAATATCATCGTAGCAGTAGTGTTATCAATCTTCCGGTACTGAAAGTTTGGTAAATTTTTCTTTGCTTCGTCGATGGTTTCGCGGAGTGTAGTAGCTGGAATTTTCGATGCTACTTGTGCTTCTTCTTCGCATTCCTGTACGAGTTTTTTCATGATGTGCTCATCTAAGGGGCAAATCTTGTGCGAACCTTTGTCATGGTGATGTTTTAATTCATTATTAATACGAAGAAGTCTTTCCTTGTTTGAATGTGTTCGCCAAGGTCGCTTGGGGTCAGTTTCTGTTGATAATGTTCTTTCATTATATATTTTTTTGGCCCTGTGAACAATGTCAACTTTAATTAAAATAAGTTTATAACAGTATACGTCGTATACGTAATGAAAATAGCAGTTTTCTTACATTAAGGAATAAATTACCTACACGTTACAAGTTCGTAATATTGTATACGTCGTGATCTCACAGTAATTATGCCTTACCTTTTGTAGTCTTTAAGAACCTGTTTTAGTTTCCTTTCATTCTCATCGAGCAAACTCTTATCTACTCTGTATGGATTTTCCAAAACTTCATCACTAAAAGATTTTGTCTCTTTTTCTTCCTGCTCTATTTCTTTATCGAATTTTTCATGAAAATCTTTAATCAATCCCAAACATCGTTCGGAGAGCTTTATATCTGGCACTTCCAATCCTTTGACTAACTTAGCTATTTTTGTTTTCTCATCATCAGTAGACATCTTTGTATAATTCAGACTCGTTAGATATTAAGTTTGTAACCATGGCATTATCAAGTCGTTGCCCTGGTAACGTCTCAAAGATACTCGAACCCACCAATAACAATATTGATATCGTTGTATTATAGCAATACCCAGTAAGATTTGTTTACAAGTATAATATAATTGGCAATACCTATATTTGAGCACTGAGCATATAACCCTTAGACTATGGAAACCAATGAAATTATACTCGTAAACAATAGATGCGCAATCTGCGCCTTAAAGACTATCCACACACATCATCAGGGCCGTGCCCGGGACGTGGACGGGGCGTGCTAGTTTGTATGAACTACGGGCCCGTCCCGGCGTCGGCCCGGACATGGACATGTGTGAACGAGTTTATACAAAATATACGTAACGATATTTTTTTCAAGTCCCTGACGGAGCACGGCCCGTCTACGTCTCGGGCACAACTCGGATATGTGTGGATAGCCCTTAAAGCAGCCCCACGGCACTGTTGTCCACTAGAGGTGGGTGATAAATAACGTCACGATGATCCGCCGTCAAGTAGTATTACCGAGACTCGTTCCGAAGGAACGACGTTCCAAAGTCACATAGGTGTTCCTCCGTTCCAATAGCTATCCCCGTCACTCACATCACGACATACGTATTTGATACAATGCGCGATCTCCGTTCCGTGGTGACTGAGCGCGCCACTCGTTGTAGTTCTCTTCAAATCAAATCATATTTTTGTATATTTGTTTTATTATAGGAAGAGTTGGTATTTTATATTTATGTATAATCTAGTTTGTGTATTCTACTAGAAATATAATTACATTACACTTTATTGCTATTTTTAACAATCCAATGACTCGCATTGAATAAGTAACAAACAAAATTACATTAAATACAAAATCAACTTTTTGAATGGAATTGAAACTTATTGCAAAGGGAGTAAAAACTTAGATCATTGTATTAAAAAACGGCTATAAGTATTAGAAAGAAGCCGCTGGCTAAAACCGTATGTCATGATGTAAGTTATAGGCGTGACAAGGTCACGGAAGTAACAGTCGCGACAAACTCACGATGATTTATCACTGTGATTTTTTTGGAACCGGAACGGCGGTCACGGCGATAGAAATGTAGCGCTATTCCACATGTCTAAGTATTAAATAGAAACAGAAACTTTGTCGGAAGACAGTATTTTTATCACCTTTATCCAATAAATAAAAATTACTAGAAAAGCAATGAATTAGAAAGTTATCTCTTCATATTTTAAAAGAACTATGAATTCCAGACGTAGACCCTCACGTTCATACATTTTCATGTATATTTCATTCACTCGTTCATTCCATTTCTGATTACTATCTATCTCCACTGTCTCTTTCCACCAGTAAGGCTACAAGAAATTAGGGAAAATTAAAGAAATATAGAATCTGAAAGAGATATAATTTAACTAATTAAAATGCTAGCTACAAGCATTATAGCGTTTATTACATTTTACACAACATTTTTAACTACCGTCTTGAAAAATTACATAGAAATCACTTACGAGGTTATTCACTGTAAGACGACGATATATACCATTTCACAAATTAAAAATTGATTTATTATTTATGAAATTGAACATATACATTAAATCAAATTCTTAGGTTTTCGGGAAGTGCCGAAGCATTCCAAAGGCTGACGAGGCATTTTGTAAGCTGCCGGCTCGGATCCCTAAGCTTACCGCTGCTTTGTTTTCGTGGCCATGACCATTGTCATTGATATTTCAGCTATAATGTTATTACACTAAGGTATATTACTATTAGTCGCCTAAAAATCACCTGCTGTTCCGTCCCGTTAGTGGGCGCAGAGTCTTTCTAATACTTTAATTAAACAAGTAATGGTTTAATGCACTAACCCTTAATATAGCTGTAGTTTACAAGGATGGGGTTCTCATTGGGTAGAACAAACCGCCATAGGAAAAGATATTTGAGCGTTTGTGCATTGAAGCATGCGAGTTGTTGAATCAATCTTACTCCCTCTAGTCTCTTACAACACATATTTTCAAAAGATACTAATTGCAACCGGTCCTGAAAACTGTGTCACCATTTTAAATGTCATCATCTTAAATACTACTTACAGATATCATTTCCATTATTCATAAGTATTTGAAGGGTAATTTTAATAGAAAGGGATAGATCTGTTGTTTTCTCTGATGGAAAGAAGCAACGAAGCTGGATACCTACGTTATATATACGTAGATTTTCATTTTTGTTGAAAATTACAATTATGAGGTACAACTTCTTAACATTTTTAAGAGTTCAAAGCAGTCTTAAAAAGCAAAAGTTTGTATAATATATTTATATATTTGTATAATCTCTAGCCGCGTGTATTGAGAATATATTTAATGGAAAGAGTTTATTATTTTTCATTCATACTTAACTTAATATAAACAATTTTGAGATGTCTACTTAATGAAATATAAATTTATAAAATGATTTTTACTTACCTTCAAATACAAAAAGTTAGCTTCATATGAAATTGCATTCATATTTTTATACCTATTAATTTGTAACGATTTATGATAATTTGTGATGATTCAATAAAAAGATTTATCAAGATTGTTTACATTTCATTAAGTACCGAAACAAATGGACTATAATTACTCAAGAGAAGATCACCACATTTGTAAACAACTAACAAAATTCATTATAGATATCCACATTGTCATACCTTAAGATATTAAGTAAGATTCGAAAAAACTCTTCTCTTTTAAATTTGTCCAAGTAGCCAATTCGTACTATCTGATCGGATATAATGAGTCGGTCGACTTGATCTTGTTTAATTTCCATTTTCTGTAATTAGTGCGTCGATATTATTCAACTAGTGAAACTTGTTTGTTAAAAAATGTGGTGCTATGTACAACGACATGAAAATCTATAATACCCACATCAATCTGCTGGGACATCATTTATCAAAAGCACACACTACTAATATTCAATTAATTTGAAACAAAAGTTGCTCATCTTGAGGTATAGAATTAACTTCTGGAGTTTTGACGCCAACTCCGTAGACGATTTGTATTTTCGCACTTTTACAATCTTGTAAACATTTTTCCGCTATTTTTAGCGGGAAAGTCATTCTTATATCTTTATTTATTAAAATAATATCTAAAGAAATGTTGTATTATTATATTTTATTTCGTTCCAGCTGAGTAACACATTGAACTCTGAAACTCTGGTGTTTAAGTGTGCCTACAGTACAGATATGCTCGCTTTTTTAACGATCGACACGTGTAATCAAACAAAACGAGTAAATGTGATAGCAACAGATGATTGTAAAGAGTAAATGTGTTTTTTGTAGAGCGCCATAGTGGATAGTTTTGTAGATCCATAAATCCACAAGTGATGTCTACCAAATTTGTTCCATTTTACACGATTTGTCCATCGCTAATAGACGACAGTAACAATCGATAAAATCGAGCCAATTTCTGGACACAAATTGAACGTCAAAACACCGCGTCGAGCGGGTATTATCGGTCGTTACTGTATAACGACCGATAATACCCGCAACCTTGACCAGGTCCCCGCCACCTTCCATCTGGTCGTCATCCACGTTGCGCGTGATACGTCCACGCTGCGTTTTCGGGACGCGGTCGCCGTTCAAAAAATTTTCGGTCCCATCGGTCATATTTGTTCTACAAGCAATGCCTCGCCCACAGCGTTGAAGTTTAACAATTATTAATCTTAAAATTAGTGTTTATTTTTAATTATAACCTTTAGGGTAGCGGACATGGATATAGCGAATTCTTTTATATACAGTTTGGGTGGTATCTTAGTAGCAGTATTAGTTCTCCAAAGGTAACTGCCGTGACGAGTTGACATTCTCAGATTCGGATATTGACATGTGAAAAGGATCTGTTCGCAATGAAGATCGCCGATGAAATAACGCTGCACATCGTGTATTGACCAATATCGCGTGTGCAAGCTTCTGCAAATACAGCCAATGAAGAGTATGTAACAGTCATAATCTTCCCAAGTACTTATTACAAGTTTAGCATTGGTTTTTATAATTATTAATAGAAAGATTGAACACTTATTGTTATACTGGTCGAGTCAGCATGTCGACGAAATTCTTCTGTGTCGTTATAGATCTGGGTATTGATTTTTTCAACTTTTAACCCTGCACGCGACACCTATTGTCTCACTCAGCTTAGTTGGCAGAGAAACACTACCGTATAAATCCAAGATCAAATATGTTAACAAACGAATGTCATTGTGAAAGTGACATTTCAGGGTTATGAAACATTTTAAAAAAATATGAGGTATAATTTAACTTTTTATTGACATGATAAAAATGAAAAGCACCGACATAAACGAAATATATTTTATTTCTATAATTCGTTACACTGAAGGTTAATAAACCTCATCAACACATCAATGTGTATAATAATACACATTGAATTTTTTTTAGGTATAGTGGTCGCAGTCCTGTCAGGGCAAAATAATTTTTCTTTGTGTTCGATCTTTGTATTAGTAATTAGAACAAACTAGTGGAAAAATATATGAATCTCAAAGAGGTAAAATATCGTGAATACCAAAAAAAATCAACAATTGTTGAGTATACTTGATTTGATATACAAGTTCAGACAAAATCATTTTTTGAGATATCATAAAAAACCATAACCCAGTTTTAGAATATTGAAATTGTTAAATGATAGGAAATGAAACTATTTTTCCGGATATAAATCGCGTATATTTGTTTTTTCATATAAACCAACCCTTTACAGGTCTCGCGGTCGCGGTTGACTCAACCGAGTCAAAAATAGTTTCATTTCCTATGTGTAACAATAGCGAAAACCTTAGAACTCGATATTACTTAATGATATTTCAACTATGCATCGTTAGGGTAAGTTCCGATAAGTTGAATACGTCAACTAATTTTAACTGTTTTTAAAAGATAATTTTGTGCTCTATCCTATTCAATTGAAAACATATATTTGACCATTTATCACTTAGCCGCCTTTTAGATAGTGGACGGCAGAACTGAGCTACCTATTCCTATGTCCCCATTCCCACAATATACACTAAAGCTCGATCGATTGGCCTAAAATGATTTACAACCGACCGTAACACATCGTCGTCAGGCAGGATACCATCGGCGCTTTCGACATAATGTAGCCAAATGTAAGGATCTTTGGTCCAGTCGCTTACGTCCAGAGGTTCCTTACTGGGTTGGTATTCGCGGGGCCAAAGCAACCATTTCACTGTTTCTAGATCTCCGATAAAGCGAATACACTTGCACTCAAATTCTGAAATAGCATAAAATTGTATTCTTAGTACTTTTATTACCTTACCTTATTTTAGGCAGCGATGCAAGCGTGCGACTGCATCGGTGCAATCGCCTATAAATCGCTAGTGTAGATGCAATCGCGCGTTTCAGGAACGTGTGTTTGCATCGCAGCTAAAAGGTGTGTAATCACTCTAAAACCTACTGTATAAGTTTATTATATAAAAAGTCTCTAATCACTGTAAAATGATGCTAAAATACGCCAGAAGACAAATGGAGGAACTGGTTGTTCGTCACCGTGTCAAATAATAATTGTCGAACGAATCTATCTGGGGAACACTCTTGCAAAGACTAAAACTGCCATGCGGATTATCATACAAGGTAAAAAAATCTATGCTACATGATCACACAATTGTTGTGATTTGTGAATAACATTACCTAAGGCCTTTTTCATTTCAATAACAAAATAATCAGAATCTCAAAACAGAAAGATTTTACAAATTATAAATACAACAAAATTAAGTATATTTTTACTTTATCAAGTAAACAATAAAATGATTGCTTTTTGACTTTGACACTAGATTTTGACAGACATTAGGTTACAGTTTAAATCTTAGACTATGGAAACAGACAGTTTTTCCCTTACAGAATGGAAAAAAATAATAGTCTAAGGTATTTCCATCCTCTAAGATGGAAACCAATAATACATAAAGAGCCATAGAATGGATGCGAGCATAATTCTCTTTGATGCGAGCATAGATATCGAGTATACAGATTATGAGAGTATATTATACTCCTTTTTTTACCATCCTTATGGGTGTAAGGTCAATGGTGTAAGATAATTAAGAACGATGCGAAAGTGAAACTGGAGAAGAAAAGGGTAATGTGAAAGAATGGCGTCAAAAGAACCTAGCCGACAACTTCACGGATAAATAGAAATTATCCTAAAAACGTGCACGAAAAGAAAGGGGAATTTTCGCAAAACATGAGAATACGCTTGATAACGGATGAAAGTCATAACTTGGTGATGGTGACGAACGAGAAGAGTATTCAAAGGCGATGGGAGGATTATTTTGAGGGTCCATTTCTAAGTAACGATAACACCATGCCTCTAGTAGTTGCCACAAATGTTTATTTTGACGAGTCAATCCAGAATACATATAACAATGAGAAAGGAATGTATGATATTGTAAAAGCGACGCATGGCAAAAGAGACATGTTAGAGTCAACGTGAACGACGACATTGGAGGAGCTCGGTCGCGTCACGGTCTCAGATTACATCAAGAATGTTCTTGAAAAGACTGGAGTGCATTGTGAGAAAAATAAGAGGGTTACTATAAAAAAAATTGATGACTGTAGTGAGACAAGAGTGCTTAGTCGGAATCGTGCAACGTGGCGATCGATACTCGATGGTCTTTTCCTACCCCATTAATGGCGTGAATATATTAGCGACTTCGAATGCTACTAATACTAATCATTCGAATGGGCAAATCATTTGCCTAGGTCGAATCCAAGCACAAACATTCGACATTATTATGTCGAAACTACTCGGAATTTCACCACGTCCAAAACAAAATATTCCGTCACATTTACGGTATATACCATAATGTCAGAGAGGGCTAGGCAGAAATGCTCTATGGACTCTATGGATCAGTAATCGCCTGTCCATAACAGTTGCAGTGCCACTCTGAGCTTTAAATCGCAAAGATCTGAGGGCACTGCCACTGCGTCCATCACCCTGAGACATAAATTCACAAGTCCCATGCGCCTGTAATTCCATCAGCACTTTTACCCTTCAAAACTGGACAGTAATGCTCAAATTACTGCTTGGCGGCAGAAATAGGTAAGGTACTGTACTACCCCACGTGGCAGTGCCACGATGAATTTTTTTTTTATATGGGAGTAAATAGTGAGCGTGGCAAGATAACGCCGCTGATGTCTTTGAACGATGCGAGGAGTAGTGTGTGAGAAGACTCAATTTCTATTGCAGCGGAATTTTCTCGCATGCTCCGGAATGCTTGTGCATTTGCAAGAATTCCGCGGAAGATTTTGGCTCGTATCTCGTTTGCACGTTACACAATTGACCATAAAGTTCGCTATGCTATGTACAATATCGTTACAAAAATTCGCTTCCATTCCTTTCCGTGGCAATATAAATTGAGCCTAAAAGGTAGAATGGCATTGAGAATTAGTTCGTCGATAGTAACCCTACAGGGTAATATGACACTGTTGATGTATTTTATAAGGTAGTAAGTCAAGCACGGTCATGGGAAGCCATTATACAACGAAGAGTTTATTTTGAAATTCATTATATTTGGAAAAATATACAAAGAATTCATATTACAACTAACTAATTTGTTCTGTACATTTTAAAGTAAAATTAATTAATAAAAATTCTAATAAATGCGTTACATAAAAAGGCTTATTAAACAATTTCCACATAATATCATAAAATTACATTTTATTTGTTTGAAATATAAATAAGATGAAAGTAACCCGTAATCTAAATATTACACAAAAACAATTCAGTGCTATAATTTAAAATTTTCCTTAAATCGTGTTTAAATTAATAGAACCAATTGTTTCCATCGTATTTTTATAAAGTCGGTAAGTAGGTACTTACTCACAGTAACGTTGGATATCAATAAACCATCTACGCCCATTCATCATAGTATCAGAAAAATTCCACAAATTATTCTTTATTATAATACCATGTTGCAGCGATATTGCCAAACTCGTTTAAAACAGATTTCAATTAATCTTTGAAAATGGAGAGCCACAGCGCCACAGGCAAGTCAATTTCGGGTGGCGCCACAATCGTTGGTGAAATTAAATAAATATTGTAGGGACTTCAAATAACGCTTGTAGAAGCGCTGCAGCAGTGGCGCGAATTGTGACTGCAAAAATGGCGCGCGCATGTCACGACAGTGCAGCTGCGCTTCTAAATATTGTATGAAAATTAAATGTCGTTATTGTATTATCCTGTTAAGCATGTTATTAATTTCAAGTAAACTGAAACAAATGGATATAAAACAGTGAGCACATTGTGTGTTTTGCGAAGTGTACAATTTCTGCGCAATTTATTGACAATCAGTAGTTAAATGGAATCAATTGTTGTAAATAATTCAATTAGTAAGCTTCAAACCGACTATATGCAAAAGACACCAATCACTGCGCTCGTGAAATTTTGGTGTCGTTCTTCCATCACCAATAATTATCACTAACGCTGTTTATTACATATCGATACCAGAAGTATCAATTAATGTAAGGGACAAACCACGGGTTTTTCAGGAGAGCCGAAAAACAATTTTATTTTTTTAAATCTGTCTATAACTTTTTGCTGTCTGCTCCAATTTTGATTGTGTATAGAGCAAAGTTTCTTAGAATTTCCTCTTCTTTCATGCTATAAACGAAAGATTTAGGAATGCCCAGTGGTTTAAAATATAGCATATCCCTTACATTAATAAAAGATGTTTAGTTGTGCCTTACGTTGCTCATATTTTATGAGTAAACCGTCGAGCATCGTGTAAGCAGGAAGAGAAATAGAAAATAATTCGTAATTCTATTCTAAAGGATCCTTTAAGGGACATGCTATATATATTTTAAACCACTGTGCATTCCTAAATTTTAATAATACCAATCGATGAGCGGCATTTTCGTCAAAATGTCCCTTATGTTAACTGACACTTCTTGTATCACAATTAACAACACAATTAAAAATAAATACATTTAATTTCTTATAAAATAAAACGAGTTCAACAATCGTACTGCGACATATGACATATACAGTGTTAATAACCCACTGAATTGTTGCGTTCAAATATAAAACCACATCGGTTCATCCATAGTAAAATGATGCACATTTTTATTATCATCATCACACGAGACGTTTACAAAACATGCATGTAAAATACAATAGTGCGAAAACAAACAGGCATGGACAATATTTACCCTGAAAATGGTTGGTTTTAGTAGCAAATTTAAAAGGTTTTGGACCTTCCAGATAACTGGACGCAAATTTATTGTCAATCCATTCAATAAAATTTCAGTCTTCATGATCAAAGTGCTTGGTTGGATGGAATCACTTTTACGAAATGTGTTACCTTGTCCGTATAAGACTTGCAGTTTGCGTATAAACTAAACTTTTAGTTCTGGACTAATTTAAATATTTCGAATTGGCACCCCGGAGCAACCATAAGCAATATTAGAAATGTTTTCGACCAAAATTAGTAGGTCAATGACCAAAAGTACAAAAATGGGCACAGCAGGCCAACATAGCAACAGCCAAAAATATTTTATTGTACAAAGCCGCGTCGTCGTTTCTATACTAAGTTTTTGGACTTATTTGTTGATAATTTCTTGGTATATACTTTGTAATTCTTCGTGAGGGCAAAGTTAAGGAATTTGAATAATGGGTCGAAGTTCTACTATGGTTTTATATGATCATGAAACGCAGTGATATACAAACATGTACGTTACGATTTATGAAGTTGGGTGCTGCAAATTGGTCGCTTGTGGCAATTCTGTGCATAGAGCACCTAATGTGACATGATAATCATTGAAAAATAATAAGTAAATGTATACTAAATATTATCTAGATTGCATACATAAACATTTACTAACTGCATACATATCAATAGTGTCTAGTAATAAAAGTTGAAATTTATTAATTTCGCCTACTTAGAACATTGTTTTAAAGAATGCGTCAACTTTTCTAACCGTACAATTTATCTTCTTCGGTACACGCATCAACCTCGAATAAAATTTTAATTACCAAAAATTTTGATACACAATTTAAGTTAATTATGCTCTACAGTTAAAATAATTTTATTTACTAGTCAGGTAATGAACGCTTAATTAGTACAAATTAGATACTCTTTGATTGGGAGTTATTTTGGTGCCCAATTTTTAAGACCTTTTTAAAGATTTTGCATCAAAGGTATGTCAATCCAATTCAAAATCATCCCGAAATGCGATTTGCTAAATCAGACAATGAGAAATCACAGCCCAAACATAAAATAGCGCCTACTACGTGTGAGATCAGGACTTATTGGAGTTAAGTATGTGTAGTGTGTATTTTTCCTTTATTCCACATACCTATCATTACAGTCGACATTCAAGCCACAGCGAGCGTTTTAGCATACGAGTGTAAACATATTAAAACAACTAGGCACGTGATGAAAGCTTCATCGCTGTATGTTCATATACTTAGAGAAAACAATTATCAACGTGGTTATGGCACACAATATAGTTCTAAGCACACATACATTAGTTGTAGATATAAGCACACGTATCAAAAACTAGCTAACAAAAATTAGTTTTTTGAAACGTGAGATATTTAACCCTTAAATACTCGCATGGAGTCAACTTATCTTTACGCGCTAT
>NW_020653200.1:3192544-3241506 GCF_003589595.1 Hyposmocoma kahamanoa
ATATAAGTAGTTGTATAATTTAAATCGTGCGAGTAACTAAGGGTTAAACACCATTGATTCCAATTCCGATACAATTAGTTCAACAAAAAAGAAAGAAGTAGGTAAGTATAGAAGTTACTCCAAGAATATCTACAACTAATAGGTACTTTGGGTACTCCGTTAATTTGCCACGTGAGAAGCACTGTACATTTTTTTCAAACAGGTATGGATGCTATTTATGTCTTTACGTATTATAGGTGCAGATATATACTATTACAAAATATTTCGTTCGCATGCCACAAGGTAAAGTAACATAAGTACATGCAATACAATAATTAACTAGGAACATAATATAAAATTGACAAAACTCCAACTCATTCGTTAATATATTTAATAAGTTCACTTGGAAAACTAACTTCAGTACTAATAACCACCCAGATCTCGCGATCTCTCGATCTCGGCAGAAATAATCCACCTCAACGAAAACATGTCTCGAAGTGAAATTATTAAATACCAACCCTCATACCTTATTATACCTTTCAAAATAGCACCGCCATAGAAATTACTACACTTATAATATATTTATTATAGGCAGGGGATGAATTAAAAATAGACATTGGTCACTTTAATACTAGAAAACTTGAGGTTTAAGTAGCAATACGCTGTCCATTTGCTGCCCATCCATATCAAAGTGACAAAGTGTATGTCTATCAGATATTTTATAAATTTTCCATATACAAAACTTATCTAAGGGTATAAGAGGTCCTAATTTCATTACAAAATTATTGGACACTGCGCTACAGTATACATCAATAATAATAAAGTATCTCACTTTGTTTAGCTCCTTTGTGTATAAATTGTATTATTTAGAACTAATAGTGTTCCATAGGGACCGAGAGTACTTAATAATAACGCTAGGGATTGGATACATTCAGATGCAAAAACATTGGCAGTTTGAAACTTTAGCCCCTACAGAAAAACTCTAACATCATTGCATATATAACTAACACGCACATCCACGACTATAGACATATATTTTATCTTATTTTTCTAGCTCATTATTAACGAAGGAATCAAGCAGTAGGTTGTACGGTGGAGGCGTGTTGGTGGGTAGAGAGATGAGTGGACTCGCTGCGTCGCGGTGGTGCTGGCGGTGGCCGCTTTTTGATGGGCTTGGGTTCCTCGCGTCGTACTGACATCACTGACTGCTCCCGCCCGTACACGTTTTCGTAAAAAGGATCTTCGATCCCGCTACCGTAATGCTCTTGGACCCACATCGATACACTTGTTTCCTTGTAATCATCGGAAAGAGGGTATTCTCGAAATCCCAACACTTCATGTGGTGTCGTTGCTGGTTCTAGTTTACATTTTTGGGCAACTTGCCATTTTTTCCTCATTACTCTTTGTAGATCTTTCAAAAATTCTATAGGAGGATTACTAGTAGATTCCGTAAGCTTTTTGGGTGACGAGAGTCTCGTGCTCTCGTTTCTTTTTGGAGGCATAGGTTTACGAGGCGAAGACGGAAGCGGTTCCTTCAAGTTGAACGAAATTTTGTTATTCTTTTTGTCGATAGAGGTAGGCAAATCGTCTGCAAAATTAACCTTTTTTACTGATCCCGTGCGGTCTTTAGCAGGTTCGGAAACTTTCTTCTGTACGGAAGGACTACCATTGCTAAGCTTTCGCGACTGGAGTTCAACCATGCATGCACCGTAAGCAACATTTTGCTGACCATACAAACTTTTATCAGAATGAAGCGAAGAGGTGCGAGATGTATCAGAATTGACGCTATCGAGTGACGGCTGGCGCGGAAAACTCCGGTTGGAGTCAGAGCTGCGGACGCTAGTACGCAAGTGACCTGCACGGGCTGCTTGTTCTATTTGTTGGGCCGTGAGTTGGCTTACTATGTCCTGCACCCGGCCTGCGGGAGTTTCCAGTTTATGTTCCGGCGGCGGAGGCGGTAGACTCAGCTGTGAGCCGCGCAAGTCTTCCATGGGCTCCAAATTAGGTGGAGGTGGCGGCGGCGGTAGAGAGTCTAGACTTAAAGTGGAACTAAACATAGCGTCAGACACGACTTCACTCGGAGGAGGTGGTAATGGTAAGTCTTCAATGTTTGTCATTTCCGGGGACCTTTGAACTTTTTCGTATATTTTAGTGTAGCCATAAAGTGAAGAACTTGTATCTGTATTATTACAATAACCGTTGTCCCTGTTAATAGTTTCATAGTGATCGTAAGATGGTAAGGGTAGATCATGTCTTAGAGGGCTGCCTGTCGAGGGTAGAAGAGAGCTGTTGTTGTTTACGTAAGTGGTACCGTCTGATGTGCCTGAAGACAATTATATGAATTGTTAGCACTTTGTTGAAAATGAGAAAATAAATTCGCAACAAATTTTGTAAAGGGTAGTATAACAAAGGGTAGTGTAACAAAGGTTTAGTGACCTAGTATGGACTCCACTCTCTCGCTTAAGGTAGTTGACTTTGCAGCTTAATTTAAGTAAAACAATCTGTAATTATGCAACCTTCTCTTTGTGAGAGTGAATAAATATATTTATTATTATTATGTTCGTTTTCTATTGCTTTATTTGCTTTTTCAGTGCACTTACTATGCTATTTTATGTTAGTAGTTAATACGAACCATGCGAATGATGACGCTTGAGGGTCGAGTCGTCAGAGCGGGCGCTGCGCGGGCGCCGCGTGAGTGTGCCGCTGTCGCCACCACCGCCCTCTTCCTCGCCTTCCCCCTCACCATCTTTCTCTACCATCTCTTTGAGTTGCCGCGTCATCCACGTTAGAGGAATGTTCGGTTTCATCGAAGGTTTGCGCTTTATTGTGCCTGCAAAAAGCAAATATTTGGTAAAATTTATGCTGTAAACAGCATACATGTATGATATAATTGTACTAGAGTTGTACATACATACATCCAAATTACGCCTATCCCCAGTAAGGTAAAGAGAAACATCCACGCTACTACGCTCCTAACGTCGTTTTCCGATAAATTTTGTGAATAATGTGCTAACTTACCCATGGGAAATTCGCAGTCGAAAGCACTTTCTGAAGCGGTGCCACCGTCGGACATACAGCCGCTGGAACTAGATGAAGACGCGCGCGAATGCCTGTATAAATTATACTATTAACTTGTATTTACACATAAATATAAAATACCAATCTCTTAGATTTTCGCGATAGTTACACGTAGGAAATGAAACTGTTTTTCCGGATTGAAATTTCGTATATTTGTTTTTTCAAACAAACCAACGTTTCGGTCCCTTTACAGGTCGCATGGTCACGGTGGACTGAAGTGGTAAAGTCATCCCCAGTTATGTCTAATATTAATATTTTTGTAAAATTAAAAATAAGGTATTTAATTAATAACTTTTGTAAGTATAGTGAAAAAATAGGGTGGTTTGGATTAATAATATTATTATACATAACCGGTGGATGACTTTACCACCTTTTTTTTTTCAGTCAACCGTGACCATGCGATCTTTTTTTTTTTTACGGGGGGAAATCTTTATGGATACTCCTGAGCCCAGGTGACCATGTGACCTGTAAATTGACCGAAACGTTGGTTTGTTTGAAAAACAAATATACGAGATTTAAATAGGGAAAAATAGTTTCATTTCCTATATAAAATACCATTTATCTGTTTTAATATAACACAACATTCGCTTTGGAATATGCCATAATATGCAACCGAAAATAAAAAATCCGCTTTGCAAATACTTTACGGAAATAAATAATAAAACCAAAAAAAGTAAATAAACCAAAACATACGTGGTTTATGTACCACTCATGTGATGAGAAGAGTGTTAGGTATGAGTATGGAGGGATACAAAAGAAGAAGAGGGTCAAAGAAAAGATGGATGGGTTGTGTGAAGGATGATATGGATAAGAAAGGTATGAGAGTATGGAAATGACGGCTGACAGGGGAGAGTGGAAGAAAAATACATATTGTGCCGACCCCACCTAGCAAGGGGTAAGCATAGGAAGAAGAAGTACCACCCACCTGCCGCTACTGATGTCCGAGTTGACCACACTAGCGTTGCTAGACGAGGCCTGAGCTGGGCTGCTGACATCAGTTGTTGCGCCTCCATTAGTTTTCGTAGGTATCGATGTGATCTACGAAAAAATATTTACTTTTTTATAATATCATGTCTGTCATATCATATTCTGATATCATGACGGGACGAACAAGTCGTGCCCCTGGTGGTAAGCGACACGCCTGTCCATAACAGTTGCAGTGCCACTCCCGAGCTTTAAATCGCAAAGATCTGAGGGGTTTTGCCACTGCGCCTGTCACCCTAAGACATAAGTTCACAAGTCCCATGTGCCTGTAATTTCACCAGCACGCTTAACCTTCAAATCCGGAACACAGTAATGCTGACTTTACTGCTTGGCGGCAGAAATAGGTAAGGTGGCAGTACCACAACGAACAACGCACGAACTCTTTCACAAGGAGCCCTACTGCTACTAAAATAAGAACTTCAAGTAAAAATATGTTATAACAGACACAAGGTTGTCCTTATATGTTTATTTATTTATTTATTACAATATGATAATTTCATTGTTTTAAATGAAACGGTATGGCATTTATCTATGCACCCTATCTATTTATGTCTATACAGGGAGTCACACGACTATAGGACGCGGGGAAAGTACTTTTAATATTGCAGATAGGTTATTTTGCATAGCATTATTTTATTTTAATTGAGTTTTTATTGAATGTCACATGTTTTCACCACATATTCAATTTTTTTTTGGGAAATTACTCCAGTAATTTATTATAATTAGTGAACAAAGATTGAACACTTTGAAAAAATTCATTTCGATCCGGTTAGATTCGAACCAATGTCTCCCAGCAAAATGTGTCAGACGCTATGCCAACTAAGCAACGGACCGAACTAACGGACCTCACGAATTTTTCCATGTGTTCCTTGCAGATCTTTCTCTTTGGTCTTGAACGACTTTTTTGCAGTAGCGCCATCTGTTAGAAATCTGTACATACTAATTATATTATTTTATATTTAAAAGTAATTAATAGTGCATTCAAATATTTAAATTCACCTGGCAATCTAATCAAACAAATGTCAACGTCCTAGGTAGTGCTTCTTGTAATACAGGGACAACTAATTAAATCTAAAGTATTTTGACAATGAGTTTCTTTTCATATATTCGTAACATGGATCTTGGAATTAATTGTTTCTACCTAATAAATATGGTAAATGCAATAAAGAATTAAATTGATTAGAATAAATAAAGGTGGTGGTACTAACCGAACATGAGCGAGCGTGCGCTAAGTGATCTAAGTCTTCTTGAGTAAGTTCCTCTACCAAACAGCGATAATTTTCTAAGAGTTGTCTTCCATGCTGTAAGAAATGAATGCGGTGAGCGTTGCTGCTAAAGGAAACAGAATTATGTTCGATAACATCACTGTCACTTCGTTATCGTAACGTACCTTGGCTATTCGCATAGCGGTGACCCATCTCTCGAGAGTGCGCTGATCGTCTGCGCACAGGAACTTAATAAATTTAACACTCTTTGGTTGCTGCAGCCTCGGGTGTTTGATCGCAAAGCAGAAGTCTGTTGGCGACTTATACTTTTTCTTCCAGTTCAACCCTATGTACACTTCGTTAGTATCAAATGTTGCTAAGCAGATTAACTCCTTCAGAGTCTTCACTTTTTCTTTAGGCGAGTAATAGAGTCCTGTTCCAAAAAAGTTAAATGATTGGCATTAAATATAACAGACACATGTAAATTCTTATAAGATTAAGCTCGCGTCAGCAAATTCGCTATGCATATAATTAAACAGCAAGAATGATAGAATAATAAAGTGTGGCCACACCTCGCGCAGCACTCTTTAGTTATCGACAACTGCATATGGTAAATACAGCAGGCTATTACCATTGGCATTGTTTGTATTACTAACCAGAAGGTCGTAGTACGAAGTGATATTTCTTCCATCCCTTTTTGGCATCACTCTTCAAATAAAGAGGACCTTCCATAGGGGGAACGGGGTGTCCAGAAACTGACGGTACCGTACTAGTGGTTCCGCCACTTTGGCCAAAAAATTCTTCTATAATCACCTGCCTCGAATGTTCGTCATGCTCACTTGACCAACCTAGAAAACGATCACTTTCAAATATTGTGCCTGCTAAGAAATTATTTAGCTTGAGAAAACATATAGCCGGGTACTCATTTGCGAGCTGTAACTAACATGCAGATACAGGAACGAGGTTCTAATGTGTACGCTTGAAACAGTCTTGAATTAGACGGCTCACTGCGAACCGCACGCGGCAAGCCACGAACCAAGTACACACTATGATTTTTGGTAGCATAACATGCGACGGTTACAGTTAAGTCGGCTTAATGTGCTAGTACATACCTTTGTCGTCTTCCGATAAGAGGAACTTTTCAGGTGTTTGAAATAAAGACATTTTGTCAGCTCTTTCAGCAAAAAGTATTTTATTCTTCGATTCCCTTGTCCATAACATCAGATTATCGACTAGCATTTCGTGATCCTCGTAAACTCTCTCTGTAAAAAACAACAAACATAAGTCATCTGAGCAACAATTGTATAATTAATAATTATAATTATTTAAGCAAGATCGAACAATTAGAAAAAAATTCCTTCAATCCGGCCGGATTCGAATCGACGTCTTCTAGCAAACCGTGCCAACTAAACCACGGAACGAACCAGATTCATGAATTTTTCTATGTACTTGTTTGTCGGATCTTTGTATCTGGTTTTTAACGACTTTTTAGCCGTAGCGCCATCTATGAGAAATCTATGAAAATATTTCGTTACCTTTCCTGACATTCAATAAAACAATTCTTATAATTATTACGAATACAAACTTAGAACAATTCGTAAAAGTAATTATACGAGTTACTTAGCTCTGCGTAGGTATATCGATATTAGGTCATTCAAATTTCATACTCACCCATGTGCAGGTCAGGCAGATGTTCGACAATGGCCCACTTCGGCTCCATAGTGACGTGGTTTTTATCAGCCAACAGTCTGGTAACGTATCCACAGCTCATCTTCTCGTCGACCAGCAGGCTCTTGGACGAACCGTCCATTGAAAACGCTTTGATAAATAATTTCTTTATGTTCGCTTCGCGCATGCGCTCTAGCGCTAGTTTTATTTTGTCGGCCTTTTGTTGGAACACTGCATCCTGCGAAGAATTTATGTGTGAGAGCTGACATTGTACCACTAAGTAAACATTCGCACACACACAATCTTGTTATATACCTTTTGATTCTGATGAAGATTTAGTTTGAGAGCTTTACATTTTGCACTTGCACTACTGGAAGCGGATGATTCGCTTGAAAGCATGGAAACCTGAAAATAACATATATAATTTTGTAGTACGTCGATTAGGACAAGTAAATTGCATTCAGGGATTGTTGGCATTCTATCGATTATGAAATTGTTTCTTACACCAAAAATTCCACGTGCTGTAAATTCCGCCGCGTGGTTTTTGTATGGAAAGAACGTGGCAGAAAATCCCTGATTTTTTATAGGTAATGAACGAATACTAACAGTATCACTAAAAGCGGAGTCATTGTCGGGGGAGTCGGTGCGAGTGATGTTGGAAGCTCCATCGCCATCTTTTCCGCACTCTTGTCTTTGCCCGTCACTGACGTCTCCGCGATCTTTGGACGCCGATGAGTACCCTACGTAGGATATCAAATTGTTTTAATTTCTTTTTGTCACACAACCTTCAAGAGATATTTTTAACCGACTTCAAAAAAGGAGGAGGTTCTCAATTCGACTATGTTTTTTTTTTCTTTTGTATGTATGTTACACGATAACTCGAGAATCAATTTTGATGATTCGTTTTTTGTTGGAAAGAGGGTACCTTAAAAGTGGTCCCATTTAAATTTGAAGAAAATATTCCAGCTCTAAGGGTGGCAAACTAAGGGATGAATGACTTTTGAGGTCGGTTTTTTTTAGTACTCTGTACTGATTTTATTAATTGTTTTTACAATTTAAACTATATGTTAAATTGTAGCTGCATAGACGTACGTATATCGCACTGGTAATACAATAGTGTTGTAACTAAAAATATGTGAAATTTGAGATTATACTATTGTTGAACGTAAAATTTGATTCTCTACACGTCAATACAACCGTCATTACAATATTGTGAGAAACAATTCAAAGATATTTACTTAACTCAAAATGAGAGAAAGTTTTCCAAAAAGATGAAATTATTTTTTCCTTTTTATTTTTAAATATATTTGGTAAGTAGGACATTGTATAGATGTCTGTTATGAAGTTCAACCTATATTTTTAAAGTTTTATATAAATTTTAATAATCTTTCACGGGAACTGAGTAAGTAATTCGTTTCTGATCGATTCTGAAAAAATACACTTTTTGAGTTAACACACTATTGTATTAACAAATGCGATATGTTTGTTTCAAAATGAACGACAAACCAGATAATCTATTAGAAATCCGTACCTGAAGACATCCTGGATATTTCTTCATCGTATTCGGAGTCGAGTGCGCAGAGTTCTCCGAGGATGGCGTCCAGGTCGGCGTCCTGAGTCTCCTCGAGGTTGGCCATTGAGAATCGATACGTATCGATCCTCGGTGCTACGATCTCAAGTGGTCTCAGAGCCGTTGTCGCCTCGCTAGGTGCATTCAGCCCCTGAAATCAGAAAAATCAGTCTATTACAATGTTATAATTTAAGTAAACAATTGCATAGTTCTCTTTGTGAGATATTTAATGATATGAACCTTATATATTACACTAGACAACATTATGTTATAAGACGTCAGTTCAAAATGTAATATAGGCGTGAATAATTCACGCAGGCACCCTTTAATGATCCCCAGGAAACTAATCTTATGCCATAAAAGTGGCAGGACATGTTGAATATGAATGAGGGGCCTTGTATGCCCAGGAATTAATTATCCCCGCTTAAATAAGTGTAGGTAACTAAGAATTTTAGTGACATCTAAAAACAACTGGGACCATTGTGTTAGAACAATGAACTTCGTCGTTAAAACATAAACAATTTTATTGAATTAATTTTAATGGTTTCGAACGAACACATAATTTCTGTAATAAGTGATTGCTCTTTCATTGGAGTCAATTTCTTGTTTAAAAACTATGTTTATTTTGATTGTGTTTTCAATTAACAGAGTTGCGTGCTTGTAAAAAGTAGTCCGGGAGCGTGACAGACACATCCATGATAGGGCTCTGTACATAAATTGTTGCCGTAACGTAAATCAGTTTACCCATATTTCATCTGTATTCTGTTTGCAATAAGAGCTTCTTTAAGTAATTTCACACTAAGTGTCGTTGCTATAAAAACCGGTATAATTTGTGTTTTATTGTAACAATTTATATTTTGGATTTGCAACGGTAGTATAAGATTTAAGGGCGGGAAATTTATTGTATTGATGGACTAATTCCAATTTCCAATTTTTTTTGGTCAACGATCATGACGGTAGATGCACGAATGAGCGAGTAGAATGGCTGGGACTTATAGACAGATATTACAAAACTAAAGGATTCCGGGTTTGTATAAAGGAACCCCAAAGACCGTCGCAATAAAAACAATTTTGTTTTTGGAAAAATTTTTTCGCGTATTTTCTGTAATATCGTTCTACAATTAAAATTATTGTTAAAGAAATAATGAAAATTTTATTTATTTAATCTCAACTCATGGGATCATGGGACCCGCTACCTATAAACAAAATGTGTAATAATAGCAAGAAATGTTAATACTCAAAATGTCCAAAGTAATTGGAGGTTTCAGTATTTTGACGTAACGATAATAGACGTACCATCGTCGGTGACATATCCAATGTTAGACCTGTTGGTTTACTGTCTTTTGTAGATATATAATTATTTCTAGACTTTCCACTGGATAGGCGAAAACTTCTATTGAGATTGTACAGGAATCCCCCACGATGCCTCTTGCTCAACTCAATCAGATGTACATCCATCATTCCGTTTACATTGCTACTGCTGATGAGTCATATCATAAGACATGAACTATTATTCACACTATTTGCTAAATATGTCAAAAGACCGGCATTCGACGGGCATGCGTCGCCTGCATCATTTTGTAAGGTAAAGGTTTAGATATTACAATTTAGTGCACAAATCGAAAACACGCCGAAATTAATCGTATTCAAATGCTTCGTCCGAAGACAGCGCCAAAAAACTACGTTGTTGACACACAGACCGTCCCGACAACTCACTTTTATACAAATTTGGAATTTTGAAATAACTTTAATACAACGTCACAACTGTATCACAATATTAATAATACAGAACAAAGAAATCAGGCGGCGCCAATCTGAGGAACGCGTATAGCAAGCGCTGGCTCGAACACAACTACGAGTGTACGGGTAGTAGTGTTACAAAACGAGCCATGAGCCCAAAGCGGTGCCGCTTACAGGCTACAGAGCAGGGGGGGCAAGTAGACAAGCGGCAAGCGGTGACTGTTTTGTGCACGTGTGCGCGACCCGTTCTGTTTGATTCCAGACAGCCAAGTAGGATTTCGGTGGTGTGTGTGCAGCGACTACTCCCCTCGCGACTTCGCTCCGTACCCCTGCCTTCGCCGCGCGCTGCTTTCGTTGTGTGCCTTGCCATAGTAAACGCAATCACGCCCCCGCTCTCCACGCACACTGGCGCAGAGTTGGTGTGCCTTACCGTGCCAACATTGAGCTCGTTACTATACAAAATCATCCCCTTTCAAAAGAAAACCAACTAAATATTTGGGGTGGCATTAGCGGAATATGACTCAGAGGTCTTTGACACAATTCTCAAAATTTATGAAAATGTTCTAATTTCGTCTTGGCAACAAAACATTGACAACAAATTATGTAGATATTTTTTGTTAGGGATACAATAAAAATCGATTTCTTTCGAGGAGGCAAACACAAAGTCTATATTACGAAACAATGTCGTGGCGGTCTTTTCGCTAACATTGATTTTAAGCTAGTAGTAAGTATACCTACTGCAAAGCTTTTACTTAAAAGACTTTCAATCAGTTAAATAATTCTAGTGTTTGTTTGTTGATATGACCTACATTCCTCGAAGACATAATCCTACTTTCTCATCATTCCCATCGGGCCTCACCTTGTGTATATTGTAGGTAGTTGATAGGCATTATGACGATTCACGTAGGTATTCAGTAGAAATAATAATCTCTGATGTATATTACGTATACCTTACTACTTATAAACATAATTCAATAAATATTTATATACAAATAACGATTGTGTAACCTACTTTTTAATTTTTTTTAAATCTACAGAATAGATTTATGTTTACGGCCAGCTGCCATAAGCTCGGGGAGTTGTAGAGACTGAATATACATAATATGTATACCTAACTCTCATACACGGATTGGTAATCATCGTTTCTAAGTTAAATTATATGTAAGTATATCAAACAGTATAAGAAGTTTTAAAAAAGCTTATTAATATTTGAATACTAACGGTAGTAATAATATATTTAAAAGTTGCTGAATTTTAAACTATATTATGAGTAAAAAAAATTCCAGATAATCACTTCCGGCGTCAATGAAACTGAATATACGACTCCACCGAATCCGGCCGCAAAGCACGAATAAAGATGGACAAATAAGGGCAACAGGTGGTACTCGGGCGCACCTGCGCCCGCGCTGCCGGCCGGCACAACGCTAGGCCAATCTGCGGACTGCCAGATGTGCGGGATCACATTGTTGATTTTGTGCTGGCAGTAAAACTACTTTCCAGTTTTATGCGCTTCATTATACATACATTTCGGCTTCGCAAGAACAGTACCTACTTGTTGATTTTGACATACAACATTATCAATTTTCAATAAATACACTCACATAAGTTTCTAACATCAACAAAGGTTGAATGATCGTCAGGGATCTTTCAAATTGTGTATACAAAATATAATATTTATAATTTAATTTGAAATTTATCATAATCTTTTCGATGAAGGAGAACAACTCTCGGAAAACGTGTGAAGTCCCCAACCCGCATTGGGCCAGAGCCAGGTAAACCCTTGCCTGAGAGCAGACACGTGCCCAGTAGTGGGACATATAAACGGGTAGATGATGATGATGAAATATAATTACAAAATAATATCACATTACAATATTATTTACAAAATAATAAAACCGCGAAGATACGATTACGTTTCATGTGACCAATACACTACATAACATCTTTTATCATAATAATTTTTGGTATTTGATAACTATAATGTGACCAAGGATATTCTGAGTGGCACATAAATGTAAGCATATAAACAATATAATAATGAGTAAACATTCGACCAAACAGTCTTCGATTACACATTAAAAAAAACCTTACACGCTGTCTATTTCCCGCAACTACGACAATTTGGACAGTATAATTATTTTAATTTCAAAAATTGTCAGAATAATATAACTAACACGTGAATAATGCATGTAATCAAAAATTTCCTAAACAACTAGCTGAAAGGTACAAGTTTCGCGCAGTTTATATATTCAATCGCATGTTTAATAATTTGCAACGTCGTTTGTACCAGCCGCAGGCGTGGGCTGCAGGCCATCTGGACACCTGCTCTCTTAAAAATAATTATATTGCGGAGACTGAGACTACCCATTAAAATTAAAAGTAATAACTATGAACTATTATAATAACGTGTTCACAAAAAATACGCTTTGAGACTACGAAACGGCAAAAGTTAGATAGGTAACCTAGTACTAATTTCAAATCAGAATTCATAATTTTCAAAGGGAACATTTGCAACCCACAAGTAAATCGATGCTCATACATATTAAAATTAGATTTCCAACCCCTGTAGAGAAAGGCCGAATAGTAACGATAATAGGTATTGCCAAAGTAAAAGGCAAATAACCTTTATTTCGTAAGCAAGGTACTTTTGAAGTCGTCATATTGATTAAATTCTACTTTTACAACTCTACAATTGAACCTTGAGGGACGCCCATGCTAACGTATTAAGGAAAGCGGGAACTGGGATACACTTGGGAGCTTTATGAAATCAATCACACTTCTTGATTGAACTGATCACAGCATTATTACATTGATTGTTTCAAATTGTTGCTACATTTAATATGCTTGATAAGCTTAGATGTTTTGAGCCACGTTGTATTTTGTTCAGTGTATAGGAACTTGTAGGGCGAAATACCTATGCACAAACTTTCTTGTTATTACTGTAAAGGAAATGCCGTTGACAAATACTCCAATTTAGGGCTTTGTAATCGTAATTCCTCTATGGTTATAGATGCAGTAAGTAGCTTGACATCTGTCGATGACTGCAAACGAAGAGACTGCACGTGCTCGCTTCTAATTCCCGACAAGTTTGGATTGGTATGAGTTTTTTTTGGCTGCGCACCCGCCGCCGATGGGTTGCAGCTGCCGTGCCTCTTTGCACTATATTAAAGAAAACAAAAATTATATATAGCTATGAGGAGTATACAGAGATTTTTACATTCACCAGAAAACCCCGCCTTTTTAATATCATCAAGGTTATATCAAAAGTAATCGTTTTAACTTAGCTTGTTACATTTGTAACAGTTGTGACATTGTGAGTGCGTTGTTCTGCGTGCTTGTTACTGTTTGTTTTGTATGTGTAATTGTTTGTTTGTTTTGGTTTATGTTATTTTATTTTTTGATTTTACTATTTATAATATGCTCAATAAAATGTCCTAGTATAATGCAAAACCATGTAATTGCCCATAAATTTACTAGTGACCACTCGGTACATTTAGAGATGTACTAATTACTGAAAGATCTTAAGTTATATCACAAGGATAATTTTTCACAGTCGTGTTGGACCCTTTTGCGTAAAGATTTGAAGGTATATTGCCTAATGTAATCTTTCCTGTTCCTCCCAAAGCTAGAGATTCTCCCTAAGTGTGTTAGGACGGGATGCAATGTCCCAGGACGCGCGCCAGTAGGCCATGCTATTGTACTCCATCAATAAGCGAGCGGTATTTTTGCTTCATACATGGCTGTTGTTGAAACCTAAATTAATTGTCTGTTTAGGGGACAATGCCCTGTTGTTATACCCGTAATTTGTGTTTAGATCTTGTTTTTCAATTGTAGTAGGTTGTCAATTAGTCTCTTATGGATGGAGGGTAGGAATACTTATCGTCTGTTGAGTGTTTTACACATATATGTAAATAGAAAAATATCGGTATTTCTTTTGCAGTTAATTTAAATTTGTTGGTAATTGGTACCTGTTCTTCCTTACCAACACTAGCAGACTGTTCCTGTTTTCTGCATCATTGTTCGTCAAGTTAAAGGTATACTTTCACTAGATCTCACCGTTTTGATATACTCCAGTTATATGCATTTTACAAAATGACTAAATTTAAAAGTTTATTCACCGATCGAAGCTACGACGAACCGTTTATGTGCAAATTTCGAAATTTTTGCTTAAGCTTGCAATTAATTGTAATAAAATCATGAATCTGTGCTTAATTTTCCGCAAGTACCTACCTTAGTGTTGAAAGTTATAAGTTATGAAATACCTGTGAAATTAAACATTGGATGGATTGTTTACTAAACAAACAACTAGAACAACAATAGGGACAAATATTAAACAATATACTTGGGTGGAGCACAGTTATAAACTATTGTTTTATTTCTTTGCAAATAATAGTAATTCCGAGAGGCTGGCTGAGAGTACGCAAAACCTGGGTAGCGCGCATAATATGTTCTTGCGCACCTGTCGCGCCGGCTGCGCGCGCACGCCACACGTGTTCGATCTTAACGTGATCCAGCATCAATCTTCCCTTTTAAAGTTGTGAGTTTCTTTTTACTTAATTTTTGGTATTAAATTTGGAGTACTAGCCCTTAACCGGAATCGTTATTTTGATCAATGTAACTGGAATTGCGGGTCCATGTGGACCCTCCAATTAAAAACCTATGTAATTCATAACAAAGTTACAATAAACACTTAAATGGTTTACGAGTATATTAAATCATGTTTTATTAAAATAAAAATCAACTTATATTGAGCAATATCTTTAAATGATATTATTTTGAACATAATTTTTTTGGTTCCATTTCAATGATTACGAAATTAAGCGCGCTTTGAAATTAAAAGGTATTCTGTTGCTGTCGGGTACAAATTGGCCCATGATTCCGGTTAAGGGTTAAAATACGATGCTCTACGATGATTGTATCTAGAGATGATTATTCTTGTAAATTTATAATTATGAATTGTCGTTAGTATAGAAGCATGTTTTAATGTTACATGGTATAGGTATGTAGGTACTTACAGCTGTGAGCACTGTAAGTTCACCCAGCCACTCGTTAAGGAGAGCCTCGGGGTCTTCGGCGGAGGCTCCCGCGCCTGTTTCCTCTACCAGCGCCATCTGGAAATAAATAATATATTTTTGGTACTATGTTACACTATTTTTGTTATTGCTTTACTATATTTCCGATTACTAAGCGCAAAGGGAGTGTCTCGTGTGTAACAAGTACTTGATCGAACCATTTCCGCATGAGTGATAAGGGGAAAGTAAATGTTTGTTTTTTTCTTGTGTTGGTGTATTGAATTACGTCTTTTTTATCAGGTCACGACCTAAGGTACGTGACGCTTCATAAAAATATCTATAAACTTTCCTAAAAGGGCCTACAATAAGAAGGTTTTTATTGCAAAGCTATTGCAAGTCGTTGGGGCAAATCGGGCCTTTATAGCATTTAGTTTTTGTTAATATGCCTTTTAAACCAGGAAGCAAAATTAGGTTAGTCGTGTTTACGTAATGTTTACGTAAATACATAACAATTTACAAACTTGTCGTAATAATATTAATCGTAGATAGGGCTCGCCAGTCGTAGTGAATCTGAATTGCAGCAGACGGCAGACTATGAACGGTTTAACAATATGCTTGAGGACAACGCAATCTAGCTCCAGCTGGTACCTATGTGTTAGCTACAGAATATGGTAGTAGAGCTCCTTGTGAAAGAGTTCGTCCTGGGAAGTACTGTCACGTTACCTATTTCTTCTGCCAAGCAGTAATGTGAGCAACGGCGTTTCGATTTTGAAGGATAAGGGTGCTGATGAAATTAAGTTGATAAGACCCAAGCACATGGGTCTTGTCAATTTATGTGTCAGATCTTTGCGATTTAAAGCTCCTCGTGGCACTCCAACTGTTTGTGTCGTTTACTACCAGGCGCACGACTTCTTCGTCCCGTCACTTTGTATTATAAAAAAAGAATAGTGAATAGGTTAAAGTTATACCGTTGATGTCGTAGTATGAACAGGTTATCTAATGAATTAGTTACAATATAAAAATAACTATTAAATCGTAAAGTCAGGGTCAAAACAATTCAAGAAAATTATATATAATTGTACATATTGAATCTAGACGTGAATACGTGTCTAGACGTGAATATCTCTTTATAGGTAAATAAATTCTTTGTGTATTCATTTTAACCATGATCTATGCATAAGAATCTCTTTAAAATCTATTAATTCATATGAAGAACCCATATTCAACCACGTGGAACACCATGGGAACACCAGTCTACTCTGGCAAATTTCTGCAAGTGGTAAACAGTAACCCCACACGATTCGCAAATGACTCAGCAATTCAAACCCTCCAATCGGAATCGAACCCACACCCTACGACATGAGAGGCAAGAGCGTTATCCCAACTAGTTTACACAATTCCAATTTATGTGTAAATCCATAATATAACAACATTGCTTTCTACGCCGCGCTTGATTTGTTCGATAGCGGTAGTTTCTCGAGGGGAAGTTAATAAAACTTCATATTTCGTACGAACAAGTTCTAAAACTAACCTCATTTACTGCGAGGCTGTCTAGTAAAAAAGAAATCAAGTATAAATTCACATAACTAATGTTTTATGACACATATCAAAATTGTTTTAGCCATTGTAATAATTACGGGTACGCAATATTATTTTTATGTATTTTAAAAGTACTAGGAAATTGTCACTAGTAAAAAATCTAATAGTTATGTAATCGCAGGCTCATGCAGGAAATTACTGCCACCTTACATATTTCTACCGCCAAGCAGTAACGGTCACATTACTGTGTTCTGTTTGTGAAGGGTCATCTAGGGTAGTACTGCCACCTTACCTATTTCTGCCGCCAAGCAGTAATTTCAGCATTACTGTGTTCCAGTTTTGAAGGGTAAAATTGCTGGTGAAATTACAGGCACATGAGACTTGTCAACTTATGTCTCAGGGTGATGGGCGCAGTGGCGGTGCCCCCAGATCTTTATGATTTAAAGCTCTGAGTAACACTGCAACTGTTATGGGCTGGCGTGTGGCTTACTACCAGGCACACGACTTGTTCGTCCCGTCACTTGGTGTTATAGAAAAAAAAGTGCAATCGATAAATTTTAATACGTGTGGCGCACTATTAGTTTCCTGAATGAAAAAGAAAAAATACTATAAATGGTCAGAAATGAATTTATTGTTTCCCAAAATATTCTTCGTTAACGTTAATGCACTTTTTCATACGAATGAACCAATTTTGAATACATTTATACCACTCCTACGTGACAATCTCTGAAACATATTTTTCATACTCTTTGACAGCCTCTTAAAGTGATGAAAATCGTTGACCGCCTAACTGGTTCTTATTTTTGGAAATAAATAAAAGTCACAAGGTGCCAGGTCGGGACTGTACACGAGATGGCTCGTAAAGTCAACGTAGTTCACCTTCAAAAATTCATTTGTCTGTCTGGCCGTGTGAGAACTAGCATTATCGTGGTGCAAGTTGATACGGCGTTTACGGTTACTTTTACGGAGTTTGTCAATAAGTTCCGGCAAATAAATGATCGTGTACCAATCACTATTCACGTTACAACGATTCTCCAAAGCAACAGTAGCCACGTATCCAGTTTTATTAAAAAAGAAGCAATCATCCCCTTAGAGGCACTTTGCACACGCGCCATTTTGGTTGGTTTCGGTTCATCTCGAAAGACCCATATGCTCGATTGCTGCTTTGTTTTGGGATCGTAACTATAAAGGCGTTTGCCATCAGTTCGCGACATTTGTATTGTCCGTATAAATATAATTTAAAGTAGTGTACAAAAGAGGTACATACTTATTTACGTATTAATAGTCATCTGCAACTAACTACAATTATGATGATTGAATCTCGCGTAGTTGAGACACTACAATTTTTTATTGACCTGTTATTTTTGTATCTCAGTGTATATAGATCGGTGTATATGTGATGTTTTCCATGCGAAGTTATTACTTGTATAGTTAGACTTAAACCACAGTGCACAATAACATCATGTCTGCACCGAAACATTAAAGCTTTCTCCGAAAATTAATATCCCATTTAGAGGGGAAAGTGAAACAGTTGTTAAGATAAATTAACAGAGTCAATGTGATGTGAGCTGCCATCAATAACCGGCATGCGGGCCGACAAGATATAGGCATCTACGCTGCTAGCAAGGCGCATAACCCACCATACTCGTAATGTGTGCATCGACCTATTTTAATACACCGGTGGTTTAGAAGTAATAGTCACTCAATTGCTTTGCGGTTTGTTTTACGTGTGGCGTAAAATTAAATGTCTATAAAGGTAAACGTACTTTGACTATGTAGAGAGGTGTATTCGCAGTGGCATAGAGTTAATGAGGTACGGTACCGCATTGGGCTACTACCGTTCCAAAATAGTCACATCATTTATTGCATTTTGTGGTACAGAAAAAGGTCTTGGAGTTTAACCTATACTGTTATTTAATTTGTACACGGAACTAACACATTCAGTACTGAAACTAAACATAGCTGTATCTAATAATAGCCATCATAATCAATCTCCTTTGCAATTGAAGCCTCAAACTATAGACAAGATGCCATCTAGTGCTGTGTTACATATTTTCAAATCTTTCGTACGGAATAGAAGCATGGACACTAACCTAAAATTATATAAACGGTTAGGAACTTTCGAAATGTGGGTTCAGCGAAGATAGTTAAAAATATCGTGGACGGATAGAATCACAAACGATATCACATTGCAGAGGATGCATAAAGGCTTGGAGCTCCTATAGCGCTAACACGATATGGCGCTTCTCGTGCAAGGCGCGCCCTGTCTTGCGCAAAACCATACGTCCGTTTTCAAAGTTTGGGTCCGTGTCACGGAGTGAAAAATATTCTACTGAAACTCATACTGCAATTCTAAGCCCGCAGAATACTTGACCGCAGAAAAACCGCATGTTTCTAAAATTTTCGAGTTAATATGAATAATAATGTGTCAGATTGTCACACCAATCGCCTGGTCTGAAGGGAGTTCTCTGTACTATGGTACCAGAGTCTTTTCATTCACTCTGGGGCACTCCCCAGAATACCCAAACCAGAACTAATTCAGAAAAAAATCATTTCTCAATTGGGTCCTACCGGGAATCGAACCCGGGTCCTTCTCATCCAGCGACCACAGTATAAACCGTTGTGCCACTGAGGTTGTCAAAATGGTTCGTATGACCACCACATAACTCTTCCCAGCTGCAACTTCGCGTGCCCAAGGGGCTATAATGATAGCAGACATCCGATAAATGGGATAAGAAGAACTAGCTTTGAGACTTTTTAAATATATTTAGAATATATTATTCAGAGCGGTTACATATGGCGGCTTTTAACACCGATGCAAACGCGATGCAGTCGCTAATAGTCTACCTTTACACACGCGCGCGATTATAAGCATCAAAACAAACGCGATGCAAGCGCGCAACTGCATCGATCGTCGCACATTTGTATCGATGCAGTCGCGCGTTTGCATCGATGCAATCGCCTATAAATCGCAAATGTAACGATGCAATAGCGCTAATCAATAAAAAAATAGCAATAAAGCTAATAACTAAAAATCGCCGTGTGTGACCACTCTAAATTACTCACAATTCGATTTGTTCTGTTCAAACTGTTTTCCATCCTCTAAGGTTCAAATATATATACACAGTCAAGCGGGAAATGACCAAACGTCGCTTTGAGACTTCAAGTGACTGGCGATGATACTTATATAGTATTTTTCTTCTAGTTTTAGTTTTATTATTTGCTTAATTTCTCAGCAGTTTTTGTTTAATTATGTTTCTTGTAAATCTCTCTTTATCTTTGTCAAGCACTTAAATATGGAAATTCATTAATGTCATTTAATTACTCATATTATAATTTTGATTATTGCGTAAAATCCTGAAGTGAAAAAAATAATAATTAATATTACATACACGCATAGCCCCGCTCTACGGAAAACCTGTATCGCGGGTGCCATGGACATACATATACAACCGCAAATTATACCCTGTCTCACGAGATAAATAAATTTAGGCCATATAAATATTTCTGCCGGCCCGGTAATCAAACCCGGGACCTCTGCGTGGCAGTCCAGCATGATAACCGTTCGGCCATGGAGGCAGTTATATAAATACTTGAAGCAAGAGTTTACTTATATGTAAATATATGTACTGCGTTATCTGTAGGTAGAAACATTGGTACATATCGCGCAAAACGACGGAGCCTTATCCACATAACTTGGCTTGTTTTTAATAGATATTCTGTAGTACTTACATTGCTATGTGCCGTGATTTGGGCATCGCTACAAGTGCCAAAAAACAACTATGTAGGTAAGCAAGATTCACTAATGTGCTGAGTCATCTCTACCTCTAATATATTTCTGACGACATTAAGTGTGAGTATACATTTAGGGTGAGTGAATGAATATCGCGATAGCAAAAACCGTTTCCACGAAAAAGAGACCATTTTTAATTTCTCTATAGCAGTGTTGGTATCTCGCGTAAAGTTAGAAGGATCTTATGATGTCTAAAAATATATACCTACAATTATAACATATAAGTAACCCGTTCGCAAAAAGTGATCCTACGTCTTAAAATGACGAATATAGTCATTAGGGGATTACACTTGGACTCTACGTACGAGGAAGTGACAAAATTAGACCATTAGACCCAGGGTTATCTTTATCACCTTGACCTTGAGTTGACTCCATACGCGCCTCTCCTACAGACAAAGATAAGTCAACAAAATAAAAAGATAAAATAAATAAATAATATAAATATTAAAAAGATATAATGAATAAAGTAGGAATTTGTTAGACTACAAATCGCTTAGAAACAAGTTAACTACGCCAAAATAAATTCCATCATAAGACGGAATGTATACTATTGTACACGGTGACACAAAGATTTATTCGTGTGGTCGCACGTTGCACCACCGCGATGTGCTCACGTTTTCCATCGGGAAGTGGCACTGCAGCATACCACATACATGGAACATCATACAACTGCGTGAAAGAAAGTACAGTACACTCTGCCTGCGTGACAATCCATGTAGGAGATCACTATAATAAGAATAATAATCAGCAGATTTAATGTTCCATATGATTTAACGTGAGCTTGTACCTCTTCTTTCATGTAGAAATGAAATACAACGTTTGTTGACAAAATTATAACAATAATAATAGCTCCAACTATCAAAAACACCACATTGTTAAAAATCTATATTTGCAAACATTCCAAAAAAAAAGTTAAATAAGTATGAAACAAAAACTGTCAAGAACCGGTTTCAGTTTTATATGTAAACTTATTACACAAGTTACCTCGTGACATTCGAAATGTAGGTCTCAGTCGATGCGCCGGAGCTCATACAGTGTTGTTAAGTTGTAAAGCTCTATGCTGAGGCGACAAGGTCGAAGATAAAACTCAGTGTTAGCTGTGGTGTTAGTTTAAACGGACCGCTCGCGAAAAAGCGAAGCCGGCCAATTTGTTTAATATTGCACTTCACTTAACTACTCAAACGCACAACTTCTCACAATGTATTTGCAATTGTAGCGGTTCAATTTCGCTCACGACTCTCAGATCGCACGACAAGAGTCCAAAGTGCAGATTGTCCATATTAGATGTATGCTCGCACCGACGACTATTAAATGAATGAACGAGTATGATGTGTCAGTGATGCCAGCAGATGATAAAATATAGTAAAAATGTGAATTACGTCATGGCACCGCACGCTTCACTAATGAAAAATAGGAATGCCTTAGTATACTTTGGTAGTGCTATTTCTGTTTCTTTGCAAAATTGGAAGTCACTAAATGTGTTGTGGGGTAAAAGTTGTACGCAGCTACGGTTGAGAAGAATAATTGTATGTATGTGTGAATCAAATACGATTCGATAATGATCATGTAGGCATATTAACGTACTTGGCACCTTTTTCATGTTTTGTAGAAAAATGCCTAATGAGGATAATTTCGTTAGTACGGATAGTTGTACGGAAATCTCCTTGGGAACAAAATTCATGATGTTTACATGAATTCACGGTCTTGTATCATATTACTTGCGTATTTTCAAATCTCAGCGTGCATCATCGGTTCCGTGTGATGTGTACACTGACTAATTGTAAACAATTGCGTGTGGTACAGTTTCTTGCGTCGTGATTTTAGATATAGCCGTGATTCTCGGAATAATTCGTATCTAACACTTACTTTATAAGTAATTCCATTTTCATTGACCAATCATCATTTCATATGAAACCTCGTTACTTATAGGTTGTAATTGTAATGGCTTAAATAGTCTTATAAATCTGTCTATTTAACCACTTTGTAGTACTTTATTAGAGAAATAATACTTAGCAGGTGACACAAGGACGTTGCAACTAGAGCGTGCGGTCACGTGTTCTACTGTTAGGTATTGTCGGGCTATGATTGCATATTCACTATTTATACAATCAAAAGGGTATTTAAAATGCTTATTTAGCTGTATATCTTATTTTATACTGGTCATGTCAGGAATGTGAAAATATAATTTAGTGGCAAACCTACACATCCCTGAAACGACATTTGCCTCTTTACGACGCCATGCAGTTAACCTCGTTACCCCATAAAATTCCTGTCAAAGTGACGCAAAAAGATATTCTCTCTTCCGAAAGCGGTTATTCAAAGGATGTAGCTAAAAATAGATTAATAAACAGCTTCACTGAACATACCTAATGTCGTTATTTGTTAGTACTTATTAAACCATCTATTGCTATTCTTTAAAAGGACGTCACCTTATATTCACATTTCAACGGACAAATTATGGTAAAATTCTATTATTTCGCGCAGAAACAATTTCGTGGCCTAAACCGGCTTTGTTATTCAAAGGCCATTTTAAAAAATGAAGTTATAAAAAATATTGTTATTAATAATAGTAGAAACACGTCGTCATGCACACGCGCATGTACGCACGCACGCAGGCACGCACACAGAGAGACAAGGAGAGAGGACATCTTGAACGAACCAAACGGTTCACTACCATGGCTTTGTCATCCAAATACACAGAAGCTGTATGATAAAACGCATTGGTATAAAGTTTTATTTTTCATTAAAGATTTTATAGACTCCATGGTTAATCGTTTAGATTTGACACTTAAGGCAGTCTCCGATTGAGGTGACACCAATATTCTCTACAAAACGGAGTCCCTTTCACCTGACCCCTGTGATATATCCTTACCGATAGCTGGTCGTCTCCGGTTACTTGGAATGGACCTATCGTCTAGTTTGAACTTCGGCAGACACATAGAATCCATGGCCATGAATGTCCACAACTAGGAGGTTTTTTATCCAATCCGAGATGAGACGTTACTTCACACCAGGACAGTTGCTACAACTGTACAAGCCAAATTCCGGTAGCGTACCTACTAAATACCAACTGGCCACATTGGATTCCATTAAAAAGAAAACTTTTATTATTAGCTTTAAATAATATTGGTGCCAACTTGCAAGTTTGCAAATGTAAGGAATACGATTTTCTAAAAAAAGAGAAGGTATTTTCAAAATACTTCTATACCCTAACATATCCCTTTTTAGGGGTTGTATTGAAAAACCCTAAAACACGTGTTTATTTATTTTGTATTTAAAATATCCAAATCACGTTTGAAGCAAATCGCATCACGCATTCCCATACAAATTTAGATACCCGATTTCACCTCCATTTTGAATTATAAATTATTTATATTATTTTTGTAGGTTCAAGGAATACTTCTAATTTTTCAATAAACATTTTTACCACTTTCACCCTCTTAATGAATTTTTGAATTTGTATGGATGGAACGGATGTTACTTTTATTCAGTTCAGACGTACGGGTAGTAGACTAAACAACCCCTCAAGATTTCATGTTTATAGGAATTACAGTTTGTTGTTCGCACATCTACAAATGAATTGCTCCGAATCCTACTCCTTTGTAGACTTAATATATAGATAGATATTGTGTCTATAATTATATTTGCTAATAAATTAGATGTTTGTATAGAAATATGTGTAACTAAAATCTAGTTTGCAGTTGACTAGATATAGGCAATAATAAAAAAATTCGATACTATTTTTTTCATGTCCCATCGTAAAACTGCGTCTGCGCAGCTATCGTAAACTGCAGAATGTAAACAGTGCGCGCGGTGCCGCTGGTGTGTGCATGCATCACGTTCTGCGCACCCGCACTATTGCGCGCCGAGTTATTATGGTACTACTGAAATAACTTAATTTAGATTGCGTACCTTTTTAGAAGAGACTGTTGGCGTCAAAGATCCACATACAGACATGGGTCATACAAAATATCGTCTTCTTAACGTAATGTAAAATCTATGAACGTATGTAGATATGTACTACATACACACAATATAATATTTATGTCAAGACATATGTATATAGGATTTGTTGCCGCACGTTTATTTTAAGTGTCATGTGGAATGTACTTAAATATGTTTATAACTAAAATACTAACTTGAACTGCTGATTAATTATGAATAATTAACAATTTCATAATACCGTAAACGCAAAAACAACCTCGATATAAATATTTGTGATATAGGTTGTATAATAGATTTTATACGCAAAATACAGCTGATTTGTCACAGCAAAAAGAAAATTATTCGGAAATGGAAATTGTGGCGCTGCAGCGCTCGCTGCGGTCGTTACCGTGCCCAAATATAGAGCAAATTCCAGTTTGCGCAAGCGACTATTATTCACCCTACCCCTCAAGAGAACATGGCGCTAACGTGCGAGCTAACAACATTTAAAAAGGTTTCGTATTTTATTTCATAGTAGTCTTAGCGTCGTCTATATATATTTTTTTAAGATACTAAGTGACGGAACGAACAAGATGCGCTTCTGTTGGTAAGCGACACGCCTGTCTATAACAGTTGTAGTGCCACTCAGAGCTTTATTAGTAGTAAATTACTGGACCAATTTCAAAATTAGATGACCAGGTATTACCACACTATTCTTTTATGATATGAAATAACAGGACTAACAAGTGGTAGTAATAACTCGCTAAGATCTGAGGGGCACTGCCACTGCGCCCGTCACCCTGAGACACAAGTTGACAAGTCCCATGTGTCTGTAATTTCACTGTAATAACACTTAACCTTCAAAACCGGAACGCAGTAATGCTCACTTTATTGCATGGCGTCAGAAATAAGAGAGGTGGCAGTACTTTTAGACGAACTCTTTTACAAGGAGCTCTACTGCCACTAGACAAGTCCTTGTGCCTGTACTTTCACCAGAACCTTTACCCTTCAAAACCAGAACGTAATATAGTATATAGCGTACTGCTAAGTTGTAACCGTCCCGAATTCGGATGACCAGCTCAGAGTACTAAAAAAAACGACCTCAAAAGTTCGTGGAATTACATCTATTTGCCATGTTTTATTGAAATCGGTTACCGGAAAGTGCGTGAAACGGGATTCCCTAGTTTGCCACCCTTAGAGGGCCAATATTTTCTTCAAATTTAAATGGAACCGCTAATGAGGTACCCTCTTCCCAACAAAAAAAAGAATTATCAAAGTCAGTTTAGAAGTTCACAAGTTACCGCTTAGGAACCTCCTCCTTTTTTTGTAGTTGTTTAAAAATAAAATATTAAAGAACTATGGAAATATGTAATTACTTTGTGGTGTCATATAATTTTTATGTATTATATACACGCCATTAAAGATAATATTATGTTATTTAGTCACGCTTTATGCTTATATCTTTATGATCACCGTTGGAGCGAATGGAAAGGGTAACGTGGTTTTCAGAAAAGCAATTCACGCCATATACTCATTGCAAAATGGTTGCGGCGGTTTCGAAGCGTGATACCGCATATCTTAACTTTCCATGGAACCTATACATATAGTACAAATGAAAATTATTTTGGGTTCGTTTACGCAGTGAAATATTGTTAAAGTTGCTGTTAGGTGCTCTCTTTAAATCCGGCTTAGGGTGTAATATAGTTGCATTTTTAATAAAAGTATGGTCGTAAACAAAAAACTATCTAAATGTCATAAACCTATTATCTAGTCTGAAGTTTTTGTACAAAGCGGGTAATACGCTACCAAAAATTTAAAAGAATGTTGCAAGGTCCGAGGTCATCCACATTGTTTAGAACCGCTAATGTCTGGAAACGATTCGACATATGCCGATTGAATTCCATGCAGTGAAAATTTAATAGCGTAATTTAAAATAGATAATACCGTGCGCGTAACATTCATTTAACTGCCTCCGTGGCCGAACAGTTACCATACTGGACTGCCACGCAGAGGTTCGATTCCCTGGCCGGGAGAAATATTTGTATGACCTACATTTATTTCTCTCGTGAGTTTACGTGTAATTTGTGGTTGTCTATATGTGTGTCCATGGTACCCGCGACATAGGGTTTCCCTAGTGCGGGGCTATGTTGAGTGTGTGCGTTATTATAATAAAAAAAAATCATTTCAAAATATTAATTTACTCTAATGGGTTTGGAAAATCGGTATTCACAAATATAAATTCACAACACATTTGGCGCACATTGCGTTTCCCAATATTTCGTAGAACACTCTCAGTGAGTAAATTAAGGAAGATAGGTATAGTTGACGAAATATTATTTTCACCCATTCGTCTTATGGCTTTTTATCTTTTATCGCATGCGGTATTTCCCCGCCTTACTTAAAAGGCTCGGTAGTGGGAAAGGGTGAGCTGGGGAGCATGCTTGGCCATTCGATTACGAGGAGCGGAAGCGCACAGTAGTACGAAGAAGAGATTTAGTCCGAGTTAAGTGAAATTCTAAATATGTTATTAATTATATGTTATGTAAAATGCAGTGTTGTAACGTGTTTTGTAAAAATGCCATTTGTACAGTGCAAACAACTCTAAACACTTATATGAACTGATAATTGTAGTCAGTCTGTAGTCTATACAGTATACAAGAACGACCTCTAGGGCTAGCAAGATAGGGCGCGACTAGCGCGAGAGTGACATAAAGCGCAACATGCTGCTATTCTCGCATTGATATGTCGCTGCTAGCTAGCTAGTGTAGGGAAATAGTTCAAACCTAGAATTCAGAAAAAGTATTCAGCGTACCTAAACTCACATGACACGCCGATGGACTAAGATCATTAAAACCACGAACACTTTAAGTGTTAATGGTTTTATTACTCTATTATAAATTATAATAGAAAGACAACAATCGTCGTTGTAAAATAATATTTCATCAAATATATTAAATCACGTATGTGTCAGTCAGAATTACAAACAATTTCATAAGGAGACGTTGTTGATTAAAATTAATTTCTACAAGAGCGAGTGAAATCCACAATAACCCCCGTTATTGCTATTAGCTAGCCGAAGTCTACCTTTAAGTCATACGTCTTAATTCAAGGAAATATGTATGATTGTAAGGAAAAATGAAAGAAGTTAGAAATGAAACTATGTTTTTTGACAAACCCAGTACAGACAGACACTGCTGGAAAGATTTTGCTTGAAACGGTGTTAAAGAAAGCTTTGTTTCAATTAAAATTTTGAACCCTATAAAGGAGTAAAAATAAGTATAGATTTTTGTACAGAGAGTCTTCAAATCAAATGATGTATTTGGGGAAATGGCCCCAACTGCATGTATGACAGTAGTCCAGCACGCTTTGTTAGCGACAGTCAAAATGTAGTTCAATTTGAGCACCCTTGCCGATCGATAGCTCTCCCCTCTGCATCTATTACTGATATATCTGTACCTATACATTTCCACATGTAAAGTACATTTACTTATTTCGGTGCATTTTCGATGTATGAGTCATCAACATATTTGTTCTGCAAGACCGAACCGTTTTGACTTCAAGTGTACACAAAATATTTTTTCAAATTATGAATGTACGGGAAATAATAGATCTACATAAGTCAATGTAGATCTAACTAGGTTACTACTTGTAAAAGATTATATGTCGCAGATGTCACAATGTCATAGGCCCTTTTTGATAGCTGTACCAGTCATAGAAAGTATTTAGTTTTTTTAATGTTTACTTTGAGCCGTGATACCTATTACTAATACAGTCTGGTGAAATTACAGGCACATGGGACTTGTCAAGTTATATCTCAGGGTGACGGGCGCAGTGGCAGTGTGCCTCAGATCTTTGCGATTTAAAGAGCTGAGTGGCACTTCAACTGTTATGGACAGACGTGCAGCTTATTATCAGGCTCACGACTTGTTCGTCCTGTCACTTGATATTATAAAAAAAATAACAATAATAATCTTGGGCAGGTTAGATTTAAAAAAAAAAAAAAAAAAAAAAACAAAAACAAAAAAAAAAGGTTAGATTTTTACCATTTATTTTTGCTTTGGATGATATAACATAATTTCATTCATAGGTACATGTGTAAATTTCAATATAGAAATAAAAGTAAGTATTTTTTTATATAAACTTATCATTTCGTAGATACCTTGAAGTAGAATGTCCCACGGCGGAGCTGAAGATATTGTTTATAAAATACTGTTCAGATTTAAGACAGAATCAGAAACGGGATTAAACAAAATATTTTGCTATTCATACAAAATATTTATATACTTAAATCATATACTTGAAACAAACATCGTGTACTGGTTTAAATGTTTCTCTTCACGAGGACAAAAGTCGAAGGTCATGAAGAAGGAAATGAAAATGCCATTAGGTATTCTGTCCTACAGGGACATGTGACAAAGGGAATGCTAAGGTTTATTATTTGATTCAACTGATGCTTTCAGTAAAAGGTTGATATAAATAAAGTTGATGATATGAAATATGTATTGGTAAGTATTATTTTCTTATATCTTACTTAACATGTTATAAAACTACATTGATTTTCTTCAACAAAGATTGCATTTTTTGTGTTTATTCCAAATAACGTTTGTAAAGAAAAATTAAAAATTTGCTGGATCTATTTGACAACAGGGTAGGGAAAATCTAAACATGATTTAATCACGGCTTAGTGTTTGCATGAGATCAAATGTCAGTTGACGCCCGTAAGGGAGGGCGCACATGCGGTGGCGGCGGCGATGGCGGGTGTGCATGGTGGTCGCGGGGCGTGCGGGGGTGGCGGAATAGCGTATCGATCCACGCAGCTCCCCACTGCACCACCTGCAGCTCGGAAAAATCGCTTTTCTTTCGTTTACACACTATGCGAAGTAGATATTTATTTTTATTAAAGTTTAAGTACAATCGATGTGTAAAAATTGCTACTATAACATCATTTGAAAAATATTAGATGTCTGCAAATTATAACAATATTCGCACGTTTGAAACAGATGTTTAGCAGACTTTTATATAAAATATTTTGTTAAATAAGTAATTGTAAAATATAGTTTTGGTAAAATCCATTGTCAATATCAATTGCCTTTATATGACACATCTCGGCTCTGGGAACAAGTTTTCTCGTCTGTAAGTAACACGGACTTTGAACTGCAAAATCTGATCTCAATTGTAGGTTGTTCTGTCCATTCATTATCTACTCGAAGGCAGATGCACGATGCAATAGTTTCCACTAGACTATTAATTTTCCTTCAGGCTCAGTGTGATGTCTGTCACACGGAGAATAATAGAAACTGTATTGAGGATTATTAATGTTGGTTCTATTAGAGAAATTGCACACAATAGCACAGTAATAGGAACTATTGTGTTAGTTATTAGTTATATATAGTCAGTTACAATGCACTATACGTTAACGCATATACTAATAAACATTAGCAAGTGTTTGAGGTGCGTATAAGCTTGAGAAAGAAAAGTTTACAGTGTATAATGTTTTGAATATATTATTTTAATATTCTTCATAAGTTATACTATTTTTATTTAGTAGCAGTAGAGCTCCTGTTGAAGAGTTCACCCAGGTAAGTTCTGCCACCTTACCTATTTCTGCCGCCAAGCAGTAATTTCAGCATTACTATGTTCCGGTTTTGAATATTTTGGTGTATATTCTTAAATAAATGGCGCTCCCCCTTTTTTGCTTTTCAACCGTTGTTGTAATTAAAGCACGCTTTGGTCACAAGTGTACAGTAGTGTAGTGTACAGTGTTACCTTGTCGAATAAAATAATTTCAGTGCGTTAAAAAATACATCGTCGTATTAACCACGCAGATTTGTTTCATAGGCATTTTTATTTTAAGAAGTTTTTAATTGATATTTTCTAAATTGTTTTCTCTAATCTTACACTTCTGTGCTGAAGGTACACTTTTGGTGGTTCTTTATTATGTCTTGTGCCTCATAACTATAGTATTATGGTGGTAATTAATGTCATTGGTTGTACCATTCGGTTCATGGTACCCAGAGTTCAGCTGCAATCTAAATGCTAACAAATTATAGCCAGTAAATTAATTAATCCTATCACGTACAAAAATTTATGTAAAATTTTAGGGGCGTGCTTCAGAATTCATAAAAATTCAAAAACATCTTTGTTTCATAGGTAAGCAAATTACACTTGTTAATCGTGGTATTGATTAAACTCTACCTCTCATTCGTAAGGCAGATACCCCTAAGATTGAGCAAAGAAACTCTAGAAGTTGCTCTTAGTAAATATACATTTGAATACATTTATCATTCACAATATTTATTTCAAACATCATAGATTAAGAATACCTGCAGGAGCTAGACGAGTCACTACCACCCTCTAATTTTAATTTAAAGTATTCACCAGTGAAGTTTGAAACAACGGTTAAAGAAATATTGTTAGAGTTACATTTATATAACATGAAATTTCAAACTATGATTTATTTAATATAAATTGATGTGCACACGACATGTTCACTGATAAATAGCACGATAGGCAAACAAAATTAAAATCAAATTAGTAATTTTATACTTTATACAGTCTCTGTTACTAATATCTTTTAAAACCATTTTGTGCCTATTTAACTTTTTCACCCTCGACTCGCGTTTGTGTAGATAAAATCGGTTGAAATTCGATGGTTAGGCGGCGGCGGCGGCGGCATGCCGTTCCATAACGTACGACGGCTATTACGTATTAAATGAAAGTGGTATCAAGTAGATAATAATATTCTTCGCGATCATGATAAGCGAGCAGCTCGGCGCCTGTGGGCGCGGCTAGTTGTTTTGTAAATATTTGCAGGAGAAATGTTACTATAAAATACATGCACAAATTGTAATCTCTGATAGTTAGTTTTTTCATAGGATGTAACGTATTAATCGAGGTGCACATTTTTTTGCAAATTATTCACACAAAGTCACTGTGACTTAAAATATCCATAGAAATCACATCTAAAACACTTTTATATGCCACTCAGGTAATTTCCAGGTTAGTTTTCTCTACGTAACTGCGGTGGCAATTTTTATTATTTAAGTATTATCGTGAAATATTAAATAATATTTCTGCTTAATACACTCGAATATAAAATAACGAAAAAATAGGGTAAAGAAAAGTAACCGGAAAATTACCCACTAAATTCTGTAACACTAAAGCGAGCAAGTAAATAAAAATGAACCGAAAAAATGAAAAGTAAATAGAAATGAATGAAATGAGGTCATGAAATATAATTATTTTATATTTATTTGCCCTAGGTATATCTACTACACTGTCTTCATTTAAGGTCGTACTATAACGAGGTTCGTAGCTTGGATTAGCGTTGGGGGACTTTTTAAAGATAAAACAGGACTACTGACATGAATAAATATTTATTACGTATTTACAGATCGAAGCATGTTCCAGAACGACCAAGATGTTCTTCTTTTTTCATCCTATTTTTTTATACAATTCCAAACACAAACCTACATTCATTCAGCCAGTATTTCTAATCATGCTGCCTAGTCTGCAGTACCTGCTAGAAGCCGGAGGGAGGAGAATGGGAAGAGGGCCAGAACACGGGCGACCAAGACCTTCAACTAACGGTGCTATTGACCTGCAAAATGATTTCGTAATGTCATGTGAGCGTAATCGAGCGTTAACGAGCGCAGCCCGTTTTGAAAAGCGCTTCTGTCTCACGCCGGTGACATCGCGTCGCGTTAATAGTAACTGACGCCTAAATGAACCATACGCGGGTGGGTCCACTCCATTGTCTGCACTTAGGCAACAAATTGTCTAAATTTGTCTTGTCCGGCTCTGAGACATGGAACTTCACACGCACGGGTGAAACCAAATAAAAATATATTATTCAGCGTTTTTAAGTGATTTAGGAAGCCTAGTAGGTAGTGTAAATTGTTGTCATCTTTCCTTCCGGCAGTGTACACAAGGTCTGGGTTGTTCGGGTCGATGGCCTGCCCCTCTTGTACTCCGCGCCCCGCCAGCTGTCTTAGCCTGGTTATATTTAGCCGCATGTTAAGCTCTCACTGAAACTGTTTCTTCCTTCTGTTAGCATAACGCGCTTAATTGTTTGATAGAATTAATCTTTCAGCAGACTTTCATAAAAGACAAAAGCTCGGCAGTGGACATGTAATATGCGTGCAATGGCGTCAAGTTCATTAAAGAACAAAATTAAGGGTCAACCTGTTGTAGATGCAAATCGGTACGTGAGACATTTTCTTTAACTAATGATTAAGCTAAACGTGATCAATTTAAATGTAGAAATGTTTGTACGCTCTTTGTGTATGTATTACTTTGCTTGAGGCTGAGCCTATGCCAAATCGAGCAATCACAGACAATCGTTTCCAGCCCAAAAAGGGTGAAGTACCGTTAGCTGACGATGCAGCAAGATGCAAACGAAGCTTACGTATCTGAACAGTTAAGTACACATTATGGACTGACATTACAGTGTGAATCTCGTGGCCGAAACTGGGGACCACATTATAGAAAGTAAACATGACTCAACGGTAATGACTATGTTAATTTCGATAAGTAAACCGCTGTTCGCCTGTTATGACTTTTTTAATGAAAGAAACACAAACATGTATGTGAATTCATTATATAAAGCTATAATATAAATTCCTACGACGTACACAAATGCTGACGAGTTTGTTTGATGTGAATTATGAGCTATTTCATGTTTTGACACTTATATTCCGTCCATAGTCCAAATATGTAGATTGCTTTGCATTTTCAAGACACGAAATAAAAAAAGGAGACCGAAATAAATATTAAATAGCATCACATTCGATATTCTCATCCCAAAGTAAGTTACTAAAGCATTTGTGTTAAGCATGTGTGTGTGCTGACGACAGTACCACAAACACTCGAGACAATGTAGAAAAGTTAGATTCGGGACCTCAGAGATGGCGACACCATCAAAACCAGTGTGCAAGCCATTTAACCACAGAGGTCGTCAAGTAACGACGTATGTCATTGCATTGTAATATTACATAATATTCTTGTTATTATAAACCACTTTTGTTTGCAAACGGATATTATAGTTAGCCTCGTTGCTATTGATCTTTTTTGTGCAAACCTTTTGTTTATACTTTGTGTGTTCATAAGTTTTGACACGAAGTAAAAATTAAATTAAAAAAATAAAGAATTAAATATAATACTTTAAAATTCTCAGAGAATCATGAGTAGACCCTAACCAACAATCACAAGCAATCACAACGCAAAATAACCGTGTCTATTCCTAATACAAGTTCTTAGACATTCTGGCCAATCTTGGATCGCGACACGAATCTTCTCAAGTGGGATTCAGTTCGCTTCTTTGACGAGGGCCCACTTTGGAGAATTCAAGTTTGGGTGGGACTTTTGGCAGGCCCTGAGCTTTAATTCAGACCATAGAGAATAGTCAAGTGAGTTAAGATCAGGACTGGAGAGTGACCATTGTTCTCCGCTATGAAGCCCAGCAAAGCTTGAATCGTATTAGCCTTATAGGCCAGTGCTGAGTCTTGCGGGAAAAACCATTCTATTTAGTCGGTAGAACTTTTTTCGTCGGTGAAGAGTATCTTTTTCGCATCGTGTCTCCCAAGCAGCTTCGGACAACGTAATTTGTGAAGGTATTCATTTAGGAAGTGATCTTTACTACGACGAATGCCTTTACCTTGAGATCGTATTTCAGTATTCACGTTCGTCCCATCACTTGATGTTATAAAAAAAAACTATTCTGTAAACTGAAACACTGCAAAGCCAGTTACTTTTGGATGCGACATGGATCTCGGCGAAATCGCTCTCTGATTATTTAAATATTCGCAGTGGTCCATACAGACCGCGGGCGATCACTCATTTGGCGATCTTTCAGAGAATTAGTCTCCTTGTAACGTTTTATGGTGTAATATACAAAGTTGCCGCTGACCCCAAAACATTTTATGTCTCGGAAAATCTCCATTGGTTTTTTCCCGCCACATGTAGCGAAATTACAGACGCACGTAACTGTTTTGTTCCCTGTATCACGAGAAAAACAATAGAAACAAATTTAAAAACCTATAAATAGAAGACAAACATTCCAAATTCAAAACTGAAAGAGAATTAAACAGGTGCCAGAATTATTTCGTTTTAATTTTTAAAAGTCAAAGTTTTTCTCAAAACATGAATATACGAGGCAATAAAAATATGATTTAGCTTTTAGAGCTAGGTGGTTGGTTGACAAAAACAGCAACAATCACAAAAACAACAAACAACAGCGGACAGCCGTTGCCTGCATGCAAAAAGAACTCCTAAAGTGGCATGGAAAACAATGATAACTCTCGTGACAAATTGGTATCAGAGATAAATTATTATGCCTTCCAAGTGTCAGTAAACTACACAGTAACAATCAAAATCTAGATCAGTCGAGTGTTGACGAGACTACTTGCTAAAATTGTTGTAGATTGCCACAAGGGTTATGCGGGTTAAATTGTGTGAATGAACACCTCCTTTGAGGGAAGTTTGTAGTCCCATCTGTCCCTCTTACTTTACTATACACACTCGAGTACACTTTCCGAGTGCCTGCTTTGAATTTTAAAGTCGAGTAATGGGGAAATCTGTAGACTTTAATTAGTTTTTTTTAACAAGTGGTACTTTGTATGTGGAGAATATTGCGATACCTCCTACGTAAGTAAGCCACAAAATAGCATTTTTTACTTTTTTACTAAAATACATGCCACGCAGTCCTTACGGATTAATTTTTATTAGATTCCCTATTATTAGATTCCCGGACCGGGAGGATTATTTGTTTGTATCTCTCTCGCGAATTTGGGAGTAATTGAGGGAGATATGTACGCCGAGGTCAACCTCTGCCCGCTCTATAAATTTGTTCCTTCAATCTATCAACATTTATTGTTTCTGCGTGGCCAAACCAAAAATTGCGCAAAGTTCTGATTTCTACAGCATTCACTCTATTTTCATGCTTTTTCTGCTGCACCTAAGTACATACATTAAGGTTGGGACCAGCACGTCTCGATGAGCAGCCAAAGCGCCTGTCTGAGACGTAGACGTAAGGAAAATATAAACACAGAGAAAACATACGAAATGAACCTATTGAGAACCTATGTGTAAGAATCACGAAAACCTAAGAACTCGATATAAAGAAAACATGTAAAAGTAAACAAAACACGTAAGTGTTTTGGTACATGGTGGTACAAATGGTTTGGTACAACCTGTAATATACATAAAAAGGATATATTAAAGTAAAAATTTAATTTGTAGCAGTAGAGGAGCTCCTTGTGAAAAAGTTGCCCAGTGAAGCACTGCCACCTTACCTACATAATAATATGTCGCCAAGCAGTAATGTGAGCATCACTGCATGAGAGCTGGTGAAATTACAGGTACATGGAACTTGTCAACTTATGTCTCAGGGTGACAGGCGTAGTGACAGTGCTCCTCAGATCTTTGCGATTTAAAGCATTGATTGGCACTGCAACTGATATGGACAGGCGTGTCTCTTACTACCACGCGCACGACTTGTTCGTCCCGCCATGCAAAATGCTACTTTGTGACTTACAACCACTTACGTAGGAGGTATCGATTTGATACTGGACTTACCCGCTTTCTTCTATGGGGACTGCATGCTTATTACCTGAAAAGGATAAAGAATATGTTACGAACGCAATTAAAAAGTTCTTCAAATAAATACTTGTAGTCATCTACCGTTCTTTGACAAGCAATCCCGGGGTGCAGCTTGTATTTCAAGCTTTTTCTTTTTCTTGTATTGTGTTGCATGTGAAATATTTTTATTTTTATTGTAATTGCACAGTAATAGTTAAGGTACGTCCTTGATTCGAGAAAGGCAACTGCTACATTTACAACCTAAGAATAAGACGATGTGCATTATTCGTATTATTATGGTGAGACGGGTTGCCATCGGTGGCAGTAGTGTGGATTGCGCAACCATAATTTCCTTGCAGGAAACACAAAGGACAAACTCGCTTATAGCTCGCAATAAACTAAAAACAAATGTGATTTTTAACAGTTGCCCAGAATAATCTTAGTATTTTTTAAGCACCCGTGTTGAATTGATGACTTACAATGACTTACTAACTGCTTCGTTGACCGGGCGGTTACCATGCTAGACTGCCACGCAAGAGATCCCGGGCTCGATTCGGGCCGGGAGAAATTTGTATGGCCTACATTTATTTATCTCGTGAGTTTGGGTGTAATTTGTGGTTGTCTATGCGTGTCTCCATGGCACCTGCGATACAGGGTTTCCCTGGTGCGGCTAAGACTGTGTGCGCGTTATTATTATTATTATTACAATTATGATGAATTTTCTTTTATTTCTTTGTTATGAGTTGTAAAATAATAAATACAGTTTCAATTGAACCCTAAAATATAAACAGAAATCAAAATTATTATATAGTAGGTATATAGCATTAAAATTTAGAATTTCAAGTTCAAACATTAAAGGATTTCCGTTTTATCTCACTTGTTGTGATAGTGGCATCCGCATGACCATAATAAAGTCGCGTTGAATATCATCGTCCCCACTAATTGTGGACTGATTGACTTACTAGCACATTTTCAGGATTATATAAAGTTCTAGCCTTAAATGTAGGCTTGCATTCATACAATTTAAACATAGTTTAGAGGTCGAACAGCGGCAGCGGAAATGCCAGGCCCACGCGTTGGCGCCTGTGCCCGCATACACATTCATTTTCAATGTCTTTGACACTTTTGTTGACAAAGAAATCAAACAATGTATCCGAAAACTCGCTGCACCTACAGTAGTACCCGTATACTTACATAAATATACATATGTATATGTATACTTAACGAGCCCTATACACCTACGGTGGGGTCGAGCTCGGCCTGCGGCGCGTGGTCGCTTTCAGATTACCGGGTGTGCTTATGCTCTTCGGTAGCACAGTGATTAGTACTATGGGCGCTTGATGAGGAGGTTCCATATTCTTATTTGAGCCAATTTATGAAAAAAATATTTAAATATTTTTTATTTATTAAATATTTCAATATTTTTATGTTGGTCCTGGTCAGGGTATTCTGGGTATTGCCTTCAGAATTATCGTTACTCTGGTACTCATAGTACAGGAAATTCCCTAGTTTGGGACCAGAAATTTGAAGTGATTGTCTGGCATTTTTTCCCTAAATACTTCTCTTTTTGGCATAGCTTCCAATAAAAAAGAATCTAACAGAGAGACGGTCGAGGTACAACAACGCTATAAGTTGTATAAATATATTATTTCCACTACATCGGGAAGTATGCCTTACATTTTGAACAATTGTGAAATCTAGTACCCGTATACTACCTACGTACGGTGGCGTGCGGACGCCTCGGCCTTCACCCTCCGCTACACCTCGGCTTACGGCCTCGGCACTTATGACTTTAAAAAAATTAACATAGCTCTTTAATGGCGGCCATATTGTTAAATGGCAAAAAGTAAATTTTGACTGCAAATTATTATTAAACACCCATAGAGGTCCCCACATGCCGATTTTCAGCTGAAATAGAGCAAATTTCCATGTGCCGCCAAAAAGTTTCTATGGCAGACATATTGAAAAATAGCGAAAAATAAATATTGACCGCAAATTATTATTAAACATCCATAGACTTCCCCACATATCGATTTTCAATCGAATTAGAGCAAATTTTCATCTGCCCCCAAGAAACACTTCTATGGCAGCATATTGAAATATGGCGAGAAACCAATTTAGATCACAAATTATTATCAAGCACTCCTAGAGACCCCCGTATACCAATTTTCAAAGGGATCAGCAATTTTTTTTGTGCCGCCAACGAACGCTTCTATGACGACCATATTTGAAAATGGCAAAAAACAAATTTTGAGCATAAATTATTATTTTTTATTATATAAATTATTAATATTTTTTATATAAATTATTATTTCTAGTGGCCTTCACATGCCAATTTTCAGTCGAATCAGAGCAAATCTTTTTCGTCAGCTATTTTTAACCCCAAATTACGATTAAGGACTCCTAAAGGCCCTCGCATGCCAATTTTCAGCCGGATCGAAGCAAGTTTTACTTCGGCCGCCATTTTGAATTCGCCATCTTGAATTTTTTTAACGCAGCAATTGACCAGTGTTATCCTCTATGACATTCCTTCAAGCACCTCCTACCTATCTCTAATAGTTTCCGTGACAGGAGGCTTTGAAATTTGTATGGCTGCCATCTTGTTTATAGGAATTTCGAACATTTTTTACTTCCCGCGGAATTGTACCAGGGTGCATCTCATAAAAATGCACAAAAATCCCCCCATGTGTTATAGTTTTTGCAGGCCGTTGATCACTCGTTTACATTTTCTATATTCAGGTCTTTTCATATTTGATTCTTTGCCTTGGAGCCTATCCGCGTACAGCGGTGTAAACATCTTTTTCCTACCATATCGGGAAGTATGCGTTCTATTTTTCTAAGTGAGTCTAAACTTGTAGCTTATATATAATAGATAGGCATTGTTACAGTTGTGCGTTCTTTAAAAATGCGTTATTACCAGGGTCTGAATCTCATTCTCTAGTTTATTAATTTTTGTATACCCATACAAACTAAAAAGAGACAACTAAAAAAGTATTTTATACATTGTATGTATTCTCCTCCATAAAGAAGTTCATGTAAAGAAATATACGTAAAAGGTAACTTGTGAAAGTTCGTGAGGAGTACGCGAAGGTGTATTGCATAAGATATAACACGGATAAAAGCCAATTATTAATTAGTGTTTGAGGCCCTTCAATCCCCATGGTACATGTTTGCGGCGCTCTTCTCCATAGGGTTGCACGTTTTAAATACCTTGGGCACTGGGTTACCGAAGCGATGATGACGATATGGAGAGGGAGCGCAGGGCATTGGCCGTACGTTGTAATATGTTTACCCCGTAGGTTAGCACGTCGTGGGAAGGGGGATGAGGAAGTCCACACTACTCTTTTCAAGGCGTTTTGTCAAACTATAAACACGTGCAGCCTGTGGGCAAGTTACTCTAAAAAGACGATCAACGTCCTGCGTTTCCAATAGAAGAATGATTTTAGGATGCTGTTGGCACTGCCACGCTTTTGCAGTGCATGAGTAGGGCTAGCACGACAGAGTGCGACTTGCGCGAGAGCGACATAGGGGCTCATTCAGAGCTGGCGCGGCCGCGGCGGCGGGTACGGGCGCGCGGGTCTTGGCGTCTTCCCTTTCATAGTGCCGAAGCGATTAAAACCGTTAGATCCACACGTCGAAGTTGCAAACAGACGCTAAACGCTAGACCAAGTACTGTGAATGGTACGGGCGGACTGGTCAAATTCTATTGGCCCAAAAGATCCACACGCGCGGCGCACGATCCGCCGCGCCCCCACTCGCGCCAGTCTCTACACAGGCGCAAGAAGCGTCTACGCATATTTGATTCACACGCACCCGCGTTCGCATCCGCGCTCGCACCCGCGTCCGCCGCCACCCTGAATAAGGCCTAAAGCGCGGGATCTCTGTGCCAGAATAGCAATATCTCGTTTTTTATGTCTCTGTCACGCAAGTCGTGGCCTGTTGTGCCAGCCTACAGGTATGTTCGCGGAGGCGTATACTGGCAATTTCAGGGCGATAATACGCAAGAGAATTGCCTCCCTGAACTGACAGTTCCAACAGCCTGTTTGGGAGTACCTTGCCTGTGATACATTTAAGCACTGGAACTTCACACACGTGGGTTCCAGAGGCTTGGTGTAGGTATAATTTAATATGTATATTTTTTCTGACAACCGTTTTACTAACATAGACTATAAGTTTTCTATAACTAACACGATATGGATAACGTATGAAATAAAATTTTTGATTGATGTATTAATATCTATTGCTACACAAGTATAGGTATATGGAATGAAATGGCTTAGTGATCAGCGGTGTGGGTTCACGTGCTGATTTTCGTGTGGGATAGGACAATAGGTGTTACGTCAGGGTCGGAACTGACAATTTCGCTCATACATCGGGTAACGAGCTAACCACGAATAAATTGCACATGACCTGTTAAGATTACAATTCAAACCAATTCTCTAGAGAAATATTTTTCTTCCTCTTGTGATAACACTTGATATGATTATAAACTAGGTCCGCAAATTCTCGACGACTCGATCACGTCGTTTATAAATGGTGAAATAGCTCTAAATTCGACGAGACATCTGGCCTTCTTTTCAAATCAGTTATTTCCCACGTGGCCTCACGACGATGACTATTCGTCTCTAAATTTCTTCCATGGAACGAAATAGGCGAAGTAGCAAATAATAAAACTCATTTAAGACTGCTTATGTCTTGTAAGATAGCTTACACAAAATAAGCTTGGATAGATAGAGTGAAAACAAAACTTATGGATTATAAAACGGTGAAAAATATCAACTCTACAATATTTTATTTACCAAAGTAATACTTCTACAAACATTTACTCATCTATCAGTCATTCGAAGAAACTTTCGGTCGATACACTTCGTAGATTTACTAGCCACTTTATACTCGTACCTACTTACATAAATATTAATTTATGATCACGAAACCCACAGTCGAGAAATGCGTAGGATCTACCAGCGCCCACTCTATACCCTCTGACGAAATAAAAATCTTTACAAATTGGCTCTTTCTATAAAAAAAGTCGCGTTGTGTTTTAAATGTAAAAAAATCATGGCCCATTTTTCGTAATTCTTTGTTTGTTGCGTATGTAAGTACGAGTAATTCATGTTCTTTGTTAAAAATTTGGGAACTGTCAAAAAGTAATAGATATGTTTTGTCTAGAGGTTAGATTTAAGTTATGATTACGAGCATAATAAAAAAGTGCAAATAAGCGGAATTGTACGAGTGTTAGAAGGCACGCATGAGCGGAGAAGTATGATTCGTGTCATGGCGTCTTGTGGCGGCGCGGGCGACGCGACACGCACGACCAAGCGACGTGTGCGCCTGCCGGTGCCGATGGCAGAACGGCACCTATAGCCGATGACGACTTCTTTCCAAAATGCGTTATGTGCAAAAGGAAAGGAAAGGAAATAAATACTAAGAACACTTTGAAACGATGTTACGTCGCGTGCTTTAATAAATACAAACATTTACAACAAGGTTCGACCTACGGCCTAGTCTACCTCTACCGCCAACTATTTTTGAAAGTGTCTCCAGATTTAGTCGAGTTTACGGAAATTGACGATTGCATTCTTAACCCATTTTATGTTTTATTTGACATTACAATTTTCGTAGTAGTCAATCGCTACTATTAAAGTTTACCTTATTAGATTGCAATAAGGTTACGAATAAAAATAGGAATAAATTTCAATCATCGGATGTTTTTCTTCAAAATGTGTAGGTACTAGTCGGTATCAGAATATCGTAAACTTACGTAACTAATCAATTAAAAGTTGACCTTAACCGTTCTGATATAAGACTAATAATTAAAGTGACGTTGTCCCCGATTGCAGAGTTTCCAAATAACAACATTATATTAGCCGATTTCCGTAAATCTACAACTCCGAAAATAGAAGTTTAAAACGAAAACGTTATTTCATATTGTTAATATTCGATATTGCTATTTTATTCATAATTAGAATGCTTGTAACTAAGTATAACTCTCATCGTGGTGCAATATGTGTGTTATAAGCACAGAGTAAAAATTTTGTAATGAAAAATCTCTCTTGTTAAAAATAGTCCAGAGAGACCTACCTTAAAGCAGACGTCTGTGAGTCATACAAAATTTCAACAGGTAAACTCGCAAAGTACTTTACCCTCTGTTCATTGCAAAACAAAAAGGCAGAATGTTTTGAGCAAAGACTTTTAAACATTAATATGATTGTATTCACACAACAGTGTTTATAAAAAATTATAAATTATATATGTCATTCTCAGAAATGATAACCATATGGGTTTGGTAGTATGTTGTAACATACGTTCGTTTGCCTACTCGTTCAATATGAATCCAAGTGGAACTCTACCTAGAAGTACAATACAAATACTATTGATTTCGTGGAATTCAGTTATTTTTATATCTACTATAATATAATATTTATGACGAACGTGACTCGTGTAAGGATCCGTTCGCTATGGGCTATCCGGCGTGGTGTATACCTCCGATTTTAATAAATTTTGGATCAACATATTTTGTCACATATTTAGCATGAAGTACTGTTAATAACTAAATGTTTCTGAATTTAGACAAAGGAAATTACAGACCCATCTCTCTTGCTACTGTGATAGCGAAGGTATTTGACAGTGTGCTTGACCGCCGTTTCGGTGACCACACCAGGCAACACGATGCCCAGTTTGGCTTCTGGGTGGGGTTGTCCACATTAAAGTACACTTAAACTACTAACTAAATCGAAAGACCTCGAAGTGTACGCTTGTTTCCTGGACCTATCTAAAGCTTTTGACCTTGCGTCGTACGATATACTGTGGGAAGTATCTGTCGAACTGGTTAGTATCTCGTCGTATTGGTACCAATATCAGACGAATAATGTAAAATGGGTAAATGTATTATCTGATCAATATAGTCTTGAGTGCGGTGTGAGGCAGGGAGGTTTAACCTCTTCTATACTTTTTTTAATATTTATGTGTATTATGAATTGTGAACAGCTAATCAGAGAACTTAGCAGCACCTATGTCGGATGCCACGCTTTAAATATATAAGTTATGCAATCCACATGGTGCTGCTGGTACCCCCGGTTGGCAGTTTGTAATGGCTGTTTGTGAGGCTTATGCTACAAAACATAGTTTGCACTACAACTCGAAAAAGAGTGAGCTCTTGGTATTTCAAGGCAGGAACAGACCTCCGGCCTATGTCTGTCAATGGTTCGCCATTGAAAAGAGTCGCGCAGCTTAGGTACCTTGGCCACATTGTGGATGAAGAGTTGAAAGATGACTGCGGTATAGAATGGGAACGCAGGGCGCTTTCCGTAATGGGGAATATGCTGGCTCGAAGATTTGCTAGTTGTACACTTGATGTCAAGGTCACGCTTTTCAAGGAATACAGCCAAACTTTCTACACCAGCAATCAATGGATTAGTTATACCCCAAAATAATAATTTTAGTGTTATTGGTAACCTATCACACACTCGAAATTTTTTTTGTCCTTAATAACGTTTGTTCGAATTTTCTTTATACCGAAAACCGAATTCTAACGAAACAGTTCTTCTTTCCGGATATGTTAAATGTTTATTGCACACACACGATTAGGTTCGATTAGGTTTGGTTAAGTTAGATTTAAACGAAAAAAACATTTTCCTCTCAAAATTTATTTCTTTCGATCCAACGTTATTTCTAGAAAATGTCATTTCCGACTACTGATAGGTAGGTAACCATTATTATTACATCTATTTTAGACTCTCACCTTTCCCAGAGCCTAAAAGATTAATTTAGAATTTTTAAATGGGAGAGGCGGTATTTCCCGACAATGGCACAATATTATTCTAGTATTTATTTACATTTAGTTGATTATGAATGTTAAAAAAAAACGTATTTTAATTTTAACAATTATTTTGATAATGTCTTGTTGTTACTGTATAAATAAAGGATCAAATAATTGTGACTTTACCTACAAGTTTAGTATTTGATCAAGTGTACCAAAAAACTTTTTTATGTTCAGTTCATGTTATTTCAAATTATTTTATTACACAAGTATTCTTTTTTTTTTTTGTAAAATCATATTAGTACCTGCCAGTACATTTTATTAAAAAATAGCTTTGAATTACGTTTATATTACCTAACCCAAATCGGGGGCATACACCACGGGGGCATAACAAACCGGAGGCATAACGAACGGCTCGAATGTGTGGGTCAAACAGAAAGTACTTCCATATTGCGTACAACTTGAAGGAAATATTAAATGTTACCATTTGAAGCTATACAGATAGTAAAACAAACATTTTATGCAGCTTCTGCGTATTTGGATGACAAAAATCCGTGGTAGTGACGGTTTAGCTCTTTTCTTTTTTTTATTTGTGGAAACAAACAGTCATACATTAAACAGTAATTATTTACCTATATTTCTCTTAAAAATAGACCTGTAGTGCCTGCAGTTTAATAACAATTATAGTAACTGAGACGGCTATGACATGGTTTTTGTGTAGGTAATTATTTGTAATGATAACATTCTTGTATACTTTAATAGAATTTTACAAGACGGAGTTTATCAAACAATAGTACTTATTAAAAGCCATTTACACTTTGACGTGCCAGTTTTTTTTAATTTACTAAGAGTGGTGTCAAAAAGATCAATATTAGAAAAATTGTTATTGTACATGTTGGTGAAACGGTATATGAATGAATTGCGTGTATATAATTTAGTAAGAGTAAGACGTACACGAGTTACGAATCGTATCCTGCCCAGAAGCTCAGAAGAATCAACTTGATTATTTAGTATTTTTTATAGTGAAACTAAGTCAAACATTTCACGCTTATTTTGAAGAGATAATAAGTTTTATTTTTTTAGGGAAACATCGTAAGGATCACTTCTTATATTACGACGGTAATTAAGTGATTTACTGAGCGTTTTTTGGATCTTGTCTATTCTATTGATATGAACCTGAAAATATAGATTCCATATAACACTGCCGAAAACTAAAGTAGACCTAACATAAGTAAAATATAAAATTTTAAAGATACCAATTTTATTAAATGGTTTACTGATGATGATGATTACTGATGATTAAACCATCAGTAATCATCATCATCAGTAAACCAGAATAAGTAACGCAGAGCTTATTATGTGGTGTATGTGAAGATTAAAAGGTCTCCAATGTGATTCACTCTCCTATGGTCTTGTCTTTTAGTTTGTATTCGTAGTCGATAATATGAGTAATAGTATTAGAGATTTCAAGTCTTCTTGCAATTGAATGCAATCATTAGATGATTTAATCACTATAAAAAACTTTGAATCGTCACCATAAAAAAGAAGTTAACTATTTTTGAGGCAATTACCAATATAGTTGACATAGAAAGAAAAGAGCAATGGCGCACCATTGCGAACCCTGAGGTACTCCTGAAGGTACCGGTAAAAACCGTGAGTAGTATCCCTTTACGCAGGCAGCTTGACTCCTGTTTGTGATATAGGGTTTGATCCATCATAAAAGGTTGCCATGCACACCGGCTCTTGTTAGCTTTTCGATAAGTAAATCATGATTTATTTTATCGAAAGCCCTGAAAAAGTCAGTGTATACGACATCTACTTGTGAATATCATAGAGCGCTTGCGATAGGTGCTCCACAAGAGTAGCCATATCTGTGTCAAAGCTACGTTTTTTAAAGAATCCGTGCTGTTGTTCGAGATGTAGTTTCGGTAAACGAAGGACATCTGAGAAGTCACTGTTTTTTCTAAGATCTTTCCCAAAACAAAGAGTTTTGAAATAGGCCTATGTTCTGTAATCTGGTCTCGCATAATGTTTTTTGGTATAGGGGTAATAAGCGAACTTTTCCAAACAGCAGGAATTATACCGGTTGCTATAGAGACTCGAAAAATGACAAAAGTGGGCGACGCGAGTTCTTTAATGCAAATAGAGCTTTAGCACCTTTATGAGTATTAACATTTTTGCTAGTACTCTCGTTCTATGATGTTTGAAATAAATATTATAAATGATAAATATATACAAATGTATATTTACAAAGAGCAACCCCTAAAATTTCTTGCTCATTCTTCTCAGGGAAATCTGACTTACGAATGAGCAGTAGAGTTTAAACAATATGACGATTTCAAGTGTAATTTGTTTACAAACGAAATAAATATAAATTGAGTTTTAGTTTGAATACGACCTATGATATATAAACCACTAAAAGCGTTCAAGGTCAGAATCATGACAAAATGACAATTTAAAAATATTCGATGAACTGTCGCATAGAACATAAACATAAATGATATTATAGTTATTACCTATTAATTTCAGAAATACCGCCAGCACGCCAAACAGTTGTTATTACCTAATAGTATAGACATTCCTCGTATTACATCACTGTCACTATAATTATAACTATAAACAAACAATATTCAATGCACGTATTGTGGTGGTAGCGAATCAAATAACCAACTAAGCCTAGATCTGGACTATTAGATACTCAATCTAGTAATGAATGAGTTAAACGCTTCAGTATCTTCAATTATCCAGTCTCAAAATAAGAAATGCCAAAAAAGAGAAAGTGGGTAACTAACCCTCCCGGTTTCAACCTATTTCTGCCCAAAATTGTGGGCGGAAACATAATACGCATAAAATAATACGGAATTTGGTATACTTCCGTACTTACCTTATGACATTTCGATATACATTTTTTTTTAAACGAAACAGAGGCAACTCAGCTAAATACCTAACTTCCAATCATGTGCACTCTCTTACTACTAGGGATGCACATTACGACTCGATTTTTATGAAAATCGTTTCATGTTTATATATACAATACGAGTGTTTCATTTCTCTTAGATGTTCACTCTTTAAATTTGGAGGAGAGAGGCAGTTTTCATATTACACAAATTTTTGTATGAACACTTGAGAAATTATTGGTTCTCCATACAAACTTTCACCACCTAATACACCATCTCTAAGATTTATTTTTGTAACAAAAAGTAGCCTACGTCCTTTTCCTAGGTCCCATCTATCTATACCAAAATTCATCAAAGTGGTTCAGCGGTTTAAGAGTGAATACGTAACAGACAGAGTTACTTTCGTATTTATAATATTAGTTTGAATTACTGCGATTTTTTTAGTGCCGTGTTTTAACAGAGATATTATGGTTACAATTGAGAACCACACATTTATAAAATGTAATCGGAAAATTAATCCTTACAATTACACATACTAATTACAAATACACATATTGATAATAACTAACAACTTTTCGGGAAAAATATTTTATATTCGCGAAAAAACCTTTACGTCACATTAGATAGGTACTTAGTACTGGTGGGAATTTTGTTTATCGAACGTCTAAAGTGGCTTCAAGTACCTTCATCTTGGTAGACCATATAGAGCAAAGCGTAATTAAAGTCCGCTCGTCATTTTATTATTTTGTGGCTCGTCCTTGTAACAGATATAGAGTAAATCAATTGAGTGCGCTTGCAGGCGATTATTACATGACATGACGAACAGACCAGATGCGAACATTGCGACCCTCCCGCAACGAGCGACACGCGTCGAGAGGCGCTGTGTCGCGCTCTTCATATAAGTGTTGTCTGTCCTACTTCTCAAACTTTACATCAAAGATATAACCCGCGTCTAGAAATTCAGATTTTGATTTCTAGAAACCACAATTAAATAAAGCAAAGACAATTTGTAATATTTATTTTTATCGATTATATCATGTTTTCATTACAATGATATATTTCTTTTGTGAAATAGTCCAGTAGTTTGATGTTATTATTGAAACAAAAATCGAAAAAAAAAAAACACCAAGAAATTTGTTCGATCCAGCTGGATACCTGTTTGGCAGATCGGGGCATTTCTAAAGTATTTCTTAGGACAGGGAACAATGACATACGCAGAAACAAATCAACGGCCTATAATTGACTGCCTGTACAAAAACTGCCCCCACCGTCATTTACAGAAATATATATATATACAATAATAATAATTATATCTACCTATACTACATCCCTTCACCCTTAACTACGACAACATTTTATCTAAGCTAATTATGTATTACAAAAATAAAGAAATAATTCTGAACTACTTATAATATATCTGATTGCCTATGAACTAAAACTTATAATTAAATTCTTTTCCTATCCTACATTGCCTGATTGGACGCGCTACGGAATGAACCCGTAGACCTCACAAACTTCCCTACGTGCCAATTCTTGCCGAGGTTTGGCAAACAGGTGCTGGTTCGAGTATAACTTTTCTTGGTGTTTTTTTTTTTTCGATTTTTTTTTTTTCAATAATAACACTTTTAGGAATGTAAAAATAATTGGAATGGAATGTAACAACAATTTTCCCACACGGAAAGTGTATCTCTATGCAATTCGTAGATTAAATAAATATGGAATACCTACTCGTAAAAGGAATAAGACGTGGCACAGACGCTCGAATAATTGCTGAACGAATGCCCCGTGTTCGACGCCAAGAGGTTGAAACTCGAATTCGAGGTCGAAGAGAAACTCTCGACCTCGACATGGAGCGCCCTCTTGGCAGGGAAGCGTTCAGGATCCAAATTTGCCGACTTCTGTGTGCCGACGACAGTAGCGCAGCGGAGGGAAAAATGTCGGCAAAATTATTAGTATTGGTTAAATTCTGACGCAATATTTTGTTTATTTTATACAATTATTTTATTAATTACACAATTTTACAAATTATTCTATACAATTTAGATAAATTAGGTAAGTAAGTTTTTTTATATTGTAATCTTAATTTAAATTTTTGACACAGGGAAATACAAACATAAATAAATGATGCAGTCTGCGAGCATATCATGGATGAACCTACACATTTAATGAAGTTTGACAAACCCTAGGGCTTTGCAAAAGAAGTCCGTTATCTACCCAGGATGCTGCGAGAGGTCATT
>NW_020653200.1:3246506-3278600 GCF_003589595.1 Hyposmocoma kahamanoa
ATAGCGCGTAAAGATAAGTTGACTCCATGCGAGTATTTAAGGGTTAAGGATGACCTACGGAACTACTCTCGAAGTCCGTCAACGAAAAGACGGACCCGTTCGAAAATCGCGTTATCACACATTCTTATTTCTATCCCTGATCGAAATTCAAGTCTGTAGGTCACCCTACACACATTGTGGGAAAACGGCCGTATACTGATGTCGGGCTTCGAGAGTAGGGCCCCAGGACCGGAACACAGCGACAAGGGGCTCCGTCTCTCGAGCAATGGGTGACGCAGAGATGCCGTCACTCAATTATTCTCAGTTTACGGAAACACGAAGATTGGTTTGTCTAGACCAGACTACACTTGGTTTTAAAGTCCTGATCTGATACTTCTGAAGACTTCTGTAGCACGATCATAGAAAAAAAACTGCACCTTTACGATTTTTTTATTTTTATAAGCTTCTCGATCATAAACGATAAAATAATTGAGTTGTCAAATGTGAAACGCGCGTACGAGCATAAGAAGCCAAAAATCTGATCAACGAAGAGTAAAAACACTTTTATGTCAAAGATTGCATACCACAATAAAGAATAATTCTTAGCAATGGAAATAACGGTTAGTCGCTTATGTCAAAATGCGGGAGCAATGAAATATTTCACAAATTGCGGTTCCCAATTTTATTGCGAAGTAACAGGGAAATATGCTAGGAAACATTTGACGGCAGATTTCAGAGGAATTTCCTGTGCGGTAGGATGTCACACAGGGTCGAAGTGAGACGTGAAAAGTGAGTAGTCTGTTTAATTGACGATTGACGAAAGAATTCGAAACCCTTTGAGCGTTTGACCCTTAGATGGAAAAAAGTTTGACCACAATACCTTGACAAATTGTCAAAATCCTATATATACATGACCACCGACCATATATTACTTCCGTGTACATGACTCATTTTTACACACAGTGGCGCTTTACACTTTTTATCTTCTTCCCCTTGACGATATAAACATAAGAAAGACTCATTACAATAGGTATAATAAGAACTAGAGAATTTGTGGCCGATAAAATCTAGTCGATAGAAAAAATATAAAAGTGGTTTTAATTCAAAAATTTTATATAATCAGGTAGTTATTTTACCTTTGAAAGTCAAGTAGAAAGAGATAGTTAAGGTTTTAAAAAAGCATGGACAATTTGTGTTGCTCCAACAAAAACGTGACTTAACTCTATTTTATCGACGTCAATCGCAGCTCGGTCTAGGGAATAAGGAACTATTTCAACATAATAGCGCCAAATGGTTTCCTTTCATAATATGATTGTTTGACATGAATGGCAATACGAAATGCAATCGAGTTGTTTTAGCACTTACAGCATCGTGGAAAACAATGGTCGACCGACCAGTTGCTAACTGGGGACTCTAAACATTGTTTACTCTTTTCAATTAAGTGTAAATATTGAGTAACCGCTGAAATTAAAAGCTAAGCAAGAATGAGAACATAAATACCTCGAGCTAGTTGAAGGGATTGACATTTTATTTAAATGTTAGAATTAAAATGTCGCAACTTAAGTTTCACAATCTGCCATTTTTTAAGCAGCTTTGGTAGATACTGTAGTGTTGTATCGAGTAAAATAGTCGGCCAAATAATTTTATAAAGTAAAACAAAAAAGGTACTTTAATTTTTAAGATTATAATTTTATTTATGACTTAATGAAGAATTATTTATTTCAATTCAGTTTGAATAACTTTCACAAATTTTATTTTATTTTTGATTGAAAGTATATATGGTACGTTATTAATTTTTAGCGTCTATTCAGTCATGAGTACACTAGATGCATAATAAGTGGGTAGTTTTTATGTTTTTTGATCGCTTAAAAAATTCGTTAGATATCATTTTCTCTAATCTTTAAGATAAAAAAGCTGACAATTGGGCTTTCCCGAACTTAGGTACAATTTATGTTTAGCAGTAATATTATTTTTATGTTAATAACTGCTTATTTTTATTTTTTTTCCACACGCAAATTAGGCGCCTTGACGTCGAGTTGCGGACACCAGCCCGTTACAGCAAGTACCAAGTAACTGCTTATTTCTTCTTTCTGTTTTTAAGTATTCGGTATCGGCCTAATAATTACCGAATGTTCGTTGCAACTCTAGTAGATAGCTTCCAAAGCTGTGTTAATGATGTAACATACTAAAAGAATATTGAATCTTTAGGTATAGCACACTAATCACTATTCAATGTAGATTCTACAAGGAGTAAGATTTTTATTATTTTCCTTGACAGTTTCCTACAACATAATCTTTACCAAAATTATGTCATATTTACGAGAATATTATAGGTATGTTCACACATCGGTCAATGCCTTAGTGATAACTTTCTTAAGCGATATGATAAATTTGGCGATACTATAATCAGTAACTGTTCCAAAATTACCAGTATGCAATGCACATTGAAAAATAACCAGTAAGAAGTAAGACATTAGATATCGGTGCAAAAATAAAATATGTAAAAAAAAACATCATCTTTGAACGGCTTTTAGTTGTGGTTTATAAACATAAAGTATTTAATATTAGAAAGCAATGTATAATATAAGAAGCGCAGTCAACTACGACACTCAATTATAAAGTAGAAATGTTGCATGCGGCTTCGGCTTTGGGGTAAAAATAGCACACCGTCTCGGAACTTCCGCTTGACGTGAGGGGAATCCTCTATAAAAATATTTTTTGCATGCTGCGCTTGTATTTGAAAAGAAGGAAGAGGGACAAGTTTTTGTGAGTTCTTATACAAAGAATTAGTGTATGTAAAAAACCACTGACATATAATTAACTCACCATATCGTAGGCTAAATTTGAAAACATCGTAACTCCATTTCTGGACGCCATCCCTTTTTTACTCTTCAAGCGCAATTGAAGCAATGGCGCAATTGACAATTGAAGCTTAACAATACATAGGGCGCACTATAAGTTTCCGGAACTGGCGGAACTGTCCACTTACATAAACAATATTTAAAAAGTAATTACAACATTTGAAAATGGAACTCTTTGGCTGTAGAATACAGCTTGTTTCATTTGGCTGTCACTTGTTTTACATTGTGGCGTCTTTTTAGAAATTGGTTGTCTATATCACCATGGATTTAACTCTGTAGTATGATGTAGTACTACAGAAAATTTCTGTAGTATGATTTTCTATTACTTTAAGTATAATGTAACAGCTCAGCGGAGCTTCCCTCGGGTTCAGACTGCTTTTGGTGATGAAGCACCATGCAAGATGACTATTTATAGCTAGTTTGCTGAATTCAAACGCGGTCGTGTGAATCTCAGTGACAATTTCGTGATGGTCGCCCGTCCATTGCTGTGAACAACAAAAATGTCGATGCTGTGTGCCGTATGATCAAAGCATATAGCCATGTGACATACCATGAGATTCGGGCATCTTTAAGCATAAGCATGAGTCAAATACAATCAATACTAAACAAACATTTGGATGTGAAAAAGCTGTGCTCTCGGTGGATCCCACACAATTTGACTGAGGCTCAAAAAATGGATCGCGTCACTTGGTGCAATTCCATGCTTACCAGATTCAACAAAATGGGTCTTTTGAGATGAACCAAAACCAACCAAAGAGGCGCGCGTGCAAAATGCCTCTAAGCGGATGATTGCTTCTTTACTGAAAACTGGGCACGTGGCTACTGTTGCTTTGGAGAATCGTTGTACCGTGAATAGTGATTGGTACACGAACATTTCTTTGCCGGAGGTTATTGACAAACTCCGTAAAAATAACCATAAACACTGTATCATCTTGCACTACGATAATGCCAGTTCTCACACTGCTAGACAGACAAATTAATTTTTGAAGGTGAACAACGTTGACCTTATGAGCCATCCCGCGTACAGTCCCGACCTGGCACCTTGTGACTTTTATTTATTTCCAAAAATTAAGAACCAGTTACGCAGTCAACGATTTTCATTACCTAAAGGGGTTGTCAAAGAGTATGAAAAATATATTTCAGAGATTGTCACGGAGGAGTGGCATAAAAGTTTTGAAAATTGGTTCATTCGTATGAAAAAGTGCATCAACGCCGACGGAGAATATTTTGAGAAACAATAAATTCATACCATTTACAGTATTTTTTCTTATTCATTCCGGAAACTTATAGTGCGCTTCATGTATAATCTATGGACCCGTTTTTCGTTGTAATTTATAGGGCATAATCATAGATTGTCATATAATTATTTCTAGTAATCCTGCGTTTCGTGCCTATTCAAAAGTTCTATTCAAAATGGAGGTTTGCGCATTTAGCCGACGGTATGTAAACAACAAAAATGGCGTTGGACAGGACACATGAAGAGAGAAAAAATTGATAAATGGACCAACGATGATTGGTCCATATATATATACTGTGGAATGGTATCCCATTCTACCGTATCTTAAAGTAAAAGAGGGAAAAAGGAAGAAAGGGAGATCATACTTTGATGGGAAGATATTTTTATATATGTTGCTGGCGGACCATTTTTTAAATAATATTAAGTGACGAGACGAACAAGTCGGGCGCCTGATGGTAAGCTACACGCCTATCCATAACAGTTGCAGTGCCACTCAGAGCTTTAAATCGCAAAAACCTGAGGGGCACTTCCACTGTATCCGTCACCCTGAGACATACGTTGACAAGTCCCATGTGCCTGTAATTTCACTAGCACCGTTACCCTTCAAAACCGGAACACAGTAATGCTGACATTACTGCTTGGCGGCAGAAATAGGTAAGGTGGCAGTACTTCTCTGGACGAACTCTTTCACAAGGAGCTGGAAGCAAATGCCAAGAGATAGGGAGAAATAGAAATCTCTGGAAGAGGCCTATGGCTTAGGACAAGCTGAAGTTACCGACTTAATAAAAAAAAAATTATATTCAATTCAAAAAAGTTATAATTATAATTTAACAGTGCGCCGATAACATCTTGACCGCAGAACAAAAAGTACGATTTGCTTCATAGGTCAACACACATATAGGTACCACCGTCGGGCACGTCGTCGTTTAGCATCAGGAAAAAGTGTAGACATGCGTGTGCCTATTTTACAACTCATCTTTACAAGTCGTAGGTACCTATGTATGTATATATATAAACATACGAACAACACCATCGTGACTCATTTGCAATGTCACACACCGCGAGCGGAAGTCACTTCCGGCAACGTCTTCATTTCTATGATAAGAATACAACATACGTTATACTCCAATAGCAACTTAATCCAGCAACTTGAACATGATTTCCGGTACGAAAAAATGTAATTCATCTGTAGTTTTTATACTTGTATATACTGCACGAACAACAAAATATAATAGTACTTTTTATTTATTGACTGAAATCTGGTTTCTATCATCATCACCCCATTTATATGTCCCACTGCTGGGCACGGGTCTCCTTTCAGACGAGGGCTTAGGTCATAGTCCGCCACGCTAGCCCAATGCGGGTTGGGGCACGTTTTCCGAGAGTTGTGAATTGTTTTGTTTCACAAAAATAATGGAATATCATGATAGTAAAACTTCGTGATATTAGTAACGTAATAAGTAAAAGTAACTTAATATTACATTCTGGAATTTAGATTCTGGGTTCTCTTCTATAAAAAAAATCGTAACGTCGTTACGTAACGCTATTTTTATAAAAATGCAAATGAATAACGTTGCGCATTGTAAAAGTGCCTCTACTACGAGTTCACTGTGACAGTTGTCGCTAGCGGCCGCGCAAATTACTTCACAGTTTTGTATAGCAAATTATACAGCGCCCTTAGCAGTCACAAGAAGAAATAAAATTTTGTAGAAACAGTTTACGCCTTAGAGGATGGAAAAGGGTTTACGCGGTCGTTAGCGATAACTGTCACTGTAATCTGTCACTGGTAGAGGCACAAAGTCTATATTGGTGACAAAATTCATAAAGAAATGGACATCATGAAACGTTTCGAGTTCATTGCGTCTCCCACATATCTATAAACGCCGTATGTGCGAGTGAACCCTTATGTCTGTTCTCTTTCAATAGGTATACATACATATGATTTCCTATATGTATAAGTAAATGTTTGTGTTTACTGCAACAATGCGACGGAAATTAGCTTGCCAACATTTGGTGTTGCGGTGGAGCAGTGATCCATCATGCAGAGCTTGACATTTTAACTCACGTTTAATGTTCAATTTCCGTACGCAGCGGCATTGGTCGATAGTCGGCCGCTAGGCAAGGGTTGACCTGTTATTGTTTGGATACCGATAAGCAAGGCGCCGCTGTCATGGAACTTCACTAATGGACAGTTGATAGCTGTTGGGCAAGGAGAAAGTGGCGAATAGTCCCATTCTGATACGCTGACTTTAAGGAAAGCGAGGAAATGGAAATGACACCTTCGATTTTCTTCGCCTTTCCATATTCAAGATAACGTACTTACGATATTTACATATTTTCTTGAATACACGATAGTTCACTGCTTTTTACAATGAAAATAATATTAAAACAGAGTTATTCCCACCTGATCCCCTACAACTCCACAGCCAATTTTAAGTACGAACTGATCCACTCTATATTTTGCAACAACAAGTACAGTCAAGAGAAAATAAAGTTTTCTAATCAAATAATCATTTATTGAGCAATTGTAATCAAATGTTATAAATATCACAGACAATCAAATTTTTGTGATAGGTTATTAATATTGACATATTTCGATCACTAGAACCAAAAAATCAGTCTATATTTAAAATCTAAGTTTTTCAAAGAGGATTTTCAGGAGATCGGTTTTACGGGATTAGATAGGAATAAATAACTCGTTAAAACTAAATGTTTGTAAAAAAAACCAACACTGTAATTAGTGTCGTTAACCAGTTAAAAAAGAAATGGCCTCACTGATGCTTGTCCTATCCATTCCAATCGCAAGTCGAATTAAACCCAATGTTTAGGACGGAAGCTCGTCGCGTGGTTCGGTGCTGTACCGATCTTCCCATCCCCGCACCCGCCCCCGCCGCCCTACCCATCTCCCCCGAGGTGAATGAACGTCTTACTACAGCAGATTTCTATTACGCTTATTGAACTCACTTCTATTAAGTAGGTAAATGTAAGATAAGCAGGAAAATCCTAACTAATTAAAGAGAACCATTCTCATTTTCTTCAATATTTTTTTTTGTAAAAGTAAATAATATTATTATTTCAATTCCTTTGATTATTATGTCTATGGTTATTAACAGCTGGCCACAGGATAGCTATTTAAAAGTTTTCGTGGTTTCCATTGAGCTACGTAAAAATTAATAAGTGCAAATCGCATTATCAATTTTAATTGGTACAGTTGAAAAACAGTCTTTCACTTGTGAATACTATTTTCCTATAAGCACGTGATCGTTTCTAAAATTATCCATATTGTGAACAAATTCATTGTTAAAAAAACTATATAAATACTACTACGGAGACCTCTTTTTTACTTTCGAGAAACTAAATGATTCTACAAACACGACTGCAGTTATAATAATATCAGTTGAGGAACAATTCTCGTATTTGCACTACGATTAAGGACACAAAATAACCCACTTTCAACTGTAACAACACTGGAATACTTAATTAGAACTCGACCATTTCTGGAACTTTCATAACAAAATTTATGTTTTCCATTGTGCCTATCAATTTAATTAATGCTTCGGCACAAGAATTCCATCCCGCGATAAAAGGCAACAACTATATTGCATAATTTGTATCTAATATTTACGTACAATAGTACTTTATTTATTTACGGTCTACATGGAATTGTACTGGCCGAAGAATAGACAACATGAAGTAGGTACAGTCAGTGTCACGATGTCATAAGCGGTTTAACAAACCAAAAAATTTACACAACTATGATGTAACGGGTACCGCAGGTCACAGTAGTGCCTCTTTTAAGTGTGGGTCCATATCCATGTGGTTAATTTTATTGTCAGTACCATTGTAGGTGAAAACTCTGTAAGTGGGTGAAGTTCTCCTCTTTTCCATACATTGCTTTCCCTGACCTTTACTTAGCGTAGTTAAAACTGATGAATGAAGCTGAACATATAACGATTAGTTATTTAAATACTTCAGCATTTGCACATTTTCGTTCATTTTCTAAGTAACTTTATGGTCAAATAAAAACCAAAAATAAACATGGTTTATTTTTTATAGGGTATTGTTTTTTTATTACATTTTTTTGTTGTGCTCGTAAGCCCACTATTGTAATTATTGTGTCCTTTACTTAGATCTGCAGGAAGAAATTTGTTTTAGAAATGTATGTTATAATAATGATTAAATAAATAAATAAACGAATTTGTGAAATGTTGAACGGAGTAACACTAGGTGACGTGTAATGGAAGAGCACCTAATGCACCGAACCCAAAGAATGGGATAACGACAAAAGGACTAAACAATGACAAAAAAATTTTCAACAGTTTTTTTATATATGAAATACATTTATTAAAAGTCGCTAAATTTTAAAAAATCTCTGAAATTTAACAGATATATAAAGTCGAAGTCGAAGTGTACCTACGTCATATCCACTCGCCCTTGTTAACCAGCACCAAGTATGAGAAATGGCGGTCATTACTACAATTTAATAGTGCAGCTTGAATTCATTGTTGTAAAGTTGATTGTTGCCAAATTATATACTGATAGGATTTGAGCACTTTCAATGTGTAGATGTTTGTTTTATTAATATTGACTGGTGAGATAATTCACTAATATTATCTGTACCACACCCCGGACACTCCATATACAAACTAATTTACCTACTATTACGTGCAGCAAGGCGCTCGCTGTCTGCACACAACCAAATATGTGCGTGAATTATATAAATTCCTTGAATTATTTATTTTCTGGTTTACGGTGCACAGTGACTTTGTAAGACCAAATTAATATATTGTACATGTAAATAATACGACATTTACGTATACTAATGATTTTATTTACTAAATATTAAAACAGCAGTAAATTACGCTTTTATTTTTAACTTAACTAATTAATTAATTAGTTAAGTTAAATACCACTAACTAATTAATAATTAATTAATTAATTAGTTAAGTTAAATAAAATCAAATGAGTAGCTTAAACAAAACTTTACAAAATAAGTGAATAACACTACCATAAATTACCTGCCTAAAATATTTTCTTTTAATAAACTAAAGATCTCTGAATAATCTGTTATGAAATCGCATTATATTCAAAATTCGAAATTTAAACATCAAAATCGTCCTAAGAGAACGGCTGACAGCCTTGTTACCGTTCCGTCAATATTATCGTCATTAAGAGGGGCGCGGTGCGGTATCTAAAGATAGGGAGGGGCGGAGGGGACCTTTCTTTAACGACCTTTCTCGTTATTTTTTATTCTCTGCCTGTGCTATGTACTTGCACAGTTATAATACACAACGTTGACAAAATATTTACTAGTAACATTGACTTACAAATAAATGGACGACGGGTCTAATACAAAAACCACGAAAAAATGTCCCAAGTCAACCTATTCGAAATTTAAATTGTAATGTCATCGCAGTATCGAGCAGTCAGTCGAACAAATGAAGACTAAAGCGGAGTGTCGCGCTCTGTATACGATTTTAGCGCCTTACAAGTGCGGACACTTTTTAGCGCGGACCCGACGTCCATATAATTGTAAGTCAATGACTATTAACAATATATTTTTGATTGACACATCGACCTTAAAGAATACAAGTATATTACAAGTATTCATAAAGTCAATGTAAAATATTATGTAGTGTTCTTTGGATTGGTCACTATTATCAACCCTATCAAAAATTATAGGTTCCACTGCAGTGGCACGGGTTTCCTCTTAGGCGAGAGCTTAGGCTATAGTTCGACGGCTCAATGCGGGTTGGAGATTTCACATGTTTTCCGAGGGTTGTGAACCTTCTTCGACGTTTAGGTTTAATCACGATGTTTTCCTTCAATGAAAAGTTCATTGTAAATTTCAATTTAAATTTCGCATATAAATTCTCAAAAACTCAGAGGCGTGAGATTCAAACTCAGAGACTCATAAATTACAATACGCGTGATAAAGGTAGCGCTAATTATAATTTTACAAATATCTATGTATGTACTGCATTTGCGCAGTTATTGATATGACAGCCGCCGACGCGGTCTCTGGCGCCGATCAAGTTGCAGATCAAATGATGGATCACCCTTTTCACGGACATTCTCACAAACATAAGTACAATATATTGTATTCAAACGAGCAATTTGGATTCTTATTAATTATCGTATTATTGTGGTAAACATTACAATTATGTCAACCCACAATGTCGTACCAATTCGTGGCATGTCATTTATAAAAATGTGATGAAACACGTAATATATTGAATACATGCTTTGCTTTTTTAGTAGCAGTAGAGCCCCTTTCTGAAAGTGTTCGTCCAGGGAAGTACTGACACCTCGCCAGTTTCTATTGTAAAGCAGTAATGTGAACATTACTGCGTCCCGGTGATCAAGAGTAAGAATGCTGGTAAAATTGTAATCATCATCATCATTCAGTCATACGACGCCCACTGTTGGGCATAAGCCTCCGTCTAGGAGCTCCACGACGATCGGTCCTGCGCTGCCCGCATCCATCGGCATCCCGTGACCTTTACCAGACCGTTAGTCCACCTGGTGGGGAAGCATACCTACTGAGCGTCGTCCGGTGCGCGGTCGCCATAGAAGAACCTTTCCGCCCCAACGGCTGTCGGTTCTCCTAGCTATGCGCCCCGCCCACTGCCACTTCAGCTGAGCAATTCTTGGAGCTGTGTCGGTTATCTTACTTCTCCTACGGATTTCCTCATTTTTGATTCTATCACGTAGGGAAATACCGAGCATGGCTCTCTCCATTGCCCGCTGAGTGACCCATAAATAGGTAAATTTATGGCACGTGGAACTTGTTAACTTATGTCTCAGGGTAACAGGCACAGTGGCAGTGTCCACAAATATTTGCGATTTAAAGCTCTGAATGGAACTGCAATTGTCGTGGATAAGCTTATAGCTTACCATCAAGCGGTTTAAGCGTTTGACCATCGAATGAGTCCATACTATAATAATAATAATGATAGTTTAAGAAACCAACAAAAACAATCTTCTACGATTATCCAGCGAACTATGCGATAATACTTTATTTTGACGCCACATGTCCGTAGACAATAAAAATAGCCGCAAAAATAAATTTAGATATACAGTCAGTTAAATGAAATTTAAAAAGACAATGATTGATTTATCGTTTTACACTTCATAAACTTTATCTTTTCAAGAGCATAGACATTGCAAATTGATACTCACATATCTACGCAGATAAAATAATAAATACACATCTATCAGTAGTTATAAGTTAATAAAAAATGTCTAACGAGACAGCAATTATCAAAGATATAGAGGGATCGACCTTGATTATAATCCTCTCCACATTCTTCTATGGTTACCTCGACCTTGAAAGCTGCAGGCCTAAAGCATATCGATGCATTTGTAATGTTGGCATCGAATGTTTTTAATTTCAACAACAACAACAACATCACCAAATTTTAGACCATCTCAATGTTCTCATATGATTATTCTAACCAACGAATATCTTGGAATCATAATAAAGTTTTTTTTCGTTTAGTGGAGTATTTCCCTTTACATTATGCAGCGAAAGCTTTTTCGTAAACTAGGATTGCCTTCATGATAGCTGAAACAGTATCGCGTTTTACAATGTGTGGCGCCAGACCCATTTAAAGTAGTTAAAACAATCAGCAAGCTCTGGTTCTATTCGGTACGGATAGTGAATTGAGACAGATTGCGAATCGGTTCCTGACCACCGACAGAACTTAACGAACGAATTGAACGGTTAATTGGACACCACAACTGTGCTATTTACCCACCGCCGCTCATTAGTGGTGAAACATGAAAACAATCGAATAAGTTAAGACTCGAGATCAGCTTCTAAGGGGATTAAACATTGTCTCATTTAGTACATAATATTAAGAACATCTATCAAGCATTAAAAAAACAAATAAGTCAACTGACGGTACACCAGTGGCTGCACTACTATTTCAACTTGTTGTTCGACTCTAGTACAATGGCCCTAAGCGTTTGAGCGACTATGCGTTCCACCTAATGCGCTGTGAGGGACTCCTGGATCTTTGCCCTTTTATTATGTGTATGACATTCATAAATATATCTGTACTTACAATAAGTTAGGTATAAAACATAACTCCATGACATTTTTACAAAACCGGAGTGAATAGTATATCACCGCACATTTCGCACATAAGCGAAAGATACGCACATTTGACAGGATAATGTATATTTATTTACAAGGTTCAACCCTTTCCCCATTGTCACCCCCCGCCCTCGCTGATGAAGCTACGTCGTAGAATTTCCTATTCAACCAGCTCAAGCACTGTAATATCCTGTCTACATTAGATCCGGTGCTAATGTTCTCTCATCCGCTCTCCAGAATTACGTTCCATATCGACAGCTTACTTCATCACCTTTTTGTAAGTGTTTGCTCCAGCGTTTTGTAAGTCAAACATTTGGCTTACAAATTGCAAAATTTTTCAACATACAGCAGTTCTACACTGATAAAAGAATGAAATCCTCCTTTACAGCTTGCAGACCCGACGCTGTATGGAAAGATGAAGAACAAAATTAGCAGCGGCAATTTCAACCGTGGAAATATTTTTTTCCAACAAGAGTATCTCACAACCTCGCCCTTTCCCAGTGAAATCAGCTAAGACTGCGGGAAAACATAGATAATGCTGCTTTGCGGAGATAGTCCCCATCCACTACGGTACATATTTCATACTTTACACATTCCTTAACGAAAAGGGATGGTAGCATAAGGCTGATTGCTATTTGTCACTGTTAGGCTCTTTGCGCTCTGTATATGCTACCAATAATGGGCTGCTCTTATTAAATTCCCTTAATTTAGTCAACAGAGATCATTTGTTGAACGAGGTTAAGTTACAAATGCCAGATATAGCAATTACCATCTACAGGACTATAAAATACATGTAGATTAGATTTCAGGGCCACTGAAATTTTTCCATGAACTGTTAGTAAGGTGATCCTCTGGGACCTATCAACTTCAACAACCTTACCATCCATTAAATATTCCTAACTTTAATTCACAACGTCGAGGCTAGACGATGAAACCCAAATCATAAACAATATTAACTCCACTGGTTTTTAATTTAATGCAAACATCTCTCAACACCAAACAATAAACGGTCATACAAGATTTTAACGAATTGACTTCCAATATCCATCATTCTAATAAATGTATCCTTGGCTCAAAGATGCACAGATATTATAAAACACTCTCTTTTACACAATTAACATTTCAAAAACTTACACTACAAGCTCCTGAGCTTAGGCACATTATGCCAACAGGTCTTTATATGTTGCCGCTTCATCCCCAAGTTCACACCTGCTTCGCTATCGTGTGGCTGGGAAGTTTCACGATCTACTCGTCTATAGACCCTCATTGCTCAACTTACTCATCGCGCGTGGATGCAAGTTACCCTTCCCATTAGGCACGGCGCGGGCGGTGGTCTAAATCAGGAACGTATCAGCCACAGCATTTGTGGTAAAATTGCTTGGATTTATTGCCAGTTTCAATAGCTCTACAACGTACGTGTAATTTCTAACACAATAAAGCCTTTATTTATTTCAAAGCACTTTCTGATTTCAATTTTGTTAGATTCGATTAGATTGTAGAGAAACAATGAGTGAAAGTTTTTAAAGGTTACTTGGAAGAAATCCCTTTATGGGATAAGCTCGCCTTTGTACACTAGACTTAAATTCTTTGGTAAAATTTGTAATTTGTTTTGTGTACAATAAAGTGTTTACATAAATACCTATACATGACATCCTTCAAATCTGATCGATTAGGAATTGATTCAAACTCGACCATCTCGTATCAATAGCAATAAATGCATTGGAAAAAACCGTTTGGAAATTTTCTTCAACAATAAAGACTAACACGACAAATAAATCATCCAGACACTCTAAAGCTTAAGCTTAGAATTTCTGACATATATCTTCTTGTGAAATTTATTCGTACGCTTGGACGCTGGAACGTATCCATGCAAAACCAAAAAGTGTGATCTTCGCGCTACAAAACTGACTATGTGACCAGTGACTTCATAAATCACTACGTACAAGCTTTAATACTCTTAGCGAAACACTGTGAAACCGCTACTGCTTCAGAGAATGGGGGAGTGACTCAATTAGATAACTTCAGGAAGACACCACTAGAAGCGTATATGTATAGGTCACCGCAAATAAAATCAATAAATTCACATACCTCGTTATAATATCCTTTTCCCGAGTATTGAAGACATTGTAACTAAAGTTGAAATATAATAAAATATTAGAAATTGAGCGAAAATCAACTTTATCATGAAAGACCACTCCTAAACTCAAATAAACCATTCCATGTCTTTGAAGAATGCGGACATCTTTATCTTTACTCGTATACTTTTCGCCATGACAAACTATGTTTTTTTATGATTATCGATAATATATTTTAACGCACACACTGAACATAGTCCCGCACTAGGGAAACCTTGTGTCGCGGGTGCCATGGACACACACACAGACAACCACAAATTACATCCAAACTCACGAGAGAAATAATGTAAGCCGTACAAATATTCTTCCGTGGTGAAAACCAATCTAATCGGATGTCGATGAGAAACTTAAGAAATTCATGGAAGACTAAAAAACGGGAATTTTTTTACATGAGACAAAATATTCTTGAGTATTATGTATAAACAAACGATATACAGCAGTTTAATTATATCTTCAAAGATTAAGTGCCCTGCTTGACATACTTATTATGGACCTATTTGCTCATGAAACGAGATGGGTTCCTAACTTCTTCACGAAATTTCAATCACTCACATGCGTAGAACAGTTTCCATTTAGTAATATACTCGTCGCTTTTGATCAAAAAGGATTTTCCGTTGTCGGTACTTATGCTTCTGACTTTTCGATTGCAGCGTCTAACAGTAATCACACAAACTTCTCTGTCTATTATTGGGTACTTCTCCCAATCATCTGAGTGTTCTAGAGAAAAAAGTTACTTATAGGCCGTCCATTTTAAACAACAAACAGGAGGTCTATAGATTGTTAATAGCTTGAAAAAGTGGAGGTATTACCTCGACGAATGTTGTATCTCATAATTGATGAAAAATCAGTCCAATTCATTCTCCAAAACGACGCGGGCGAAATAAAGAATGATAAAATTCAAAGAACGAGACTGAAGCTATCTAACTATAATTACGATGTGATATAGACCTGCCAAGAATAATGTCGTGGCTAATAACTCATTACTTTCCATCGGTCACTGTGTCATCCGGGAGCGTATATTGCTTTCCGTATACAATACTTCCCTAAGGAGAGATGAGTTAAGTACACTTTTGTAAGGGCTTAAATGACGCCGTAACCATAACGGGTTCCGATGTCTGCACCCCAGGGCCTTCCAGTCCGTAGATCTATCTACCCGAAAAAGATAGCAGCCAGTTTACTTGGAATTAGCACTGGTAGGGGAGAATGTGCTGATACTCTTTATATTAATCGTCATTGTCAACGGCTCTACAAATACATGTGTAGTTTCTAATCCAAATAAAGCCTTTAATTAATTCAAGGGTCTCTCTCATTTGTGTCTTATCTGCCTTCAATCTATAATGAATGCGCAAGCAATACGACTCTTACTTCATGAAGTATCGACCAGACACCAGGCGACGTGTTTTCGATTTTAGTACAGATTTGTCATAGGCACCGCCGGCAGTAGGTGTACTGAACATCTTATCTTAAATTTGCGTATCGATAGCGGGAATAACTTTTGGATCCTTTAGTTCAACTTGATTGTAGATTGGAGAGTAATAACCATTCATGATTTATTTACGTTTGTAGTAAACATCTAAGAGCCACTGTAGTAAATGTAGGTGCTTAACAACTTATTAATAAGCCACAAATTTATATTCCACCTACTCCCTAAGCTGTCTGCTTGAAGATTAAGTTTACATTGCCACAGTTTGTTACACAATTTCCTTCAATTTGCGCGTGGGGCTATATTAATTATTTTACTATTCGAATTTCAAACCCATGAGAGTGACCATAGAAATGTCGCTTGAATCAACGATATCTATGTTTTAGAGTGAATATTATATTTTAAGTTCTTAGGTTTTCGCGATTGTTACACATAGGAGATGAAACTATTTCTCCGGATTTAAATCGCGTATATTTATTTGTGTTTTCAAACAAACTGACGTTTCGGGCCCTTTACAGGTCCCATGATCACGGTTGACTGTGTTGACGTTTGTCAAACGTGACCGTGGGACCTGTAAAGGGCCCGAAACGTTCATTTGTTTGAAAAAAAAATATACGCGATTTAAATCCGGAAAAATAGTTTCATCTCCTATTATATTTTATGTTCCCACAGTTACTTAATATCTCATTATGCTTGAAACAATTTTTACTTATTCAATTTAAAACTAGGGCAGAAGAATATCTTTCATGTCACACCATTGACTTGTAAGTCAATGTGTCACACATAAACATCATAATATGTAGTGTCAGTAAAGCTCCTTGTGAAAGAGTTCGTCCAGTAAAGTACTGCCACCTTACCTATTTCTGCCGCCAAGCAGTAGTGTGAGCATTACTGCATTCCGATTTTGAAGGGCAAGGGTGCTGGTGAAATTACATGCACATGGGTGTTGTCAACTTATGTTGCAGGGTGTCGGGCGCAGTGGCACTGCCCCTCAGATTTTTGTGGTTTAAAGCTCTGAGTGATACTGCAACAGTTATGGACATTCGTGTCGCTTACCACAGCCGTACGACTTGTTGGTCCCGTCACTTAGTTATTATAAAAATAATTATCGAGAAGCCAAAACCAAAACCTATTGGGATCAATCCATTATCACCATATCCAGTCTGGACTGTTCTCGGGAATAAGCCTGATATTGTGTCATTGGATCGATCACAGTCGAGGGTATTTCTTGTGGACGTTACCATCCCATGGAGAGGGTCTCGTGAAAGCCGAAACCGAGAAATGCCGGAAGTATCTCGACCTGGCGCATGAGATCACCGACATGTGAGATGTGACCTCCACTGAAATAATCCCAATTGTTTTGTCCGCAAATGGGTTAATTCCGTCAGCCTTGCTAACAGCTTGAGGCTTGAATTTCTGTGTCTTGTCGCTTCCAGCACAATTGCAGACGGCGGTCCTGCTCGATACGGCACGTATTGTTCACCGGTTCTTGAACCTAAGTCTCTGACTCTGGCCGACTGTGCCATTGCTGGGAAATATCGCCTCTTCCATTTAAAAATTCAAACTTAATCTTTTAGGCCTTGGGAGAGGCGAGAGTCCAAAATAGATAATAATAAGAATATTAAATTCCGAACTATATTAGCCTTTTTACATATCCAGTACGATCACAACATCATACCGTAGTGTAATATGGACATGTATGGTATCTCCATACAAACGTAGCAGCGCGGCTTATTTGCATGCACGCTCGCTACGCGATATACGGACGCACACATTCACATAATCTCGAAGTGCACTCGCGTTGCATAGCGCGAGTCGTCGTCATACGCGCTATGAAATATGGAATATTGCCTCTACCACGAGTTTACTGCGACTGTGTCGCTAGCGACCGCGTAACTAACTTCACAATTTTGTACGGCCAATTGAACAACCGCGCCTAGCGGTCACAAGAAGAAACAATATTTTGTGTACAAACATTTTACGCGGTCTGCCACTGTCACTGTAATCTCATGGTAGAGGCACTGAAGCGGGCGCTCGTTGTTTCAAAAATGACATCAAATTACTATTTTGAATGCAGTATTACTTTACTAGTCTACTGACGTGTTTATATATTACGTGTTCTGATCCCAGAATTAGAATTAGAAGGAGTACAAAGCAAGTTAAAAATATAATAATCATATCAAACCTATGTCAGACACAATGTTGGCGTTTGCATCGACCTAACCCATTTGTCAGAGTGTTTGTTTGTGTTAACATACGCCAAAACATTTTTCATCTAATTACTGTTGAATTAGTCTTTCAATTCATAGGGCGCACAATAAGTTTCCGGAACTGGCCACTTGCATAAACAATATTTAAAAAGTAATTACAACATTTGAAAATGGAACTCTTTGGCTGTAGAAAACAGTTTGTTTCATCTGACTGTCACTTGTTTTTACATTGTGGCGTCATTAAGAAATTGGTTGTCTACATTACTACGGATTTAACTTGTGAAAATTTTCGTATTATGATTTTCTACGACTTTAAGTGTAATTTAACAGCTCAGCAGAGCTTCGCTTGGCTTCAAACTGCTTTTGGCGATGAAGCACCTTAAAAAACGACTATTTATAGCTGGTTTGCAGAATTCAAATGCGGTCGTGTGAATCTAAGTGACGAATTTCGTGATGGTCGCCCGTCCACTGCTGTGAACAACAAAAACATCGATGCTGTGCGCCGTATGATCAAAACAGACAAGCATGTGACATACCACGAGATTCGGGCATCTTTAGGCATAGGCATGAGTCAAATACAATCAATACAACACAAACATTTGGATGTGAAAAAACTGTGCTCTCGGTGAATCCCACACAATTTGACTCAGGCTCAAAAAACGGATCACGTCACTTAATGCAATGCCATGCTTACCAGATTCAACGATGGAGCGTCAAATTTGGTGTGGGACATGGAAACAGGTGACGAAATATGGATTTATAGTTACGATCCCAAAACAATGCAGCAATCGAGCGTATGGGTCTTTCGAGATGAGCAGAAAGCAACCAAAGTGGCGCGCGTGCAAAGTGCCTCTAAGCGGATGATTGTTTCTTTTTTTAATAAAACTGGACACGTGGCTACTGTTGCTTTGGAGAATCATTGTACCGTGAATAGTCATTGGTACACGACCATTTGTTTGCCGAAAGTTATTAACAAACTCCACAAAAATCGCCGTAAACGCCGTATCATCTTGCACCACGATAATGCCAGTTCTCACACGGCTAGGCAGACAAATGAATTTCTGAAGGTGAACAACGTTGATCTTATGAGCCATCCCGCGTACAGTCCCGACCTGACACCTTGTGACTTTTATTTATTTCCAAAAATTAAGAACCAGTTACCCGATCAAAATCACCTGAAGAGCCTGTCGAAGAGTATGAAAAATATGTTTCAGAGATTGTCACGGAGGTGTAGCATAAATGTTTCCAAAATTGGTTCATTCGTATGAAAAAGTGCATTAACGCTAACGGAGAATATTTTGATAAACAATAAATTTATTTCTGACCATTTATAGTATTTTTTCTTATTCATTCCGGAAACTTATAGTGCGCCCACGCATGGGTGTCCCTGGAAAGTTTATATATTATAAAAAAAAGAATTTATCAGCATATATTAGACATTGATGTTCGGAGACAGTTTGTTAGAATAGATGAACTAAATAAGCAATTAGATATGAAATTAATTTAATTGTAATGTACATATATTTATTTAAACAGTTATCAAAATAATGTTATATTGATATGTGCACCTATCTACTAAAAATTAAAGCCTCTATCCACGCCCATAATAAATATTGACAACATTAATAAAGAATTTTGTGTTGTAATGGTGTGAACATATTATATGTGTATTCTAGAATAAGGATGTACTTCCATGCGCAGTTTATAATAGATGCAAAATAAAAATGATAATAATCTAGTATTTCCGTGAATTCGACAAGAGGCAAATTTGATTTTTTTTTTCGTGACTAGAAAACAAATCATGCACCTGATGGTAAGGCTACATGCCTGTCCATTACAGTTGCAGTGCCACTCAGAGCTTTAAATCGCAAAGCAATGAGGGGCACTGCCACTGCGCCTGTCACCCTGAGACATAAGTTGACAAGTCCCATGTGCCTGTAACTTCACCGCAGGGCCCTTACACTTCAAAAGCGGAACACAGTAGTGCTTACATTACTGCTTGGCGGCAGGAGTAGTAAGGTGGCAGTGCTACCCTGGACGAACCCTTTCACAAGGAGCTCTACTGCTCTAAAATTTTAAATTGTAGACAAATTGGCAGTTTCAGACATGTTTATTTTTAGAACAAATTGTGTGATTGCAGGGCAGTCCTTGAAATTAAGATACTACGTTACTTTTATAAATAATTAATCCTTATAATTGACCATTTCGTTCATCATCATAAAAATACAGGTTGTTTCTTTTCACATTTCGGTTCGATTCCCAGGTGTAAATAAGTAAAAATAATGTCTCCATGAAGCAAAAAATCCTATCAACAATATTTAAAGTACTTTCCCTCCGTGTCCCATAGCTGTGAGACACCCTGTATTCGTTATTTTGTAATTATCGCTACGTGGACTAAAATAACTATTTCATGAATTTAAATCGAAATAATAAAATCAAATATAATCGTGTTATAGTGATGTTAAACTGTTTACATATTTAATTTACCTGTATCTTTTACTTAATTGTTTTATTTCGATACCTGAAAATCGTAATACTTACCAAAAACCACATTGTACCCACTGTTCCAATCATGAGCTCCGATGTAATAAGCATCGCTCTCCAAAACATTAAAAAACCGTACCATCAAATTGTAAACATAATCAGTTTATCAAACAATTAAACCACTTACCAGCTTGCCGGCAGAGCTCCGAAACTTCGTACTATAAAATTAACCTCTCAGTCGCTTCACTCGGAAAGTTATATCTAGTCCCAAAGAAATACAAATGAATTTTCACTTGCGGAATGTTCACGAATGACAAATTGTATTTGTACGAGTATTCGAGCTAGGTAAAGCACATTCCGTCAATAATCTTATCACACCGTGCTGCGTTGGTCCGGCGTCCAGTGCGTACGTCCGCACACCGCCTCGGCACCCGGTATCATAGAATACCTAAACTTGTGTAGCATGACAATCCCAAGTTATATTGTGTATTATAAAAGTTAGTAACGACATCTGTGAGCACATTTGCGCAACGCTTGGTTTGCCCTTTAACCAACAACGCGTGTTCATACAGAGTGGTAACTATGGTGATGCGTACGTGCTCTCGCCAAGCACTGTTTAGGTGTTTTATAATCTATAATATAATCAAGATGAGTATCTACTCATCTTGATATACCTAAAAACATCTGTTTTTAGGTATAAAAAAGTTGTAGCACGTCTCAACTACGCATAATTACTGAAGTGGTGCCCTCTGTATGAAACTTGTTGCATTATCGCCTAAGCCCGAAGTAGAAGTGTGTTAAAATGACTGCCCAGCTACTAGCGTAATACTATAAAAAACTTCGTACACATTGTGGAAGATGGCGCCCATGGTTTGATTTCAGCTCGGAAACATGACAAAGGGATTAGTAAACTATTCTTGGTTTTTAACTTAGAGGATGGAAAAGAATAGAACAAGCAGCTTGAGTTTTGGCGTCGACTTTAGACAATTGTGAAATGTGTGAAGCTGGTGAAATTACAGCCACATGGGACTTGTCAACTTGTTATGTCTTAGGGTGACGGGCGCAGTGGTAGTGCCAATCAGATCTTTGCAATTTAAAGCTCTGAGTGGCGCTGTAACTGTTATGGAGAGGCGTGTAGCTTACCGTCAGGCGCACGACTTGTTCGTCCCGTCACTTGGTGTTATAAAAAAAAAGTTGTATAGAGAGTGCATCGAGTACATATTTTTAACCGACTTAAAAAAAAGAAGGAGGGCCTACGTTCGGCTGTATGTATATTGTCAGATTTCTCCGTCAATTGTCGACCAATTTTGAAAACTCTTTATTTGTTTGAAAGGGAACGCTCTCGAGACCGTTCCATTGTCACGAAGTCAGAATGTGACGAGACTGTTACAAATCAAAAGTTGTCGGATAGTCGTGGACGTCTTCATCGTTCCATTTCTCGTAATTATGTAACGGGACGTACAGACTGCGCACTTGACTATGGCTTACCATACATACCTATACAAGTTTTTTCGCCAATTACAAGTACTTATACTTGTAATTGGCGAAAAAACTTGTATTGGGCCTATTTGAATAAAAATATTTGGTTGTGTCTTATCATCAGCTCTGCAGCATGAAGTGATGACTCTCAGATTTAAAGACCTGAATGGAAAGATTAAGAAAATTTCATTTCATTTCATTTCATTTCATTCATTATTGCCGAGGCCGGGAAGTAAGGGATTGTTGGACGAGTACGAGTTACAAGGACGAGCGCCAGCTCAATGGCGCCTTCTATTAAAACTAGTCAAGCAATCAGTGTTCTCGCCGAGGCATGAATAGAATTTTTCTCAACGAATATGTGACGAAATAATATAAATTTGAAATAATAAGACAATTCTCGTAATGCTTTTTCGTGAAGTGGTCGGCGATTAAGACAATCGCCTTAATCTTTCCATTTCTCGTAATGCCTTTTCATCACGTGGTCGGGTAAGTAATTTATTTTGGAAAACAAAGCCACAAAGTGCGTTACCGTCTAATTTTTATTATAGATTTAACTGAACACTACACTATTTACCCGCCTATATTTACTAAAAATAGTTAGGTTATGTACTCGAAGAGAGAGCGTGACAATGAAAACGTGATAGATCCTAGTCATGATAAAATATTATGATCAATGATTATGGCAAACTTTTTAGTCTCGCTTCCAAGCGCCGCGCAGTTTTGTGACGCATAATATTAGCTCATATTAGTAATTTGTTTATGGCTCCTTTATTTGTATGCCAGCAATTTAATGAACTTATAAATGCCTTGTAAAGGGTGACAAGTCATTTTTTGACCCTGAAATGGTGACGCCACTGGAGTGCCACCAACATGTCTATATATGGAAAAAATTAAATTATCACTACCATGTTGAAAAACGTTAAGTGATATTCAAATAGTAGGTGTATTCAAAATGTTTTTTACCTTTTAATTCTTATTGAATTTTTTCCCCTTTACGTACATGACCTCGCTACAACACAAAATCTACGATTATTAGCAACTACAGCAATAATGTACAAACCGTCATATGCCATAGCGACCTTTTAACAAAATTATATGACTTAAAATTTTCTATGTGTGTGTTCTATTTCTATGTGTTCAATAATAGGGAAATACACATATATTACTGCTTTTTTTTATGCATCCTGTAATAAATTGAGTGAATTTGGCCCAAAATTATGGAAGGCATCCAAAAATATGCCGTAGCAAAAGCTTCAGTATCTAATTGTGTATAAAATCCACAGCCGTAAAAAAATGGATTAGTTTTTTCAAAAAATCATGTATATTAATGTAAGTATTAGGTAATAATCAACTGTTTGTTTGTTATTTGTGCTTATTTAAATAAAGTAATAATGTAAATAGGCTTGTGTGCATCAATAATAGCCTATGCACGTGATGTATTTTTTACGCGTGGATTACGTGTAGATGTCGTGCGTAAATGCTATTCAAACGAGATTTAATCGTAGCCAGTTTTGCATACGTTTTCTTGATCCTCTACGGCGCCATAAACGCGCGTTTACATAGGCTCTAAGAGTTGTCACAAACTTTACTTCATTTATACTTGACTGCCATACAACAAGATTTCGTTGATGTCTTTATTATTTGCAAAATTCTACGAATTTTTCAAATGCTTATTTTTTTAACAGTGTATAAATTCTTCTCACAACTTTACACTTTGTTTCAATATTCGTTTTCACTTACGCAGGTGGTTGCTTATCTGCTTATGATACAATGCCATAATATGGATTTTATTACCAAAATTTAACCTATAGTAACCTAAATACAGGAAGTATAAATCAAAACAGAAGTGGAAATCTCGACTCAAATATTTAACAACATCCTGAACATCGAGTTACCGATTTTCCCACAATATAGTATGTATATTGATATGAATACAGGCATCTATAAAAAAGGGCATTGTCTTTTCTTTGTGTTATTTCTTCTCATTCTTATGAACGGAAGAACGAAACTTCTGCAACTAAAAGTAGTTTTTATAGCAGTAGAACTCCTTTCTGCCGCCAAGCAGTAATGTGAGCTGTACTGCGTTTCGGTTTTGAAGGGTGAGTGAGGGTGCTAGTGAAATTACATGCATATTGCAGGCACATGGGACTTGTCAACTGTCAGGATGACGAGCGCAGTGACAGTGCCCCTTCTTCCTTCTTTTTATCTAATCTTTGCGATTTAAAGCTCTGAGTGGCACTGCAACCGTTATGGACAGGCGTGTCGCTTACCATTATAGTACCGGCACGCTATGATGGCCATTTTGACGTTTGTCCACTCATCATTCGTATTAATTCATAACTATGTTGAAGGCGCGGATTGTTGTACAATGTTGTCAATAGTGACGTGCAGTAAAATGTATAAATGCGTTATTGACTTGGTAGGTCAATGAGATGTGTAATTTTACGATACAACTCAGCATTTGGTTTCGAAATTGGAAATTTTTAAAATGAAATATATTGCGATTCGTCACTTATAGGATCGCTGTCCAGCACAACTTCTACCTATGGCAAACTCGCGTCAAAGCTCAATGCAAAACAAAGCAGGTTCAAATTGACCATATTATATTAGTAAATTAATTTACACATTGATCATGTGAATTTACATTCTGTATCACATGAGTTTCTGTATTATACGCTTTTATAAATACATAAACAAATTATTAATTTAACAATTTATTTCTGTAATCGTCTGTAGATGTTTGGTTGTCTGTTCTTATAGATTCTCCCCTCAGTGTAGTCTGCATCGAAAATCACCTGTCAAATATAGATATATAGTTTACCTTAACCTGAACGTTGGCGGAATCAACGATTGTATCGATGAAGCTATTACACTTAAAAAAAGAAGAAGAACTGACGTCATATAAGTAACCTATAGACTAATGTCTAAAGTAGGTACCAAGCTTTAGTAGTTTAGTAGTATTATACGCTTTTATAAATACATAAACAAATTATTAATTTAAAACTAATGTCTGTATTCCGGTTTTGAAGGATGGGTGCTAGTGAAACTCTGGGTGACAGGTGCAGTGGCAGTGTCCCCTATATCTTTGAGGTTTAAAATTCTGAGTGGCACTGCAACTGCTATGGACAAGCATATCGCTTAACACCAGGCGCACGATTAGTTCGTCCCGTCACTTGATTTCATTATATTATGTCTCACATATGCATTCCAGCTTTCTTAGCTAAAATACGTGTTCAAGACTACTCTCTGGGCGATTGTGGTCTATGAGAACTTTCGAACATCTGTTATTTTACTGCAACCGTATCGTTACTCCTGTGAGTACTCTCCTTACCCTAAAATATCGAGTATGTAACCCATTGACTTACAAATAAATGGACGACGGGTCTAATACAAAAACCACGAAAAAAATGTCCCAAGTCAACCTATTCGAAATTTAAATTGTTATGTCATCGCAGTATCGCGCTGTCCGTAGAACAAATGAAGACTAAAGCGGAGTGTCGCTCTCTGTATACGATTTTAGCGCCTTACAAGTGCGGACACTTTTTAGCGCGGACCCGACGCGACGTCCATATAATTGTAAGTCAATGATGTAACCAGAAATAAAGACGAAATAAGGGTCCATCCCTGGCAGCTCCTCAGGCAAATAGACCTTATATCACTTTTAAATATCGAACCTCGTCAACCAACCAGAAACAAGCCAGTGCAATAAATCACAAATTAGAAAGTTGAAATAGTACAGCGCCAACAACTAACCTGTGTGTACTTATCCGTATATTCCAAAATATTCTGTATTTATTGTAATAAAGATAATACCTCTAACCATCGGGGGCTGTTCCATTCGGTGGTGTGGGAAACACAGCAAAACATGTAATTACAAAACAAACGGAATCACATTTCACCGGTAATTAAATATTCATATTTAATATTTAATAATTACCGAGTTTTCAATTTTCGGCAATCATAGCAAAGCTCAACTTAAACTGATCAATTTGCAGTGAAACATCAAACTCCACCTAACCTTATTCACTTCTCCCCTTGTGTGTGTCCTCTGTAAATTTATTAAAATTAACAATTTATTTCTGTAATCGTCTGTAGATGTTTGGTTGCCTGTTCTTATAGATTCTCCCCTCAGTGTAGTCTGCATCGAAAATCACCTGTCAAATATACATATATAGTTTGCCTTAACCTGAACGTTGGCGGAATCAACGATTGTATCGATGAAGCTATTACACTTAAAAAAAGAAGAACTGACGTCATATAAGTAACCTATAGACTAACGTCTAAAGTAGGTACCAAGCTTTAGTAGTTTCGGTTATGCGTTGATAAGTTACTCAGGTTTTTTTTAATTCGGTTCACAAAACTGGGTACAATTCTTAAATAAGGTTGAAGCGTTAGATTATATGATTATTATATTATAACTACTAATTTTACCCAACAATATTTTAGTTAATTTCGTACAATTTTTTTTTATTATACAAATACGAATGACGGGACGAACAAGCCGTGCGCCTGATGATAAGCGACACGCCTGTCCATAACAGTTGCAGTACGAGTCAGAGCTTTAAAATACAAAGATCTGAGGGGGAACTGCCACTGCGCCCGTCACCTTGAGACTGAGTTGATAAGTCTCATGTGCCTGTAATTTCACCAGCACCCTTACCCCTCTAAACCGGAACGCAGCAATGCTCACATTACTGCTTGGCGGCAGAAATACGTAAGGTGTTCTATTGCTATAAAAAGGACATAGGATCACAGAACATGACGGTAATACGCAACTATGAGAGATTCGCGGTTTCAAACGTTATGCTGAAGTTTGTAAAGTTGTGATGGTTCATTTTGTCCAGAACCAGTTTATTTCCCAAATTGGTTCAACCGGGAATCGAACCCAGGACCATGAGCTACGGAATTCACTCTGCAGTACTACCCATACTACTTCAGAAAGGGTCATTTCCGAAATTGATTCAATTGGGAATCGAACCCGGAACGTTCTCGTACAATGCCGACAATGCAAACCGTTGGGCCACAGAGGATGTCTTATTTGGATTACCTTATATTATTTGTATGTAACATCTACAAACTGCACGACCACCGTGAAAAGAAATATTCTTTTCATTTAATAGATATGAAATTCTATATTGCATTACTATCTTAAAGTTCGCTCTAAAATATTTATTTATATAATAATTATATATAAATATTATTTATTAAATGTATTTATATTTATTTTATTAATAAAATATACATTCGTTTAAATAATTATTTATACGTCGATAATACTATACTGTTGACAACAACTAAGAACATGATTAAAATTTTATAATAATTAGTTATTCCACTTCGTAAATGTCATTTTACTCTGTCTTAAAAAAAGACAGACCATAACGGCCCAATTGTTCACTTATAAAGTAATTAATTAGATGTTTATCTCATAAATTATTAGTGTAATTGCTTATTGCTAGAAAAATCTGCAAATATTATAAACTATTCATGTTATAACATATCGCTATACCTAGTATGTGATAAATGTAGCAATTGTTTAAGTCCTTTGACATTTTGACTGCTATGCGACTGTTGATCTCTCGTACCCATAGATTTAGTATATACCAATATATGCTCGTACATGACTCGTACCAATCCCGAGCATGACTATGTTGATCCATTGTTGTGACAGTCAAAAGCAAACTGGGCTTTACACTTCGGCTCGTCTTATAATAAGTGGTGTACGGTTGAATTTAAATCTTAAATATGCATAAAAAGCGATGTAGGTATGGATAATAATCTGATTCATCCTTCCTACGCAAAACCTCATAAACAGAGGTCATTGTGCGTGATAGCACTCGCATTAAAAATGCGTTTTCTGCAAATATTTTGTAGTCCCACATCCAGGTTGTAAAAATAGATGGTCATATTACTCATGATAACAAAAACATAGATTTAAAAAATAACATGCAAAAGTGCATAGTCATTAGTGCCGAGGCGTCCATATAACTCAATTTTCACCGACTTGCCTAAAATTTTCCACGTATTATCAAATACTACATTTCGCGCTAAATGTTATGAAAAGAATTAGTTAACCAGTGAAATGAAGTATAAAGTATCTTATGTGCTAATAAGTTGTGTTTAAGAGTCGTCAATGCGCCACTTTTTCTTAAGAGAAGTGTTTTTTGTTTGCTCGGGCTTTACTAACGACATTTTTCACGCTTCATCACTGATCATTGATCTATTGGTAGGTCAATGGATAGTCATTAAAATATTCTGTATACCAATATGTTTTTTATTGTGGGTCTTGGATGCCAAATTAAGGAATTATTTATTATTATTATTATAATTTTTCAAATGGTTGTTCATGTTATTAACCACGTTATATTACATTTTTCTTTTTTTATAATATCAAGTGAAAGGTGAGCGACACGCCTGTCCAGAACAGTTACAATGCCACTCAGAGCTTTAAGTCGCATAAGAGACACAAGTTGTCTGTCTCATGTGCTTGTAATTTCACCAGCACCCTTACCCTTCAAAACTGGAACACAGTAATGATGATATTACTGCTTGGCGGCAGAAATAAGTAAGGTGGCAGTACTTCCCAGTGCGAACGCTATAACAGGGAGCTCTACTGCTACTATTGACCTGACCTTTTACCACAGCAGAGAAGAAAAAAGTAACGAGAAAGGTCACTCTCCGTCCCTCCCTTACTTACATAACTTTAAATACGGCACTGCGCCCTGCATATTGACGTTCACATTGACGGAACGGCAACAAGGCTGTCAGTTATCTACTGCATTTTTTATGGCACCATTAGAATTACTTTAAAATCTAACTTTGACTTCCTAGGTCAGTAGTTCGTCCTCCGAAAAAATAATGAATATTTGGTGGTTTTAACAACTCAATGTCGCTTCTTATAGCTAAGGCTTTACTATGTATCTATATAAGTGAAACACCTTTTTCCGACCTATGATTACAAGTTTTGATTTTATTTTTTTGATTTAAAGATTTAATTTTTAATTTGATTAAGTGTTTAAAGATTATAAGTATCAGTCTGATAACAATTTGAAGGATGATTTAATCTCGATGGTTCTTAGCTCTGCTGTGTTCGATGAATATCGATTCAGCTATTGAAATATCAACTCTTTTTCCGGTTATTGCAGGAATCTCAGTCAAAAGATAAAAAAATATTTTATTTCTGCCGGTCTGAACAACTTGAAATTTGATATACTAATCCCATGACGTTACAATAATACGGAAACTTTGTTCTGATATTGAAATCAGGGCAGTCTGCAAACTACACAGGTCCTACGCTATTACTTACAAAGTCAAGGTCAAAGTCAAAGTCAAATAATCAAATCAAAGCAAATTACAATTGAAATCGTCATACTGATTAAGCTCTACTGCTCTTTCGTACGGCAGATTCCCCTGAGAAGAATGAGCAAGAACCTCTAGGAGTTGCTCTTTGTAAATATACAATTGAATGGGCATTTTGAATTTTGAATTCGGTGTATACAATATACGTAGTATAACAAAAACTACATTTTATGGTTGTAAATAGTTGTAAGTAATATTTTTTATAATATGTGCTGTAACTACTAAAATATAATAATTTTAAAATATCTTTATTTCATAAATAAGAGTCGTATTCCAGAATTCTACTCAATGCTCAATTCAGGATTTGAGTAGACTTGAGTATGATTTCGAGTGCTTTAAACCATACTCAAATCCTGACTTGAGCATTGAGTAGAGTTCTGGAATACGACCCTAAGAATTTTATACGTTGTTTCATATAAATGTTTAGTTAACTATTACATGTTTCAAAAAGAAAAAGGAAAATCACAACAGAAAAAAATCGAAGAAAATGAAGGAACGTGCTAGAAAAGCAAAGATAAAAAGCCAATTATAGAAAGGTTTAAAGAAAAAGATAGACAGAGGTATGCGTAGAAAATCTTAAGGAAAGATTTTGAAGGCGCATGAATTACCTCGACATGTATAAAAAGTAATGAAAGATATTAATCGCGCAAGTTCCAAAAAAACTGATTGCTTTTGTATATAGTGTTGTATTGTATGTTGTATATATAAAAGAGATACGGAAATACTTTGTGTAATTGAAAAAAGGCTGAACAGCTAAACTGAAAACTACTTTTATTTAATACTCATAAGGTGAAATTTGTTTGCGTCGTCCTGATCGATTTATAAATAAATTTTAGTTTTTAAAGCTTGATTTAATAGTTAGTAATATTAGTAAATGTATCTGTAGATTATTGAAAGTTTTAATTGCCTTTTTCAGAATATTTTATACAAAAATTATGCCAATATTGTGAATTCCGTGGATCAAATATGTAATTAACTGTTAAGAATATAGTTGCCCAAATAACGGAATCTTATGTAGGTTTGAGTTCGTTGTCTTTCCCGCTGAATGTTTTTCCTGAAATTAAGAAAAAAAATTGACCACCGAAATCAGAGAACTTGCCCTTCTAGGAGATATGCCCGAATACATGTATTCACAATATTTAGTATTACAATATTTAATTTGAACATCTTAGATCAAGACTACCTGCAAGAGCTAAACGGGTCACTACCAAGGATTTGATATTTGTACTGTGACGTTAGTGCAAGAATGTTATTCTATTTAAACTTATCTCTCAAAGACACTTTGGGGCCCAGATAGTAAAATGCCCTAACCGCATGTTTATGCAGGACAATGATTCTTTTCTAATGGATAAGATTAATATCGGCATTACCCGAAAACAAAATGTCGTATGTCATTAAATACTATATTTATAGTATCGTGGTTAGGCTCTCTAAATTGGCCTCAATAAGTTGTTTGCTTATAGATGGCGACTTTATTGACTTTTTGGAGTACACTGTTTTCACATTAACCTGTCGATTATACACACTTAATCTATTCATTGGATTTGAAAATGTTATTCTGATCTAAATTTCGTATTATATATTTTAAATTTGAATTTAAGTTGTATGTATTCGTCGAGTTTTTTGGTTTACCCAATAGTTTGAATTTTTATTAAATTCTATTTATTTTGATAATTATTATGCCCTTCTTCTTATCGCGTTGATGCTTATTTTAGCACTTTTTGACTTTCGAGTAGTATCATATTGTACCTTAGTTGCTCTATCCGCAGCCGCGTTGAGATCTTCCATCGTGACATTGTTAGAACACACCAACAAGTGCTGCATTTACTGTGTTGGAGCACGGTAATCTCATTGAGCTAGATTAGCAATACTGAACTCCCCGTTTACACATCTTGTCCCTGCGGTGACCTACCTAGCTACGAAGTCGACTTAACGCTTGATGATATATGCTTTCACAAACAGAAATTTGATTAGATCCTCTTGTACACAAAAAAGGTTACTGGTAAGTATAGGGTTTTCCATTAAGGGCGGGTAGATTTAGATAGTTCATAGTGGCCACGTTGGTGAGGCTGCTTTTGTCATATCTGTTGTTTATTTTTCAGTCACTAAAGACAAATAAACAATTCTAAATTGGTTCCTGGGCTGGGTACGCTAGGTGATGTTGGAGTGAGCTATGATACTCACGTACAAAGAAGAAAGAAAGAAAGAAGAAAGAAAGAAACGTTTATTCAGCTTAAGATAATTCAAGCTAAACAGATAATTCACCATAATTATTACATATATCTATCTATAAGCTGAAACGGATCCAACTCAGCATATGTTACAGCTCGCCTGCTGTAACGCTGGTTTTCAGTTGGAACAAAGTATTCCCTAGTTCCAGATCAGTAATTACTATGACTGTCTAGCACATTAATATAGTAAACTATTACTATAGTTTCAGATTATAATAAAATATGGTAGGCTTCCAAGCCTTAGGTACTGACTGAATGGGTAAGGTATAGGCAGGTCTACTATTAACCCGACGCAAAAAGAGTGGAGTTGTAAGTTTGAAGCTTTTGTTTGTATAATATTCGTGTGTTACAAACACTCGATACAGTTCGTGGCGTTGTAAGGTTAAGCTCCCACGAGGATGGACTGGTTCATAATTTTATTTTTATTTGTAGGCAAATTAAATCGGGTTGATTCCAAAGGTCATCAACTATTTTGAGTTCAAAAATCATCAACTCTTTTCAGTTGAAAGAGCATCAACTCTTTTCAGTTGAAAGATCATCAACTCTGCTCAGTTTAATGATCATCAACTCTTTTCAGTTTAAAGATCATCAATTC
>NW_020653200.1:3278610-3326166 GCF_003589595.1 Hyposmocoma kahamanoa
TTTTCAGTTTAAAGATCATCAATTCTTTTCAGTTTAAAGATCATTAAGTCTCTTCAGTTTAATGATCATCAATTCTTTTCAGTTTAAAGATCATTAATTCTTTTTAGTTTATTGATTATCAATTCTTTTCAGGTCAATGATCATCAACTCTTTTCAGTTTTAAGATCATCAACTCTTTTCAGTTTAATGATCGTCAACTCTTTTCAGTTTGATGATCGTCAACTCTTTTTACTTTAATGATCATAAACTCTCTTCAGTTTAAAGATTTGCAACTCTTTTCAGTTTAAGGCTCATTAAATTGCAATCAACAAGTTGTTAACTTACAGGGTACCTTATTGACTTTTTGTAGTACGCTGTTTTGTATGAGAATTATTACATTTTAATTGAAGTTTGTATTTTTATGAGCAAACATTCATAACAACGTCCGTTTGTATAAATTTCTAATAGGAGGGCATTTAATAAACTCTCACGGGAAAATAATATGCGTATGGTATGTTATATAAATATTTTTACGTCGAGGGTCACCGCACCCATTGTTGAACGTATTTTTATACAATTAAAAAAAAATGCATAACTGGATTACATTATTCTACATCTTGTTTAGCTTTATATCTGAAGCTATGAATACTGAGTGTCTAATACAAATATTATATATTAATGAAGAGCTGTTATTCCAAAGATATCAAACATCTGAAAAGTTCGCGATCAAAAGTAATTAAAGGCGTGCTAAAATTAACAAAATACGAAACACCTTCAAAATGATTAAAATTGTTTAGGTATATTTACCTTCGAATTGCTAGGCAACCGCCAACTCAGTATATCTGTCCATCGTAGCGTGATCTATGATTTATCCGTCTAAAAATTTATCCTCTACGTCTCTTATTTAATTTTAAGAATTTGAAATAATAACTTCACGCTAGATCTGAGCAGAAACTATAATGGATAATAGAGCTCATCAAAAGCAGTTTCTTTTAAGGCATATCGTGTAACTAGAGACACGTAAACGGACGAGTTGTCTTACAGAAACAGAATGCATTTTTACTATATTTCCCACTACGTTCCTCAATAAGGGCTGGTCGCCCGTAGAATATAATACTGCATTAATCCCCTTAAGCAGGTTTCAACGAGGATAATTGCAATAGGTTGTAAACATGATCTTCCATTCCGCCTTTTATGTCTTGCTACGGCGACTATTCTACTTCTCCAACCATCACTTCCCGTTTGGGTTCTGGATTTCACCATCGATTTCATGTCCAGGTAAATTTCAGGCTAATTTTCTCTACTTAATTTCGGTGGCAATTTGTTATTATTTAATTATTCGGGTAAATTATCGTGAGATATTATATATGATTATATTTATAGACCTAAAAAAGGCATTCGATAAGGTAAACTGGAGGCAGATGATGAATATCTTAAAAGGAACAGGGTTGAACTTTAGGGAAAGGAGAATAATTTACCAAGTATATAAGGAACAGGAAGCATGAGTAGAAATGGGCGAGGAAAATGGGAGTGCAGAAATTAGACAAGGATTCAGACAGGGGTGTCCACTTTCGCCACTAATTTTTAACATGTACATCGTTTTCAATTAGAAAATCATGGAAACTGGCAAAGAGTCAAAATTAACGGGGAATCTACCCAATTTATCCGATTCGCAAACGACATTGTTGCTTTTGCAGAAGCTTCAACGGAGTTAGAGGAATTGGTGTTGGCAATGGATTCAACATTTAAAGAGTGCGGTACAACTAAAGACAAACATAAAGAAGACCAAAACGCTTACAATATCAAAAAATCACTCAAAACATTTGCCAATACTACTCAAAGATACACCAATCGAACGGGTAGATAGTTTCAGAAATTTGGGCAGCTTAATTACCAAAGACTCCAGGTGTACACTTGACATTGTTGCACGAATTGCAATGGCAAAAACTGCTTTTAACCATTAAAAACCACTGTAAAAGCCACGCAGCTTGTCCTGCAAGAACAAGAAACATCTAAGGTAAATGTCCCAGTGCTTGACGATTTTAGACGGAAAATCACGTATTTTGCCAAAAAAGTTCTTAATTATCAGTCATTTATCTTCTAGGAACTATAAAATTTAAAATAATCATAGGCATTATTAATATATTCCAGTTTTCCGCTACCTCTAAAATTGTACCAGTGTATAGGCAAAATTTGTAACGTCCCAATAGTTGAGTATGGCACAGTGTATTCGGGGTACAAGTATATGACAGGACGCTATTGTAAGATTTCATTGTTATTGAAACGCATTAATCACTTGAAAACAATAAATTAAAAAAATAAGAAAAACCTTAATCAATCGAGATGCTTTTATTAAAATTAATAAATATTTACTTACCTTTGTAGTCACGGTAAGTAAGTGCGTGCAAAAAACATACAAAATAGAAAGTAGAAATAAAAAATATACGGATGTAATAGAAAAGTGTAGTTATATTAAAGGACCCCAAATAATGCGTACTTCGTTTAAAGTCTCTGTGCAAAATTTCAAATAAAAATGAGTTACTAAAATGTTGATATAAATTTAATGAAATTTTAAGTTAGTAAAATTTTATACAGTAAAATAATCCGTGGTGTCCAATATTTTCTCACAGCTATTGCGATAGGAATTCATCTTGATACTTCGTCTACCGCCTTCAACACGTCATCATCAGAATAAGGCGACAGCCTTAGTGGCATTTTTTCATTGAACAATACTCGTAACCAATAGTTGACACTAGTTACGCCCTAGTGTTTGACATAGTAAAACAGTCTTTGACACCCATGTCAAACACTACCAATAGAAACTGTGAATATCAGGGTAATCCAAACTTATGTTCTCCGTCCTTACCAAATGGTCGAAATTAAGTTTTAAAAAATATTCATAAATACGAGTGCTTGACATGGGTGTCAACTACTAGTAAACATTAAAATTTTGCACCAGTGTTTGACATGCCTCTAAAATAAAATTAAACGATATACACCAATAAATACACACAAATTTAATTGTTTTTACAGTTATCTAATAGTTTTAATATACACTTACTGGTAATTAATAATATTCCGCCTGATAAATCCACTTATACTACTCAAAGTCTTAACGATTTCTATTACAAGAGCGACACACGTTACACTCCGATCACCTGCGCGCAGACTCAAAAATTGTTAAATGAATCGATGAAAGCTTTTAAATTAAATTCAAAGATGTCGTTACTAGTACATTTAACACGGTTTTAGAGTATTATCAATATTTGTTTTCTTATTTTTTGAGAAAAAACGCAAAAGTGTCATACATAGGGACAGCGTCAACCACTGGGACATTTACCTTAATTCAAGTATACACTTGGAGTATTGCATTAGAGATAGGGAAAGATTAGAAGCTTTTGAGATGTGGTGCTGGAGGAGGATGAAGAGTCTTCCAACTTATGTTGGATAGAAAAGAAAAACAAACCAGGAGGTACTGAGGGTGGTAAACGAGAAAATCGATTCTGAATACCATAGAGTACAGACACAGGAAAATGATTGGACATTTGATACGACACGACAACCTCTTTAAGACCATTTTGGAGAGAAAGGTCGAGGAGAAGAGGGGAAGAGGTCGACCTAGGTGCAGTTACATATACCAAACAAAGGAAAAGTGTCGTGTCGTATAAGGAGGTCAAGGAGCTGGCTTGTAGGAGAGAGGACTGGAAGAGGCTCCACCGACAAGAGTATAACTCTTAAGTTTGATGATGATGAACGTGAAATATTAAATAATATATAATATTTCAGGATACTAAACTAACCACATAACTCCTGAGTCTCCCTGGGCTCAGGGGTATCCATAAAGATTTCCCCCCCGTCAAAAAAAAATATTCATATTAAATATACGGGACCGTTTTATGTCAAAATTTTGGATAATTCCAGAGTTATTTTAGTTTTAAAGTTATTGATGACGATTTACTCATTAGGTAACGTACTTTCGCTATCAGTCTAAAGCTTTTTGATATCTCTTATATTTATGGAAAAATCGCCAGAGCACACTTAACGATAACGCCCTGTGTACTCAATACATTCAGTAGCAGTAGAGCTCTTCTTACCAATTTCTTACGCCAACACGAACACAGCGCTGCTATGTTCCTGTTTTAAAGAGTAAGGCTGCTGGTGAAATTACAGGCATGTGGCTTATCCACTTATGTCCCAGGGTGACGGCGCAGAGGTGGTGCTCATCAGATCTTCTCTCTTATTTCTTAGTGGCACTGCAACTTCTATGGACAGGCGTGTCGTGTGCTATCAGACGCACAACTTGTTTGTCCCGATACTTGATACCATAAAAAAATCTCTCGTACCCATGACAAACTTATTCACAGAATGGTACTTGAAATTCGTTTACTTAATAAGCGGATCACTTCGTCAGCTTACCATTAGCGAAATGAACACAACGCAGTTGCAAATATTTTCAGTTTGCTGGTTTAAAAAAATCTGAAAAAGCACAAAATATAAGGGTAATTTACACGCGGACGTATGGCGCTCTGCGCGTGAAATACAACAACGAGTACAGGTTGCATTAAAGAGGCTGGGGCACCGCTCTAATGATTTCTAAGTCATAATGCGGAAGCGTTGCGCTTACACAGTGCCCCGTGTGCGTGCGAGCCCTAACACAATTCTGAACACAGTCGCACACATGTGGGACTACCCAGTGATTGAAGATTGGCTGTGTCTAGACAAACATTAGATTAAGATGTATTATTAACACTAGTGACATAAGAATTATGATTGTATACTAACAAAATATGGATTATTTTTATCTGAAATAAATTATATTATTATTATAACATCCACTCCGATCATTCGAGTAACACATATGAAGAAATCACCTAGCAAAACGACAAACGAAACTATGAAGAACTGTATGGCGACTCAGTTATGAATAACGACAATAGTATTGCAAAATAAAATCTTTATACTTTGGGTGGTGGGTGTAAAATTAAGTTTTCACATAACCCTCTAACAAGCCACATGCCATGGCATCGAGTGTATAACCAGAAATAGAGACGAAATAAGGGCCATATATTCCTGGTAACACATTAGCGATACAGCTCTTATAAATATCAACTTCCGTTCGCACTGAAATATAGACAGGCCAACTACTGACTGTGTGTACGTCTCCCTATATTCCAAAAAATATTCTCTATTTATTATAATAAAGATAATATCTCTAACAATGCCATGCTGTTCTATTCGGTGGTGTGGGAAAAACAGCAAAACATCTAATTACAAAACAAGCGGAATCACATTTCATCGGTATTTAAATATTAAATATGTAATTTTGCCATTTTCGTCCATTATAGCAAAGCTCAAGTTAACTGGTCGAATTGAAGTGAAACAGTTGACGACACCCATTGACGACACTCGACAATTGTTTCGAACTCTGGCTAGCCAATCGAAGCGCAGTTGTCACAGTAATGATATGGCAGAATAGTTTTAAACAAATTGATTGACATTTCGTCTCTATTTCTGGTTATATACTCGATGTGGCATGGTTCTGAAAAACCATTGTAGTGAACCGCAGCAGCCGCTACAAAGATTTTTGTATTTTTATGCTCTTTTTTTACTTTTTTTAGATTGAAATTCTGAATTTACATGTTTCTGACGCCTTTGATTTATCACTTTTTTGTTTTCCTTTCATACTCGTGCAAATTTTATGCTTTTACATTAAGGACTGGCGCTGGTGCTGGTGCAGGTGAAATTACAGACACATGGAACTTCTCAAATTATGTCTTAGAATGACAGGCGCAGTGACAGTATCACCCCTCAGATCCTAACAGGTAGGGTAAAACCGGGATAGATACCCCACTTTTTGAAAGAGCCTCCTAATTTAAAAATTATCAGTTTACCATGAATAATTCCTATGGATATAACTAGTTTAATCTTTTACATCACATTAATACTTAATTTTATTGATCTAACATTAACTGATTTTGAAGAAATTAACTTTTTGCAAACCTATTTTTTTGAGATTAGATGCCTACCTTTATGGATAGACGCCACACAATGAAAATTCTAAGAAGGATATCTATCCTTCTTCTTCTTCTAAAGGACATCTGCGCTTTAGAATAAAATAGTTAAATTCATAATAAAATATTTTATTTGTAATCTTTAATATGTTGTATATACATATTACATCTTTAATAATAAATATATACGTATTTAAAGTTTACTACCTACTTCACTTCGTATTTTTGTAGCTATCAAAACATTCTATACAAAAATGTTCGCAGTTTGAACTGTGAATAACTTGTATTTTTGGTACTTTTACTTACTTTTAAACTATTATCATTTACATGTCTTTTTCACTAAAATAATATAGTTTTTATTTTCTTTTCCTAACTTTCTTTAAAGGACCTTTACCCCTAAGGGCACCCATACCGCGAAAAATCGAGGCGACTTCCTATTCGATATGGATAGATGCCCTTTTATTATATAACTTAACTATATACAAAAGAGCGATTATTGACACCTAGGTGAGCAGTTAATGAACCAATATATAGTTATAATAAAAATAAAACGGAATTTGTTATAACGTACAAAGTTATGCGACAGTAAATACTTGCGTCTGAAATTTTGAACCGTTTATCGTGTTCGTCGCGGAGATAAACGCATGCAAAGCCAAACGCGTGTATTCCACACGAAGCCGAGCAGGAACTTGATGTGTGGTGTCTATACTCCCTGTTTAAACTAATTATTCTTTGTTGCGATTTGGGGAAATTAGGTTTTTTGAAAACGAGGCACCTATCCCACTGCGGCATCTATCCCGATTTTGCTCTACTCGTTTTGGTAACAGTACAGCTCTTTGTGAAAGAGCTCGTCCAGTGAAGCACTGCCACCTTACCTATTTCTGCCGCCAAGCAGTAATGTTAGCATTATTGTGTGCCGGTTTTGAAGGTTAAGCGTGCTGGTGAAATTACAGGCACATGAGACTTGTCAACTTATATGTCTCAGGGTGCCGTGGCAGTGCCCCTCAGATTTGTCCCGTCGTAAGGTATCATCAAAAATAAAATAAAATAAAAATTATATTTCTTTGGTCTTGTTCATTCGTCGTTACCACCAGAACCGCATTTTACAGTTCACCACAATAAGATTTTGATGAACAGTTCCCATAGCCAAGGCTATAATAGTTTTAGGAAATCAGAAAAACAGCTACGGCACGAAATAACGACAACAATATCATAATGTGCGACGAAAACCCACTGTATACATTTCAACGGCAAACCAAATTAGGTCAGTTTTAACTTTATATAATTTCGCCCGCCCCGCATACAAAGCAACGTGTGTACCATAACTTTATAGGTGTATAATAATACTAACTTTATCTGCGGAACTCTATTAAAGGTTCAACATAATGCGCGGTCGGCCAGGCTCTATATCGATTTTTAGTAGTTTAGTAGTTCTATGGTCGCTTCGTTTCGCAGGTATAAAGGAGAACATAAAGAAATAGATGATAAACTATAGTGCGGAAATTCTAATGCCACATCAACAATTTCTCTTTTACTTTCTGACTTTCACTGCCTCCGTGACCGAACAGTTACCATACTGGACCGCCACACAGAGGACCCGGGTTCGATTCCCGGGCCAGAAGAAAATTTGTATGGCCTACATTTTTTTCTCTCGTGAGTTTGGGTGTAATTTCTTATTGTCTACCTATGTGTATGTCCATGGGACCTGCGATACAGGGCTTCCCTAGTGCGGGGCTATTAGTCAAAAAAATAAAAGCAAAAAACTTTGTTCGTCGAATTAAACTTACCGCGAAAACAGTGATTCGGAACGATGAACGTTTGGGATTGAATTTCAAACTTTATGTGAAAAACTTACATGATTATTACTAATTACAGATTTCTTACCACGATAAAAGGCCTATTATTTTTTCCCGATATTTCGGGAAAATTAAATGAATTTGGTAAACAGAAACGATGAAATTCTTAAAATAAAGTAACATATTCAATTCTTTGAATGTGTTCATGTAGCGCTGAAATTGATGATTCCATCGATGACGAACATATTAACATTAGCCACGTCAGTTGAAGAAATGCGTTCAGATGCGGACTGAATTTAAATGGTTAAAAACCGAAAAAATATTCATTTTTAGTTACATAAAAGAAGCACACTTTTTTTATTTTATATTTTTGTTAACTTACTTATTGACGTGGAGTAGTTAATGTTATTAAAAATAGGAAAAAGTTTTACAGCTCTGCATAGTTCATACGGAAATCAAAACAACAACAATAAAGTACGCTCTTCAAAATTCAAATTATTATACATTTTAAATGTTAATTTTTAATGGGCACGGGAAATCCGATGATTGCCGATAAACATTGAGAAAATAAAAACACTCTACATTCTTAAAATCAAATATTCCAGTTAAATAAAGGTAGACGGTAATCTAAATGGATAAACTTATTATTTGGCGACAGCGCCAGCCATACTTGCAAGGCGCCACGGTGTCCACACAGATCGCATCCGAAATATCTTTCTAATATTTGCCTTCGGTGCGACGTTACGAGTAAATCCAGTCGGCTCAAAAATAACCGATATTTTAACACTGGTAAAGAGGTAAAGCCCGAAGGATGATGTTATTAGTTCGGACTTAATCTTATTTTATACTTACATAATAGATTTCTAGGCCAATTTTATTTCTTGCCCTGAATAAATGACTGTATGCTTTTTACAAAAATATCAGAGTGATTTATATTTTCTGCGTAGTCATTTTCAGACACACCGTGATTGTGTTTACATGACCGAGAGAAATTATTGAAATTACTTTGAAATCGCACCTTTAAAGTTAAGGCCACATTTGCGAAGTGACAACTTTTCAGAACCACGACATTAGATGATAACTTTATACGTTTAATTATGAGAGTTATAATAATTCACATATACATAATTTATTTCACGTAGTTAGTATTATTTTAAGACTTTGATTATGTGATTAAAGCACTTGATGTATAAGCACATGTGGCTTTATTACAACACAGGTGCGGATTGAAAGTTCGGACACACTTTCGTATATATTTAGAACATACGCAAGCATTAAACTTAGTAAGTGTATTTATTAGCAAAAGAGCTTTTTGTGAAAGAGTTCGTCCGAGGGAAGAACTACCTTACTTATTTCTGTCAAAAAGCAGTAATGTGGGCAATAGTGCGTTCCGTTTTAAAGGGTGCTGGTGAAATTAACAGCACATGGGACTTGTCAACTTATGTCTCAGGAAGACGGGCGCAGTGGCAGTGCCTGAGTGGCACTATAACTGTTATGGACAGGCGTGTAGCATACCACCAGGCGCACGACTTGTTCGTTACGTCACTTGACGTTATAACGCACACGCTTTACACGCCTGCCCATGACAATGCAGTGCCGTAAAGATTTGAGGGGCACTAACACTGCGCCCGTCACCTTAGACATAAGTTGACAAGTCCCATAAGCCTGTAATTTCGCCAGCACCCTTCAAAACTGGAACACAGTAATGTCCATATTATCGCTTGGCGGCAGAAATAGGTAAGGTTCTCAGGTGAGATCAAACAGTGGGTGGTTTAAAGCGATGCGAAGGTGCGTCAAAGTTTTTTATAATATTCTTACTACAACAAGGTCGATTCGACGAGATCCAGGGTATTCCAAATTACGTATAGGAATTTTTGATGACGGATCTATATTTTCAGTGAACTCAATGGTGCTATACCTAATCTGGACATGGTTTTTGATTCTTTTGCAAAGTATAAATTTGCCATTTTAAAATACAGGTCTTCGAGCGTATCCGATTAACTGTGTGATTGTAATTCTTTTCATTGTTTATTTTGGTTCTGAGGATCTAACTTAAATTTAGTATAATTTATTTGCTGCTTTTAATATTCATATAAGTACTCAGAGGTTTAATTAGCCTTTAGGTGTTAGTCATTGAATGTTGTGTCATCTGTAATTGGCTTGTGTATCGGAGTTTTGTCTTTAGTTTTAAGTTGTTTGAATGTATTAATACACATGCTGTTGATGTGCCTTATGAAAATAATTAAATAAATTTTTAGTGTCTATGTGACACTTCGTAGAGCGTCCATCATGTTGGTAGTCTGCATAGGAAACCTGGCCATTCGCCGCAAGTCCAGTGCCACAAGTCAACCGTAAGTAGGGAATATAACTCGTTATAATTGTATGATTGAAGTTGTTACATTTCAGGATATTACGTTTCAACTATCACTTTCATAAGACTACAGAATATTCTAGAAAAACTTTTTGAAAAAAATACATTAATAGCATTGACTTACATTTATTTGTAAGTCAAAGATTAATAGTCAAAAATTTTTCTATGTAGAAGTACTAATACTGTAATACTTTATCCATAAATAAGTACGTACTAATTGTTGACAAAGAAACTGTTTTATAAACTAGGTAGGTGTGAAAAATACCTATTCGTATGTAAACGCGTTTATTCCTAATATTCCTAATATTAAAAGTATATAAAGCAACTGGTGATATTATTTAGGTGTAAACCCTTGTCAAATTTAAATACATTAACCATATTGAAAGCATATTTCGATGGCGTAACTTCACAGTAAATACAAGCCGAATGAGTTGCTTATGTAGTCGCTGTGTTTTTGACCTTTACCTTTATTTCATATTCATACAAATCATCAAAAACATTTTAAGATTAGCACATTGCGTTCGTTAACCTGCTTGGTAAGATTTAGTTGTTTATGCAAGAATATTCGACGAATGTTTATAAACGACATTCTTTTACTTTATTTTTTAATACACCACTTATCATCTCACCTAACTCCCGATAACAGGATTTACTCGCTAGATAGCTATTAAAAATATTCATACAATTTAAAATTTACACATAAAATTTTCCTATACGTCACCGATGATTTCTACGAATTCCGATATTTAGGTTAACCGGTCAGAACCTGTTAAGCTTTAAAATTGTTCAGGTTCGAAATATCGGGCATTAATAAAAAGGACATTCAAAAATGTTCTTCAAATATCACATCTTAAGCAGATGTATGAAATAATCCAAACTAAAACCATAAATGCGAAAGTAACTGTAGGTGTCTGTTACGTTTTCACACCTAAACGACTGAATCAAATTTGATGAAATTTAGTACAGAGGCCTGACGACCTAGGAGAAGGATATAAGGCTACTTTTGTCATAAAAATAAATCTTATATGGGGTGAAATAGGTTATGAAAGTTTGTATAGAGAACCAACCATTTCTCAAGTATGCAGTACGGAAGGCTATTCGAAGTACTTATTCAACGCAGATGAAGTCGCCGACATCAGCTAGTTTACAATAAATATAAATACACTGTTTCAATACGTTAACTACCATACATGAAAATTATCATATATATACGAATACGAGGAAGTATCGAAGAAGAAACTATTTTGACTCTCTAAAAAATCTTCATCATTACAACATTTTACTTCTCAAATGCCTTAAAATTTTTGTTTTAAAAGAGATATTCACTATTTATATCATGATTTGAAAACCATGCAACTGTATATTAAGCACGAATGACGATAGGGCCGCAGCAATTCAGAGATAGTGATGGAACACCTGTATCGCAATAGTTTTAGAATATTTGAGTATCTAGTTTGAACTTCAGTATTAACTGTAAACTATTGTTAACCTTCTTGAAACCCCTTGCAAAGGGCCGAGGAAACTTCAGGATATCTGCTTGCACCGATTTACATATGTCTGATGACAATATAATATCACTTGAGGTTCTGCAGGGTCAACTTAACTAAGTATAAGAATTAGGAGGGCGGTATTGAATCAATAAATTTGTTGCAATAAATATTAAGGGAGTTAACTTTATGTGGAACCCTGCTACAGTCTAGAAGAGATTCAGCTGAACGGTGAAAAACAGTTATGGTGTTTTCAACAAAAGAAATAAAGTGGTTTGAGACTTGGACGTAGAGACAGTCATTTTACAGTAACAAAAGTTAATGACTACGAAGAGAAGTTTGTACAACACAATAATTTTTAAAACAACACAAGGTTATGATTACACCATTCCTTTCTGTACTGTTTCTATCTCTGTGTCAAATTTGAACTACCTACCTAGTTTCGGTTTCAAAAAATTGGCTGTATCGAGTCAGAGGGACACAGAAGTGGTGCTTTATGAATTATTTTTTATAAAAATGTGATCAGTACAACACTAATTAGACGCGGCAGCTCAGAACTTGCAGGTCAACGGAGCGGACACCTCCGTCCTAACAGTGCCAGGTCTTTCACGGGGAAAGAAAAATGGTGCCGAGCCCTCTGAGAAGGGGAAACATATAAAAGAGAATGTCGGGTAAGCGCGCGACTCAGTCGCACCGCGATACACAGCGCAGCAGCGGCCGACTCGACATCCACGGATCAGGTGAGCGCCAATAGCGCCTTATACGACCTTGCGACATACGAACGTTTCCTGCCTTGTTAATTTACGGTGGTAGTCCGTCCTATCCGCTCAGTCACAGAACGGAGGGCACAGGTCGTAAACGCGGCGGTCGCGATTCCTCAACTATCTTTCGACGGCGACACCCGCGCGCTCCGAGCTCGCCGTATGCCGCCCGCGTAACTCAGCCTTGCGCCACCACAACAATACGAAGACTCTGGATTCAATGAGGTAAATTCCCTTCTTCTTCTGCTGTTTGCGTTATTTATTTAACAATATTTCCAAATTGTATCGTGCTTTGCGAGATTATAATAGAGAACTACTTTTCAACTACATAGGTGGTCTTAAAAAATATTTGCCAAACATTTTATTTTATAAATTATTTTATTGTCGTTTAGGTGTCAAAAAATGTCATTATTATTCAATAAACAAGTGGTACATACGCGTGTATTAAAAGAATTTTTTGCGATAATTGATAACAACATGCTTCTGAAACAATATACTCATTGAAACTAAGACAATTTTATGATGTTTATTTTATTTTCAAATACAGTACAGTCATTGATGCTTCCTTCGGAACTTTTAAATCAACAAGTGTCACAGATCCCGCTCAAGTAGCAAGAACACACTGAATTTTCGTTTACGCAAACTGACTTCAAATTAAGTCAGTTCATAATAAATTAACGCACAATGGACTTTAATTAATGAAATGATAAGCGTGGTGTCGAATATTTACAACTATTAACGTAGTATGCATAAAAAACATAATGAGATACGCGTTTACTTTTTTATTGGCTGAAATTACGAATGTTGCGTGACTATGTTTACATTTAAGAACAGGGAAGTACTTACATTATCAACTTTCCCAATATCCGATACTATACCGACAGTGGAGAACCGGTACAGAACTGGTGCAATTTACAATTATATATTTTTTAGTAAATATAATTAAGTCAACCTTATATATAGTTTTGTAACTTCAGAGAAAGAGAAGTACAACAATCCAAATCAATAAGCAGTATTTTTAACATTTTGAAAATTTTAATGTAATCCTGCAGCATTACGTGATTTAGTCGTTTCATTCCCTCAATATCAGGTTTTTTAGTCGTTATAACGTAGATGGTTAGATGGTTTTACCGACTTTTAAAAACTGTGTGCCAAATAAAAAGTGTTATTAAGTATATCATAAATAGCAATGGCATCATATTTTGGTCAACAAAGTTACTGTCGTCTCAAATTCTGTTATTATTTTACCAGAAATCGGAACAAGCAGAGTATATTTACTTAAACTTCAAGTAGAGTGAATTTTATCCCCCTCTAAAACACCGGAATGATTATAAAAGAAGAAAAATCGAAACAAAATAGTTATAAAACTTTTAACCTGATTACACTACCGTGGTAAAGTAATTGCCAGTTCACATCAAATACACAACAAAATACAATTGTGGAATTCAGCATGGAGGTATTATCGACTTTATGTGTATTACTTTCTTAAAGTTTTATATATACACTGCCATGACACGTAATTAAATAAAATATTTATTCTGGTAAAACTAAAACGATATGAAGTAGCCCTAGACTAGCAGTTTAAAATTCTGTGACTAAAAGAGAATATTCTATTTAGTTCCTAAATATATAAACCTGCGAATTTGTATTGAATTGGGTTTAAATTGAAACGCCTCTACAAATCCTATTATTAACGAAAATCAATGGTCACTTCACGAAACACTATGACACCAACAGCTTTAACCAGAAACGACTGGGTAGGTAGATACCTACTCAGCCAGTTCCTACCTACCTAGAGATGGGCAATCACAAGGTTTTTAACTCGGCGGCGCATTATTAACGCCGGGTTTAAATCGGGTTAAAAGCCATAAATGTACGAAATCGAGTGCAAAATCTATTTATGACTAAATAATTGTTGTAAATCGGGTTTTGTTTAAATTGAATTATATTATTAATTATTGCTTTCTGATCTAGACGATTCGTTTTGCCTTTCAATTGAATCAATTCGCTTGAAAATCGCATTGAAATAAATCGATACAAAAAATCGTTACGTCGTATGCACTTAATTGAATCGATCTTCATAAAATCGTAGAATCGTAATGTCCGTCCTCAATAGTAAGAATCCACAGGGTTGCAAGGTGCGTGTGTAGTGGAGTTGCCTCTTTTTTCGTCTAAAAAAGTGTTTTACATTGAAATTTGTAATAATAACAATTTTAATGGAGTTATACCAAACTCCAAATACGCTGTTTTTGCCTACGATTTTGTGGTTAAAATCGGTCGCTTTGGGTAAAAACCCGGGCGGGTTGATTGTGTTTTAAGTCACTCCTCATCTCTCTACATAATAAGGAAACTTTTCCTGTTTTAATAAAATAATATCTTTAATATTAATGGCACACATTTATTCACGTGACTGCAGAGCATTAAGCATTACCTACCTAAAATAAAAAATGTGTGAGTGAGTGATTTACATTGATACATTACTATTTATCACTGCACGTATTTTTACCTTTTGTCGCGTGGTATATTTTAACATTCATATAGGTACATTTTTAATATATGGTTCTAATGTCGCTACAAAGTTAAAGTATTAAATTCTGACGATAAAAGTAACCACGGTAGAACAGTTAATAAACTGATAAGTACTCGAATACATTAGTTAAACTACATGTTCGATTTATAAGAAATTGAAATGTACAGTCTATAGGAAATATTTTGTACGGCAAATAAATAAATAGGTTATAACCGGAACAGTATTTCAAAACATAAAACCATCGCGATTTAAAATACACAACGCATAGCATTCACTCGAACCTCCATATTATGACGACCACGATGGCCCAACGGTTTGCTCTGTGGACACTTGACAAGGGTTTATCCCTGGTTTGATTCCCGATAGGACCAATCTGGCACATGAACTATCTAAATCTGGGTATTACCTGGCACATTAGTATCGTCATTAAATCTAGTTAACTTTTTTGTGATGGGAGGAAGAAGTCGTGCGCTCTGAGACACAAGTTGACAATTCCCAAGTGCCTCTAATTTTCACCAGCAACCTTACCCTAACTGGAACGCAGTAATGCCCACAGTTTAGCGGCAGAAATAGATAAGGTACTTCCCTGGACAAACTCTTTCACAAGGAACTCTACTGCTACTAATTTATATCGATTTGATATTGTATTGTATATTGATAGTTACAATTATATAACTAACACTTATAAACTAATTATAATTCCAACTCTAACTTCATCTCCTTAAGTATTCTTAGAAGGGTATAAATATACATAATGTACATGTTGATGCTGATCTTATAAGTATATCATGAATTGTCCATTTAACTTGGCCACCCTCGAATAGTCGTTAGAAGCTACAAAAACCGAAGCTGAAGAGAGAACAAAAAATAAACGACAATAAGAAAAAACGACGTTAACTGAACAAGTGCCTTTTAACATGTTAGTTATTTAGGCCTTTTCTCTCCGAATGTTCTATAAAATTTATTGTACAAAAATAAAGTTTTATGATTATTTGCCACGAGAGCAGAGAAACGAGCGTTCTTGCACTTACTGAAGATCTTCTCAATACATATATCGACGAGTTCCTGGACTTGCGTCATCACTAGTATACCTATAAATGATCATAAAAATGTCTATATTTTCTTATAGTAATCCATCCCATCATCGTAAAATAGACGCCGACGGCAGTAAAAGCATGCGTACCCTATAAAGTAGCACCTTTGCGATGCATTACTCTACACATTTTTAACAGTCCTGACATTGAGATCACGACCTGTGACCATGAGATTCCTCCAACCACCGCCCATCGTACCGTAAAACTTCATAAATACACATACTTATAGTAATATGGTGCATAAAAAATAAAGCCCATAACGCACCGAAAGCCGTCATTAAGGCGCCGCGCAAACGTGTGTCTTGTGTTGGATACAAGCAACTGGCAACCAGAAGCAAGTATTCTATTTTCATACAATTGATATGAAATCGACACATTCGCCGGTTGCGGCAACCAGACACAGTCGCTGGTTGCGGCAGTAAGTAGGACAACGTCGCCGGTTGCCACTACCGCAATTTGTATAAAAACAGAATATTCGCTCCTAGTTACCGGTTGTTTGGATACAACACAAGACACACATATGCGCGGCACCTAACCACACGCAGATAATATAAATTCATGAACGCTTTGTTTTTTCGTGGTTAGGGGAAACTTAAAAACAAACTTGACTGGCAAGAATATAAAAAATTAAGACGTCCAATTCTCGTAATTGAAGTGCGGATATTAAAACAAGAAGTTGGTATTTATTTGGACATTGAACTGAATTTAAAGTAATAATTTATAATAACTAATAAATAATGTATTATTTCCTTGAATTGCAATCGTAAGGACTCATGTAAACATAATTACAATGAATCTTTTGTACGTAATTGAAACCTGCTATTTTACGTCGCAAATAAAAACGCCATGCACTTTGATGAGCTAGATACGGGGCTATATGTGTATGTAATATGTGTTTAGGCTTCATTATGTATAATACCATGTTACTAAAATGTAGACAAACATATTATTTCAACTTCAACTCATGTGAAGAAAAACTGGTTTAATTTTCGCAATGATAATCTCATGAATTGTATTTTTCTATCTTGTGATTATTTATTTTATTTATTTTAATAATACCTTAATTTCATGTAATCTCCAACATCGCGCCGATGTGAAGTAGTTGTCCCTATACTCAAACTCCAGTTTCAGCGTTAATTTAAACAATAGAATTTTATTAGTAATAAGATATCCACTTCGAAACTGCGCATCAGGTTTATCTCATCTCAAACACATATTTATTGTCAAAATTGATCAGGGTTGTGCCAAAAAGCATCGTAAAGGAGGTGCTTGGCGCTACTTTTAGCACAATAACAGCGTCTGTAAAACGAAATGGGTTATCATAGGTATGTTTAATAAATAGGACTTAATTCATGGTCATTCAATGATAAATAAAGAATAGCGATTGAAAAGAAGCATTCAAGCTATAGTTTACCAACTGCCAGTGACGACTATTTAGAGCCTAGCCATGTTTCCTGCTGTCTTTCCGTGAGATTCAGTTCCGACGTGGTTTAGTTTGTACGTAGATTGTACTAGGCCAGTTCACTTTGCAAATAATGTACCACAAAAAAATACATCACACTAAAATAATTTTGTATGAAATATGGACACATTGTGGACAGTAAACCACTCGTGATTACATTGATATTTCATGGTTTTCAACACGCAACTTGCCCTAAAAATGACATTGCTACGTATTTCCGCACGCAGCAAACACAAACATTTTATTTAGGGGAAAGTCGGGGATATTGGACCGGCAATTAAATTGGACCACCATCAATCATATCTCAAAAACTATTTTTTTTTATTGCTTTTTTGGCAATCTCCAGCGACATGCATTTAACTTCATTGCATATTCGCCATGTTGTTTTTGTTGTGATATTGAACGTCTGGGTTTTGTTTTGAAATATGTTTTTGGTTATTTTTAATGTAAATTCCATAGATCGGTGCTAAGAGTGTAAAGTTAAAGTTAAGTATACAGTGTTTGTAATTTCCAGCATAGAAGCGTAGTTTATCTACAACCAACTTACATAAAACAATTGCCGGCATTAACTAATATTTTATTAGTTAATGCCGACATAACTAATATTTTATTAGTTTAGTTTTTATTGCTTAAAATGGACCAACAGTATGAAATGAATGGATGTTAAAATGGTCTTGGACGGTTCAGATAGCAGCGTTAGATTAGAACACAAGGAGAATGAATGTGGTAAATGCAAAAGAAATTACCATGATAAGAAAGGTGCCAAAGTTGATTGGACACTCCGTACAGTGACGTAATTGAAATCAAGAAGCATGTAGGTAATCAAAATCCTGACATTTTCCTGATTATCTAAAGAGCTTAATTTTTTTTATTAATAGGTTAGTTACCTATTTATGTTATATTATGTTTCATAGTAGTTGTTTTATTAATTTTACCTCTAAGCCTATTGAAGTTCAATTTAGCAGCCCCGTACAAATTACAGAACCAGCTGGCTCAATTGGCCGAAAGCTCGGATCTCATATTTTGTTGAGTAATGCTTAATAAATACGAAGTCTAATATTGCCGATTCATTTCACATAATAGACGTTTGTAAAAATCTGAAATATATGTATTTAAATCGTGTTTGAAAAAAAAAGTGCCAATTACGGGCCTTCCCCTAAACACCTAAGTACTTGCTAATACCTACAGGAGAGCAAGAAGGCCTAGCACTTTATTCTTCATCTTACAGCTAATCAGGAGATCGCACCCTTTGGTCTGTGGGTTAGTTTGAAAAAGCGAAAACGAAATGGTTCCCGGATATCATATATCATTGTTAAACAGGCGGCCGGAACTAACCATAGCTACATTATGAATGCGTCTATTCTACATGGATAACTAAATATGTAGGATTGAGCTCCAATCCTGGAGCTTTCGTGCACAGAATGGCTTCATGTATATATAACGATGTAAGCGCTAATTGTTCTTCATTAATTTGCATTACGACCTCTACTTTACATTACGATTGAGGCACTACGTGATTAGCTAGAGCGAGATATGCAGGTTGTTCAAATAGCACTGAAGGTTTCTTGTTTCTTCTAATTGTATTGGTACCATTGAAAGTCATATTCCTGATTACTTAAGACTGAATTTAATAGGTTACTTCTGTGTCTAAAAGTATTAGAAGTGAATGTTTGGCATAATCTTCCATATCAGAAAGACGAATATTGTTATATTAGAATGAATCTTATAATGTATATTACAAACGATTAAGTTTGGTTGGATTTCAGTTTATCACTAAATCACGGCCAAACGGTTGAATGACTTGGATGTTATTTATGCGAACAGGTAGTTTATAGCTTGGGTTAAATGAAATATTTTTTAAGCCTGAACGTGGGTGTAGTCGCAAGCATATGTTAGCATATATTTTAAAATAGTATACACTTGTTATATTTGCCGATTAGTGAAATACATGTTTAAGACTTTTTTTATTTCATATGGATTTTGCTAATAAAGCGTTAACGGCGTGTTGCCGTAAGCATCCCGATCCGGATAGGGTATGCTACGCGTGACGACGAATACGTCTACAAAAACCATCATGCGGGGTAGATACGTATACGAAGTATATTCCGCGTGACGGGGAAAAAGCCGTTAACCAATGTAGACAATTTATAATGACAGATATCCTGTGTGTTAGTAGTGCCATTGCAATGTAGAAATAATAAACTCGTTTACTTACTTAGTAATTAACACGAATGTTCATATATTTTAATATTTTTATTTTGCCCTTTGTTACAAATAATTTTTCATCGCAATGCGCCCTGCGACAGACACAATAAAACGTGATTTATTTTACAGACGCATTCCAAAACGTCTTTACTCGACTATCTCTCTATTGAATAGTTTAAACAAGTATAGGTTACTAGTAGTACCTACCTTTTGTTCGTCGTTTTTATTATGGACTCACTATAGACAGTGGCATTTAACGTAGTCGCAACGCGTGTCGAACGCGTTTTACCGTCCTATTGTCTTCCCAACTCAATAATCAGGGGATATTGCACCCCACTTGCATAGTACAATGACCAAGAAACACAGTTTTTTCAAGGTTTACTATATAAATTTCCAAGTAATGAAACAAGGCGTAATATATATAGGCTGCAATTTCCACAGTTGTCGTGTTTCGAATTTAGCAACTAGAACTGGCTTATGACAATTCTAGATTTTTATATGCTGTTGTAGTTCATAAATTTTATGTTAGCTACCTAGTTTACGACATTTCGCATGGGTTTGGACTTAACGGTGTAATTGATTGTTACAGCGGGGACGCAGAGTACTCAACAAACTTCAACATGAGGAACAACGTAAAGTAAGTAAACATTAGTTTCACATGTTTTAAAAATTATACACGCTGACATTCCAGGTTATGAGCAAGCGTTAGAAAGATAAATACACAGCTTACAGTGCACGTACACCTTCACGTAACTAGAGTAATTTTGTATAATTACGTGCGACGGTTACGTATATATGACTAGTTCTGATTTCTATTATCTAGCTTCGGACGCGTGAGGGAATACTATGACACGTTAAACACGCTGCTGTTGCCGCATGCCTAACTAAATTGATTGTCGCTAATCACGCCTCAGACTTCTCTGTAGTAGAGAAAAACTTGCACATGATCCAGTTTTAATAGCTCCATCCTCTACTTATGGAAGTTAGAAAATATTGCCCCACCTTACTCACTTTATGGATAATTTAATACATTTCTTTTTTAACCAACTTCAAAAAAGGAAGTTCTCAATTCGACTGTTTTTTTGTATATACGTTACGCGATAACTTTTTAGTAAACCGATTTTGATGATTTTTTTGTTGAAAAGAGGGTACCTCAGCTGGTCCCATTTAAATTTGAAGAAAATGTTCCACCTCTACGGGTGGCAAACTAGGGGATGAATCCGATTCGCGCAATTTCCGGTAACCAAATCCAATAAATCTTGGCGAACAGATATAATCCCTAGAAGTTTTGAGGTCGGTTTCTTTATAAAAAAAGTTATAATTATTAAATTTACATTGATTCGTATCCTAAACTCACACACAATTTGATGCGTGTCTGATAACATGGGGTTATCAGATATCTCGAATTATGAATGCCCACGGGTTTCATCTTATTTATTATAAAGGCATGCAAGCATGAATCTCATTTCCTTAAAACGTTTGAAAAAAGGCATCAAACGGATTTTTATTTCAGTACATTTTGTATACGTATTTTTGTTATAGGTAGCAAGTACATATGTTACGAATATTAGCACTTTTTATCTGCAAAGAACATTACGTCACTATGTTTATCTTAGTTTTACCACTTTATTACTTGTCTATACTAAAACACATAATATAGCTTGGTCATTAAAACTAATATGTTTTAACGCATACTGTAATGTAATATAGTTAGTACATAAACATATTACACTTATTATTATTATGTATACTTATATGTATTGTTTATGTAATAAGGGTGCTGGTCAGCAATACGTGTTAATACCCACAAAAACTCGGAAATTGAGACGCCAAATGTAGCATGTCGACTAATCTGCATTTTACAAATAGTAAACAACGTTTAACTGTCTCCGTGGCCGAACGGTTGCCATGCCGGACTGCCACGCAAAAGTCCCAGGTTCCATTCTAGGGCCGGAAGAAATATTGAATGGCCTACATTTATTTCTCTCGTGAATTTGGGTGTAATTTGTGGTTGTCTATGTGTTTGTTCATGGCACCCGCTACACAGGGTTTCCCTAGTGCGGGGCTATGTTGAGTGTGTGCGTAAAGTGATTTGAAACGTCCATATATTAAAAAGTTGTAAAAACAATTGCCATAAATCTTCTTTAAATAACTAGATAGCTACTAAAAAAGTAGATAAAACTAGCGCAGCATTTTGCTCGGGAACGCACCTTCACCAAACCAATAAAAATTTTTTAAGCGCGATTTGCTCAAAACTATTTTACATATTTTATTTTTTTTACTTTTAATTATTTTATTATATTGTTATGTAAAAGGCGCGTAGCTGCACGAACCAAATTTTTATCGGAGAGGGATTTAACGTTATTACTTTTGTTATTTCAATGGTTACAACTTTCATTTTTGCACAGTAAGCATTAATTTATGTTGTCTACGGACTGTTAATAATAGTTTCCCGTAAATCACGCTAATTGGGTTGCTACGACAGTTACGCGGATTTAACTTGGACGCTACATTACCGAAGTGGAAACTCATAATCAAATGCTAGTTCCGCGTAATTGCACTATCCCCGACGATAGTTACTGATTGATAAATTGTTGTGTAAATTACCAAACTATCCTCTACAATACAACTTAAGTGCCTACTTAAATGCTGATGAAATTTATTATTAAATGTAGTTTTACATTTAAGAGCTCTCATGCCAAAAAAGTTTTGACGTTGGCTCCGCCCAAATTTGTGAAACAAATATATGCCTGAAGTTCGCGTGACATACGACAGGAGATGTTGAATTTTGCGCATTAAAAGTACCAAATTCGTTTTAGCGGAATAACTCTAAAAGTAAACGTATTAAAAAAAATCCGTAGTGACAGTTCTCGATCATGCATAAATATAATTAATTATCTAATTTTTGTCCTAATAACCTGTAGCATTTCGAGAATGAATCGTAAAAATGTGAAAATTAGAGGTCATTTCGTGATTTTTATCTATCGAGGAAACTTTATTGTTTTATGTTTCTGATTAGTGTCTATGCTTGAATATATCGTGTAATTACTCATACAATATTTAATTTTTAACTTTAAAGTGGCTATACTCCTCTAAAATCAAATCGAAGATTAGGAATTTTTCCTCTGCTCCCTCTTAACAATTACACTCATTTTGTTTTCATTACGAAGTTTAGGTAGGTATTTTATTTGCAAAGACCGCCGATGCGAGATCTCGTCTAGCATCATCACGACCTTGTGCTTCCGTACAGTAATGTGAACGTAAGCCAGTGTTGCCGTTTGGATTCGCAGACTCCTCTCGCAGTACGTTAATAAACATTATGAGAAAACTAAACATAATGCGATTGCGTCACCTGCGACACCAGTATCTACTCTGAAAATGAGATATTATCAGTATTTTTCCTTGTAATACCTATGTATACCTTATCTATTTATTACTTGAATGTCTCTGTGCGTCTATAATGAAATTACAGAAAAAGTAATATTCTCCAGCAGATGCAGGTTTCATAGAAATCATACGTCACGTTTTACATTATTCCCCGATGAATCGTCTAGTTGCGGTTCTTCTTTCGGTTTTTATAAGCGAGACAAAAAAGCGTCGGAAAAACAATGTTTATGTTCGAAGGTTACGAGCCAGCTTAACGATGCCATAATTTATTTTGATTCCTTCAAGTTTCATATGGTTTTTAAAATCAATGCCTAATAGTCTCAGTTTAATTATAGAAAATCAAAACGTAACTCAACGGTTGTAACAAAGTTAGAAAACGTGATGTCGCCGGCGATAGGTGTGTCTTTAACCTTTGATGTGCATAAATTGACAGTGGGGTATTTGAACTTACGGACCATTAAGTTAATCGCAAGTAACGGTTCCTATTTGCACAATCCTCCTGGCCAAGCCAGTCCTGGGCCGGGATGTACCGTTAACCCGCTCCTACGTAACATTGAATCTTGGCATTTTTGACAACAACGTTTAGTCTTCACTGTACCCTGCGCAGTCCAAACAAATAAATCTTTATTGTTAATCGATTGTATTCGTTTGGAACAATTCCAAACGCTGTTTGCAGGCGCGAAAGTGTGATTTCAATATTTGCCTATCGAATAATAAACGATGGATTTCGAATGCGGTACGACACAGAGCGATACACAGTAAACAAAATAATTCTAGAGAGACAATAACCAAAAGTAAAAGTTAATTTATACGCCATGAACTCGTGATACATATAAATCTTTTTATATATAACGGGTTCTACTTCACGAGACGGTCAAAAAGGTTCGTTGGCCTTGCCAGAGACGATGAACTGTGACAAACCGGTCTACACATAAAAAAAATTGTCGACAATATCCAATGACTTCGTGTTTAGTTGCATAACAACATTCCGGATATGAGCTGCACGACGAGTTGAAGCTACTAGATCAACGAATGGCTATTGCGTATAACAGAATAAGCAACAGAAAAAGATTTAAATAAGTTTTAACCGAGCTTAAGGAAAAGTACAGTAGGTACGCTGCTGCTTATTTAATAAAAGCAAATGAAAGTGTTTTCCGCTGTTTTGTAAAGTGGTCTATTAGGAGGTAATCGCTGTCTTTCTACTTATTCATTCTCCTTGGATAGGATAATCACTCCACTAAACAAACAATGTAATAGAAACAAAATAACTGATCTGAAAGCAACAGCTGATCGTCGATGCCGCTTGATAGTCTAAAATTTAAAAAAAACTCGTTAACAATGTTGGTTATATAATATAATAACACAGATGTTAACGCTGTTATGAATAAGTGTAATGCGCTCGAGTGTAAAAAGAAATTTAAAAAGGGCCTCAATACGATTGTTCAAAATTCTTATCACCCTCTTTTTATAAGACTTGCACTCACATAGATGACGCAAACACGTAGTAGGTACTTACAGTGAATTTTCAATGACAACGTTGCATTACGACTGTTCCAAATCTACCTACGGCAACATATACCATTGTCTTTGCTTACAACAGTTATTCAAATAAATCTATAACGGTCGACGAATTATGGACGAAGTAACAAAAATTTTTAAAAATAATCACGGTGCGAAAAATCTAATAATACAACCAATACCAAACCACAGAATAATAAACGATAATAAGAGTAGACAAGTCTTACACCGAGTAGCAAAAAAGATATAAGACTAATTTATTACATATTTCAACAAAGCAAAAATTGAGACAATAGAGTATTAAAAGCAATGAATAAACCTTTGTACAACTTGACGTTAATGAGTAAATGATATAATAGGCGCTTGCTTCCAAAAAGTAACAGTACAGTTTCTGAAACGGTACTTTTCAAAATCATTCATTAAAGAGACAATAGTACAAAAATGTCAACCGTGACTGCAGACTCAAAACAAGGAATTTCAAAACAATAAATTAAATGTGTTTCCCGGTAACACCAATGGAGCACTTTGACTAATAACAAAAGCAGAACCGTATTTGGCGCTTATTCTATTTATTTTTTTTGCATCCTCTATGATTTGTCGAGACTCAAATGTTATGTCACACGAATTATATTCTTAATGTATTGGCACAGTTATTTACATTGTTTCGTAATATGATCTAGAAAATAGATTTGTGTCAGAACCTCGTCAAAACAACCGTGGCTATCGAATTTTTGTTTCGGCAAAGATTTGCTTGGAAGTCATCCAAACAAGATCCCGTTTAGTAAACACCAGAAAACTAAAATTGCTTTTTAATAATCTATATGAGGTAATAATAAAACTTGTTTCTGGCAAAAACAAAAGTAGTTCAGTTTTAATGTACTTTTTATTTATTCTCTCTGTTCTTTATGATTCTCGGGAGCGTACTGTATGTACTTCAGTTCAATTCATTTATTCATTTGTTATTACAGATACATGGTATTAATAATTTTATGGAATCACTGCAATAAGCCAAAATGGCTTACGAAGTCAATTACAATATGGGTATTTCTCCTAGAAAGGCTAAATTCTCCGACTTCAGTAATCGATTTTTTTTTAATTTCAGGAAAAATATTGAAGGAATAAGATCTCAAACGTACATAAGATTCCGTTAATTGGGCAACTAGATTCTAAACCTAAAGAAATCAGGATAATTTAACAAAAGACATAATTTTTGCATAACATATTATGAAAAAGGCAATAAAGACATTCAATAATCTACATAAATATTTACTAATATCACTAACTATTAAATCAAGCTTTAAAAACTAAAACTTTTCGACTGGAACAACGCAAGCATATTTCACCTATTAATTAAAATCAGTTTTCAGTTTGGCTGTTCAGGTTTTCTTTTTTCAATCACACAAAGTATTTCCGTATCACTTTAAAAAAATTTAGAACGCAATCTGTAGCTACAAAAGCTACCAAATTTTTAGAACTTGCGCGATTAATTTCATTACTTTTTGTACATGACGAGGTAATTCATGGAACATCCAAATCTTTCCTACCGCTTTTTCTTCACAAACCTCTGTCTTTCTATCTTTATCCTTAAACATTTCATATATAATCGAACCGCTTTTTGTCTTTGCATTTCTAGCACGTTCCTTCATCTTCTTGATTTCCAATTTTTCTTTTCTGTTTTGATTTCCCTTGTTAATTTTCAGTGGAAAGCATGTAGTAATATAAAATTTTGAAAATCAATAATATTAACTAAACATTTGTATGAAAAAAATGTATAAAATTCTTGCTTTTCAAAGAAAATATTTCTTGGATGGCAGTTTTTTCCGACTTCGGCGGAAGCTTTTTTGAATTCGGTGATATAAAATCCACCGAATTCAAGGCGAAAATATAATTTTTTTTTATATTACTCGTAAACGACAATACTTGTAAAACCAATAGATTGTTACTATATTTTAGTCGTTACAACACATATTATAAATAATATTACAAAATTTAGTTTTTGAAATATCGTATACACCGAATTAAAAATCAACCAAAAATCTGTTAGAGCGGGCGTTTTTTTTAGTAGAAACTCTTAATAAGACTTGTAAATACCAAATAAATAGAGTATTAAAAGTTACATGGAAAAACTAAGACACGTGAGTGACACGGTATAATACAGAACAAAAGCTACATTGGTTGACAGATTTCAATATTAAAGATTTCCAAAAAAACTACTTCTTCTTTTCAGTAGCCAGGAACGCTATCCTTGACTCTTTCCCTCACAAGAAAATTTCTCATGTACTCCCAGCTTAGCTCGTATTTCTATGAGTCTTGGTTTGGGTATGGCCTTAGTCATTATGTCTGCTAGTTGACTGGCAGAGCTTGTTTTTTTCACAACTACAAGACCATCTTGAACAGCTTCACGAACGAAAAAGTGTCTTACACGAATGAGCTTAGTCCTCTTATGAAACTCAGGATTATGAGCACGGCGAAAGCAGCTTCATTGTCAACTTTTAAAGTTGGCACTTCCTTAATATCTGTCAGATCATAGAATATTCTCTGTAGCCATATAAATTCTCTGGTTGCTTGACTAGCCGCTACAATTTCTGCTTCGGTTGTAAAGATTGCAATCGATGGTTGTCTCTGACTAAGCCATGATACGGCATCTCCTGCATACAAATACGCCACTCCAGTGGTTAAACGTCCTGTCAACATGTCACCAGCATGGTCAGCATCGCTGTAGCCTTCTATAACTTCTTTTTCAAAGTTTGAGCAATATTTTATTCCAAAATATATCTAAAAATTCTCTTCACGGTTTGCTAATCGTCTTTTGTGGAGTTTTCCAACTTCCTTGATACTATATCCACTGCATATGCTAAATCGGGACGTGTAGCTACCATTACGTATGCAAGAGCACCTACAGCTTCTCTGTAAGGAAATATTTATTTCTTCCATTCTTCTACTTCCCTTGTTTCAACAGAAGAATCCTTTTGTATCGGTGTTGAAATGGGATTGCAGTTCAATATACCAAACCGTTCCGTAGAATTTTTTTTAGTATAAGCTTATTGCCTTATAAAGATGTCATTATCTTTTGATCTATCGATTTCCAAACCTAAGTAACAGCAGGTTTCGTGGTTATTTTCAGCCTCTTCTTAATATCATTTAGGAAATCGTCGATTATTTCTTTATTTGTTGCAGCTACTAGCCCATCATCTATATACAATTTTATGAGCAGTGTTTGTTCATTACCTTCTTAATGAAAAGACAGCTGTCAGAATCACTTTGCTGAAAGTTCATATCAAGTAAAATCTCTTCAAAGCACGAATTCCAGCAACGTGGAGTCTGCTTTAGTCCATAGAGACTTTTCTTTAATTTTCATACTTTCAACGAGCCATCATTAAAACCTTCTTTTTTATAACTGGGTTTATAGTTGTCAATTACGCATTGTATCACTTATAGATTAGGGATAAAGTATATATTGTTTCATGTATATTTCCTCATCTAATTTTCCATTGAGGAAAGCTGTTGACACATCAAATAGTGTTAAATACAGGTTCAACCTGGCACTCACACTAAGCAAAAGCTAAAAAAAGATCGTAATCAATTCCTTTTTTATGTTTGAATCCTTTGACTCAAAGGCGCGCTTAGTACTTATCAATGAATTCGTCAGGATTCCGCTTGACCCTAAATACCGCCGTCCTATTTGGTGGTAATTTACATAGCGTCCAGACGTCGTTCTCCTTTAACGAATCTATCTAGCTTTGCATAGCCTGCAGCCAATTGGTACCGTCCTCTCGTTCCATAGGGTAAAGTAAGGTAAGGTAAGGGTTTCAGGAGACTTTTCTAGGTCGAGAAGGTGTCACATCTTTTCGGACGTGCTCTCAAGTTATACCTTGATTCTACGTCATTGTTTCCATGCGAAGATTCTGAATAACAGACATTAGTGTAATAACAAACAAACATTAATGTTCTTGTTTGTTTGTCCGAACTTGTTTAGATAAGGAACTTGCTGGCAAACTGTTCGGTTTCGACGACCTTCCATCATTGATCCACTTTTGACAGTTTCGCACTCTATGTCCTTTTTCAGAGCAATAGTTGCATTTAAGCCTTTTGTCCCTTTGGTCCATCTTCGTAACTGTTTTTCATAACTAGTTACGAAAGAAGATTTTTCCTTCACTGTTTCGTAACCAGTTATTAAAAAGGAATATTTTGGTCCATCTTCGTAACTGTTTTTCATAACTAGTTACGAAAGAAGATTTTTCCTTCACTGTTTCGTAACCAGTTATTGCCTTTTGTCCTTATCCTTGCTCTTGTTGTGCTTCTGTGAGCTCGTATTAACAGTCAGAGCTTCCTGATCAAGAATGTTCTTACTCAACAGAGCTCTCTCGTATGCACATAAGTGACTGGTTAGATTTTCCACGGTTCTATCTGCTTTTTGTGTTAATAGCCAATTACTTCTAAATGAAAAATAATCTTCACCAAGGGTGTCAAGAATCTTACAGACCAATAGTAGTTCTGGTAATTCTTTTTGTCTCGAAACATCTCTTGATTCAGCTCGGTCCATATATTTTTCAATTTAGATAAATGGGTTGCAATGTCATCTGCTGGATCTCGTTTAAATCCGAAAAAGGTCATGTACAAGTTGTATGATCTGTCATCACAATTACCATCAAAAAGTCGGTGTAATTCTAACCATACTTCACGAACTGACGTATGTATCATAATTTTACGTAATGTGTCTTCACTCACGTTTGTGGATTTGTGGTGAGAAGGTGTAGAACGCTGCTATCAGCATTAACAAATTTGACATGTTCCAATCTGTATGTGTTGACATTGTCGTCACCTGCTCCATCATCTGGCACAGAATCAGGTCTTTTTAGTTTTCCCTCGACAACATCCATAGTATTTGGAATGCTCCGCAATAAGATGCATACTTTATATCTCCAACTCGACCAGTTGACTTTTCCTTCTAACTGACCAATTTGTATTTTGGAAGTTATATTTTCCATTTTAAATTCAGATGCTGATCCCATACTCTCTTAGAGCGTGTGTTTTTTTGAGTAGAAGCTCTTAATAAGATTTGTAAATACCAAATAAATAGAGAATTTAAAGTTACAAGGAAAAACTAACACATATGAGTGACATAGTATAATACAGAACAAAAGCTACATTGGTTGACAGATTTCAATATTAAAGATTTCCAAAAAACTACTACTTTTCAGTAGCCACGAACACTATCCTTGACAAAATCGGCAACAAATCATCCACTTATTTTCTCCAGCCGTGGGGGCGTGATAGACGAATAATACTAACGAATTGCGAAGCTTCTAAAATGCTTCACATGGGATGTACAGCGTAATTAGCAACTGCCACCGAATTCCGTAAGTCTGAGACACGCAGTAATCTTAGTGTTGTGATAAAACTATTGTCTAGTTTATTGTTAAATTCAAATTATAAGTACTGTCATCTAATTTATTATACGTGAACTAAAGCCAAATATTGATATACAGTTTCAGTTTTGAGAAAAATGACACTTTGTGTTGGATTCTACATTCGGGAACGCCACTGTTGTCAGGTGTTAGGCATTTCGGAAAGACGCATGATGCGAATGAAGCTTCATACTTGTCATTGTGTTTTGATTTGGTCGAGTATTACTTACCCCTGCTTCGAGTCTAGTCATATATGTAGAAGGAATTTTTCTCCCCGTGTCCGATCTTAGTATCAATAATAACTAGTTGAGTATTTTACAATAAATATATGAAAGTCGAGGTAGTAAACCATCATGACATTTAATAAATAAACATTGTAAAAGGAATTCAATCTAAGAGTGTGAACTAAAATCCAATCTTATTCTCCATGAGAAATAAGTTGCTTTTTTTAATAATTTCAAATATAATGAAATAAAATAATGTGTTTAATGCTGATATGGTAAATAGTACGTAAACGTCTAAGTATGTGAATAAGTATAGGTATGTGAACATCTATCCATTAGTAAAGTGCATAAAACCGTGACTGCCGTTTTCAACTAAACTGGTTTGCTATAATTAACATCGAAGTTAAAAACTGAAATTGTTTATAGTGTGTGTTTATATGGAGGTATATTAGCGCACTGGGGGTCTACTCTCGATCTCCGACCGACATCCGTCCGAAACAATTACTGCCAAATAAGCAATACTTGACCAAATGAAAAGACGCGTGATGCGAATGAGCTTCATACTTGATACTTGTCTTTTAATTTTGTCGAATATTACTTATTTGACAGTAATTGTTTCGGACGGATGTCGGACGGAGATCGAGAGTAGACCCCCAGTGCGCTAATATACCTCCATATAAACACACACGATAAACAATTTCAGTAGACCCCCAGTTGTCACTACTGCACCATGAAAATAATTTAAGAAGACAAAATCAAAGGGTTAACTATGGTGAGATTACAGGCACATGCGACTTGTCAACTTATGTCTCAGGATGACGGGCGCAGTGGCAGTGCCCCTCAGATCTGAAAGCTTTGAGTAGCACTGCAACTGTTATGGATAGGCGTGTAGCTTACGGTGTGTACAGATCTGGCCAATGCGCCGCGAACGCGCTGCATGTGCGCTGGGCGTACGCTGCACGCGTGCTGCATGCGTGAAGTTAAATACGTGTTAGTATATATGGCACGCGAGCGGCACGCGAACGGCTCGCGAACAGATCGCACTATTTAATGCACGTACGCAGCTCGCATTTCCAGAGCATTCGCAGGATTTGTAAGCACCCTTACCATCAGGCGCATCACTTGTTCGTCCCTTCACTTAAAAAAAAACTTTACAAAACATTTGCAATAGGTACGTTTTAATTTGATGAACTTTTTACTATATAATTATAACGAAGATACACGCGGCACATGCGAACTTCATACTTCTGAACAATCAACAAAAAGAAAGTATTTACTTTAGCGTCAACCTTGTTTGTATTTCGAATGATATTTAAGCCGCTTTATGAACAAAACTCGAAGAGTTTTCTTTATGAATGAAATAAGGTTCTCTAGTCCCTTGCGACTTCTTTTTTCGTTTAACATTAAGGAAAATTGCAGATAGAAAATTGGGTTACAAAAACAAATTGAAAATTTCGAGGCAATTTTCTCCCTCAAAGAAAAAACATTTTGAAATTATTTACTTCTACTCGTCTTGATATGGAGGCATTCGTGATGTGTTATTAAGTAAAACTTTGAGACAATAAAATTCTTGGGACAACGACCCACGGTGCAAGTTTACCATAATATATATTATATCATATAATTTTTGATAAGTACAGAACAGAAGGTGTTGAAAGCCTTCTGGGCACGATGCCCCAATGAACCGCCCTCGAGGAAATTTTCTATTTATAAACTTCCTTACTTTAATATATTATAACACTATCCTACTAAAATAAACTGTGACAGAAGACGTTACTTTGTTATGGCGATCCTCTTCTAGCTGCACAGCAATCGTAGTATGGTACCAATGAGTTTTAAATTAAATTATATTTTTTTAAATTTTATTCGTTATTGACGATCTCCGTGATCGAGTAGCTTGCATGCCGGTTTTCATGGTGTCGCCTTCTCAACTTATTCCCATCTGATCCCCAAAACTGATCCACCGCCAATTTTAAATTGCAGTTGATCCCCTCTATATGTTTCAACTTCCAACGGATCCTCTCACTGTATTTGTATGGTAAGTACAGTCCAGAGAAAAAGAAGTTTTGAATTCAAAGTTATTAGAGTTATATAAGTTAGTACAGTTAAAGTTGTTCATTTCTGATAAACTAAATGAAATACAGCAAAAATTGTGAGTACCAGGGTATCAGGTGGGAATAAAATATTAATATTTATTCGTTATTCTTGAGGGGTGCATTGGGGAACCGATGGGATTAGAAAATAATTTAAAATAAAACTATACTATTTTAAATTATTACTTTGGGATCGCAACGTATGTAATGTTGTCTAATTTTTACATATAAAAAAATTATAATATAGTATAAGTACCTACCTACTAGTAGTAAACATGTGAAATAGCTATGACGAAAACATATAAATGTTTCATTTCTCTTGAAAACAAATTGTTTGTTTGCTGTAGGCCATCATTCTGGGGGCAGAGAACGAGAATGGAGAAGTGGCTGTTGCTTGTGGCAATTCTGGCGGTTCTACTCGCCATCGCTTTTCTCGCAGCTTTCATCGCAAGCATGCTCGTGCGCAACTCAACAAGCGTCAAAGGTGAGCAAATAATACATTATGTGACAATAAGCGTTTATTATCATGATGAACATTCTGAGGACCTCCGTGGGTTAGCTCACGATTTTTATGGTGTCGCCGCCTCTTATGTCGTATTTATTTGCACCAAGCAAAAGAATGGTAGAAAGAGATTCCGTTTCCAGAGCACACGCGTTGTTATTATACTGCCTCTCATTCTAGAATTAACTTTCATTCTTAGCCTATTTACCAATACAAACTACGGGATACAAATATATATCATACGCAAAAAGAACTATAGAATGGTTTCAAAGATTAATTTTATACTTACGGTGCAGTCGTGTGGATCACGTGTTATTTAAAAACTTTTAACGTTTAGAATAAATTCTTAAGCAATAACATATTTTATTGGTATGCATTCCTAATATACATAACCATTTTGCTATCATAATATTGGCAAATGTTTATAAAGATGTAAAGCGTCATATACATACCCCTTACACGATTTGAAAGAGATAGGTAAGTAAAGAAGAAAAACGGAAAGAATTTGCTTGCTAATACAATACATTTAGATTTATACAAGCGTATAGACGAGCAGAGCGTGTAAGCGGGAAGATCATTTATATTTTACTAGCTGGCGCCCGCAACGTCGTCTGCGTAGCTCGGGTAACCTACTGTGCTATACTAATACTAATTTTCATTACAAATGACATAAATACGAATTTTCAGATCCCGTACTTGAGAAATGATTGATTCTCCATACAAACTTTCATACCCTATTTACTTATATTTTACTTAAAGATTTATTTTTATGATAAAAAGTAGCCTATGTCCTTCTCCTAGGCCACATCTATCTCTATACCACAATTCATCAAATTTGATTCAGCGGTTTAGGCGTCAAGACGAAACAGACAGAGTTACTATCGCAATTATAATATTAAGTTTGGATAACGTTCAATAAGTGTTAAAATAGAAAACTCTCTCTCATTTTAAATGGAACCTTGTCTTAATACCTCAAGCTTATTAAATTCCTTGAGGGATTGTTTATTTTCGATTATCCTTTATGGTTTAATTTTATCCTTCACATTTGTTAGATACGCGTCAACAATAACGAAGTGCTCGGTTGTTGTGATAATATTGAAGTAATGTAAACATTAAGTGCTCCACAAATGAATCGTTATTTACATCTAACAAAATGAGCCATTTTTTCGAGAGTTATTTTCTTGTAATAAACATTGTTTCGGGAAGCTTAGCCACATCTTCAGGTCGTCAATCCCACCGAGTCTAAAAACAAAGGTGTTTAGCCAGTGCGTTCTACAAGTTATGGACTATGGATCCGAGACAGTGGACATTAACAATAGGCCTCATCCACAAACTTAAAATTGCTCAGCGTTCTATGGAGTGAGCTATGCTTACCCTGATGGACCGAATTCCAAATGAAGTTATACGTCTAAGAACTAGAGTGGCTGACATAGCTTGCAAAATCAGTAAGCTTAGAAGGCTGATGGCCGATGGAGCAGACTTGTTCTGGAGTGGCGATCACATCACGCCCGGAGTCACGATGGACGGACAACTTGAGAAATCTGGCTGGCAGCGGCTGGACGTGGGCGGCACGGGAGAGTTGGTTTGCTCAGGGGGAAGCTTATGTCCAGCAGTGGATGCGTGTAAGCTGATGATTTAACAATTGTTATAATTAACGCTCTTAGATTCACGTTCTATAACATATCCGAAGTCAGAATCAATATAAACGAATACCTTTAGAATATAATATTATACTCCACGAAGTCTGAAAGGGAAGTAGGGTATGTTAGAATGAAAGCCCTAAACTCTGAGGGTCGAGCGTCATATAGGAGGAGTTTTGGTCAAAGGATGTCGTATACAGCGGGAATTCCGAGGTCGGTTACCTGACACCAGATTGAACCACGCGTCGCCGACAAGTGCTGTTATGTATGTTAGTCTTTAAGATATATAGTATATGGGTCATAGCTGCTTGATTCAAATGAACAAAATAATTATAAAATATCATGATTTTTTCGGTTTATTCAAATGTTGCATTTACTTCATTGATAATGTTGTCGATAAAATTCAATCTTTCTTGGTCTATTGCGACACCAAAATCATAATTTTACAAGAATTTGACGCAACGAAAATGCTTGCATTTTAAGCATAACACACAAATAATTATATATATTATTTGTTGAAAATTAAATGCAAAAAGTATTGGTCACTCAAGAAATTAGGCTCGGCTCACTGGCGGTCGTAAGTGCACCGTTGCAAAATAGATTTTTTTAACGAGCTAACAAGGTACGTTAAACTAAAACGTAGTAATAAAGCAAAAATATGTAAAGACGTCTGCGTCCCGGTTATTATGTGTATATATACATATGTATATATAAATATATAAATAAGAAATTTAAGTATATTTAGAAAGATTTTGACAGCTTCTTTTAAAAAATGATAAAATATTATAAACATAAAATTGCCTAGGGCTTCACTTAGAAATAATACAATGTACCTAGGTATATAAACTCACTTACTTTTTCTTAGAAGTTTTTCCGGAAATGAAAGCAATTTAATATCGATATTTCAATTGACGCCGCTTGTCATACACACGTTTTGAGAGAAGAAATATCCCAATGTGTGCGTGATGATCAAAATGCACATTTTGATCATTTGATAAATTAATTACAAATACCGTAGTTATATTGGCAGATTCAACTTTAAATAATACCTATTCGATCAACATGAAAAAAATGCAGGATAATAAAAGCAAATTCCCACGTGATGCAAGCAACTTTAAAAAAATCTTTGAATACAGTGTTACTTACTTTTAAAAATAAAATAATGTCTCCATATAGCACAATATCCTATAATCTTAGAATATTTAACGTATTTTCCCTCCATATTTCTTAATTTTAGTTTTATGTACACTTGCTTAATCTTTGACTAGATGGGTAGTTTGTTGGTAACATTTGTGAACAAAGATGGGCTGTGAGTAAGTAGTTATAAGCTATGTAATATTATGATGGCAAACGGGTATCAGTATGTCAATACATGCCGCCAAAAACTATGAAAGACCACCAGGCACAGAGAAAGAGACACTATGCAAGTAAGTAGTGTCACTTTCTGAATAATACTTATTTCATTGTAAGACATTACAATAATTATTTAACTATAATTTAGAAATTAAACAATTTAAGTATGGAGCCTGTTTGCTGTAGTTAAACCACAATTTTTTTTTGTTTGGCTTTCTTTTTTCTTTTTTGTGAAACCTTTGCTTCCCTAAATGGGTTAACTTTGATTAATTGAAAAAAATTGGATTGGTTTGTCAACAGAATTTAAATATTGGTTCTTTTTCATAATTTCATTTACTCGTTCAAAAGTATTGTTTACAATCATTACATAATTAGATCCTAAAATCTCGTACCTATTACTTAAGCCACTCGGCAATGCCTCGTGACCTAAACGCTGTACTCGACTTTAAGAACCCTCATTAGGCAACGATTGCATAAAATACTATTGCCTAGCCATGAAGAAGAGTCACTTTTATAATTTTTTTTTAAATGAAATAAATATAAAATAAAATTTGTATGTTGAACTGTTTTTATTAGATTCAATTAGATTTTCACCTACGATGAAATTATGCACTTTCATTTTCCCATAAGTCATAATAGGTTAGTTATAAAGTTTTGGAGCAAATGTACCAATCATTTATTTATTATTTTTATATTTTAATAGATGCGGTAGGTACAGGCAGAACAGCAAGCTTGGCACTCTGGAATTTGGACCATCCTTATTGTGTGCGTCATAAAGTTAAGCGTCAAGCTTCACCCTGTAGTTAGTTCTTAGTATAAAAAAATTATTGATGGATGGAATTCATAAACCTCGTAACCTCTGTTAATGCAAACTTTCGAGTAGGCGGAATAAATATAATTACTAGGAATAATTATAATGCCAACCATTAAAATTAGGTCTGCCAATTATATTTCAAGCTTTAATTGCCCGACATTGAACTGCCGAACTGTTACCATACTGGACTGTCACGTGGATATCACGGGTTCGATTCCCTGGGCTGGAGAAATATTTGTATGACCTACATTAATTTCTCTCTCGTGAGTTTGAGTGTAATTTGTGGTTGTCTATGTGTGTGTCCATAGTACCCGCGATACAGGGTTTGCCTAGTGCGGGGCCATGATTGTGTACGCGTTATTATTATTGCGTTTGAAGAGTTAAAATGTTATTTCGTCCAAAAACGAAGTTACGAAGTTTTCAATTTAACCGACGAAATGTAATATATGCAATAACAATTTTTCTATATTGTTAATGTTTTCTGGATACTATAAGTTATTATTATTCCATGGCTTTATGCCAACGTAGGTAATCGTAAGTAGGTAGTAAAGGAACAAGGAAAATAATAAATTATTGGCGGCAATCCAGCGGAGACGTTAGAAGTACCGACGTATGCAATAAATACTTACCTGGACGTCGAGCTCTTCCGTCAGGTGTACCATGGTTGTATCTTTCAAAGTCGCATCTTCGAATTAGAAAGAAGAAAGAATGAAAATTTTATTCAGTACCATTCATTTTAAATTGTAGTAAATTAATAAAAAATTAAATTGAAATCAAAATTAGGATACTGAATGAGCACCACTCAGCCACGGCACATGCACGCATGCGCTAGTAGTATGTGGAGCCCATGGAGTGTGTCACAGGTGCACCAACCAAACACCACACACGAAACACTGACATATTTTGTACGCTATCAAATACACACATGCACGCACACAGCCACAGACATATGTACATATACTATATATATATATATATATATATATATATATATAACATATACATATGTACATAATATGTTAGGTTTATATATATTTGAGCTAATAAAAATCAACATGCAATTCAATGTAGTAGTACTCGGTGAGGTTCAAGTAGCACAGCGTGTACAGAATGTATAATTAGAGAAAGCTTATCATTTTGTTTGTCTTTTATTTTGTCAATGACAATGATTTAATCATTGTCGAAAATATTGCAATGTGTTCTTAACACTCCCTCATATCATCATATCATATATTATTATCATAACTAACGTTGTCGGAATTTTAGCGAAATTGAGTTACTGACGTGTCTGGAATCAGCGAATTGAGTCACAACCTCATCATTTATTGTATCTTGTTCAGCGTCAGCGGAATTGACATTTTTTAAAGAAAAAGGTCCTTAGGTGCCAATAGCTCGAAACTTACCAAATGCAAATAATGCGTTAGTTTATGACAAAGAGAGCACGATACCGATGTGACTTAAATATGCGTTTGTGCTTCAGACTAGATTGAAGGCCAGAATCCGAAACCGTGCCGTACACTACGGCATGAATCTTCGTGTTAGAGGAAACTTGTACCCAATATATGATAAGAATAATAATAATAACGCGCACGTACTCTAAGCCCCGCACTATGGAAACTCTGTATCGCGGATGTCAACCACACATTTCACCTAAACTCACGAGAGAAATAAATGTAGACCATACAAATATTTCTCCCGGCACGCAAATTGAATCCGGGATCTCTGCATAGCAGCCCAGCATATTAACCGTTCGACCACGGAGGCAGTTAGTAGAGCGGAGGCAATAGCTGGATGTAGTTTGATATTAAATGTATTTAATTATGACGATAAGTGGGAATCAGTTAGGGACTTATATATGAATCTAGAGGTTCAATGAAAACTTCCGCAAATTCGACAAATTTATTAGAACAGAAAAGACGTAATTTAAGACGCAAATTGTTGTTTGCCTACGGATTTATATGTGAATTATCAGCTAAAGAGCTACTTTAAGCATTAGAGCTTATCTCTGTAAAGATAAGCATCTTAGCAAAGAGCACCGTTCTAAAAAGTAATAGTAACACTACACAAAACTACGACGTGCACTACTTTCAATTTAGTTTAGTTGAACTAAAGATTGTGAAAAAGATTTATTAAAATCATATTAAAATTATAAGTTTCGTTAATCGTTTTTCGCTAACTACTTAAGTTAAAGCAGCTTAGAAGAAGACACATGATTAGAAGTCACCGCATTACACATGCAGTGAACCTCACGTTAGTATAAAACGAGACGGCGGCATACGAAAAGTCTGACACGCGTAGGAAAACTAATGCAAAAGACATGCATCAAAACACATTTTTATCATAAAACGGAAATTGATATATTCTGTTTTTCAGAGCAGTGTGAGAAAACATATCAAATGTAAAAAGTGTAGATAAAAGCAGTTCAAGATGTTAGTAAATGCCAAAAAAACAAAAAATATTTTCGCTGGAGCGTAGGCAAACTATTTACATTGTGAAATGATTTTACAGTGCAGAATTTTCACTTACTTCCATATAGTATATTATACCATATTGAAGCACCCCTGTTGTTTACGTATTTAAGGATATAAATGCAAATATTTTTATTTTTGTTGCGACAAAATACGCATATATGCCAGTAGACGTACACCGATCGTGACAGCAATGTGAACCTAATAACATCTACTTAGGTAACTGGATTGCCGAAGCCGGCGCATGCCTGGCACCCCCTACGAATTGAAGATAATATTTTTATTAGGTTTCAAGTGCGGAAACGCGCGACGCTGCGACGGGATTGAAATTTGCACATCACTGCGCAAGATACTCTTCCGGAAACTAGCAGCCAATTTATTTACCTATGTAAAAATAAATAAACTATGGCCATTGATGTATAACGCACAGCATTTTGACGATTGACGGTTACAAAATATTAAATCACGTCGTGTGGCGAAACCCTCCGCCACGCGCCATCGTGACACGCGTTCACGTCTAGCACCGTTAGAAAGTAATAACAAAGCTCTGTTAGAGGTCAGTTTTCACAGAAAATTAAGCAAGAAATGTTGAGAAAGATACGCGACAGCAACCAATAAATATTAAAAATGTAATATCTATCACAATGCCTATTTCAAGAGCACGATTTCGTTCAATGAGGCATGAACGTGCCCGAACAAGAGCATTTTTGTAACTTCTACCTTGATACGAACGTGCACCTGTCATCTGGAGTAATTAGAATTTGTTAACAAGATTATTACAGCAACCGATGTAACAGAATTGGGCCGCACGAAATTGGAGGTATTTAATTATTGTAACCGTTTTGTGGGCGACACCTATCCCAAATAATAAATGAGGGGAACACAGGAAGTGCTGGAACGAAGGAAGCAAAGTAGGTTTGATGTGTTCATATTTTAAAAGCGTTCTTCATATCGACTACGTGCAAAAATCTAAAGTAATATTACAGTAGAAGTTTGGATTGTCTACAATTATGTTTCGAATAAACCACATCGAGGTAAAGATGCCATGATGAAATGACGTTAAGAGATGAGATCAAGTTCAAAGTGCGTAACGCGGTCAATATCAACAACAGCATATACCCAAGTCGTCCGCATTAGAATGCGTGGGCGATAGATTCGAATGAGGATTATGTAATCCTAAAATTTAAACAATGTGGTGACCCTAATGTTTAAATACAATCACGTAAGATTGGTTTAACGAAAGCAGATTTATATAGTGAAGGTAAAACCTGATGTGCCACTAACGGCCACTACATAAAATAATGTAAATGTTTTAGAACACAGCTTACCATTTAATTTTCCGCAACAATGATTTCTATCACTAGCGTTTCGTGATTGCAAACCGAGTGTCACCGGTGCAGTGTGGCGTCAACCATTTCATTATTATTTACCTTTAGCATATTTGGATAGATCACTGCAAAAACGATGTTAATTCTCACTATACTACATCAACATAACTTCTCAACCGTTGATGGACGTATATCGCTGCTTCACAAAAGAAGGCATTGTCGTAGTTGCCACGCTTGACAATATTATGTTAATAATAATACCAATATTATAGGGAATAACCCTCTCAGGGTGGCGTTGACCCTCGCCTCATGAATTTACCTACTCCTTCGTCGCTTTTTATGACAACCACGAGTAAACAGGATGAATTAATATTAGGTGCCACGGGAATCGCTCTGTCCCTTATTAAACAACATCACAACGTCATATACGTTGCTCCAATCGAAAGTAGTAAGTAATTAAAGCACTTGTGTTTTGAAAATCGGAAACACTGGCGGTACCACAAATGCCCAGACCGGAGAGAATATAGAAAAGTTAGATTTCTACATTTACCCGGCCATGTCTATTCCGGACCCCTTATAAAATTCTTCATCCGATTATATAGTTTTTAGTTAGGTGCCTTTATTTAATTTTGATGGATTATTATCATTTGAAAGTGCATCTTAAATTCAAAGAATAGTGATATAATTTTGTTTTGATACAAGTTTGATCGGACTCTTTAACACGCCAAAAAATTTTTCGACAAATGTCCGACAATTTCGCTTTTGTAAAACAGAACCAATAGGAAACAAAACTTTTTCTTGTAATGGGAAAGTGCGATTACCGACCGAAAGACACTCGGATCTATTTATTATATCCTGTTTAATATGACTTAAATATGTTTTGGTGTAGATATGCCGCAAACCAGTGAATTAAGGCTGTCGTCCTCCGTGCCATCGACAGTGGTCTCACCCGGGGCTGATGAATCCAAAATTTGCACGAAGCCCGGTTGCATCCATACAGGTACTTTATATTTCTGTAACTCAAAAAAACAGTTTCGAATCAATTTTTATTCTTCTCTCTCTGTAAAATGCTATATGTATATAATACCCTATAAAATATCTGTTGGACCGGTCTGTTGAAATTATATGTTTCCTTCAGCTTCCAAACTGCTCACGAACATGGATGAAACAATCGATCCTTGCGACGATTTCTATGATTTCGCGTGTGGTGCATTCGTGAAGAACACTCGAATCCCGGACGACAAGACATCAGTGAACACCTTTTCCATCATCACCGACCAGCTGCAGGAACAAATCAGGACCCTACTGGACGAACCCATATCGCCCAACGAACCCAGACCGTTCGTTCTCGCTAAAACTTTGTACCAAGCCTGCATGAACAGAAGTAAGTAGCAAAATTATTAATACAAGTATGTAAGTATTACACTATTCATATTTCATATGATTACTGACGTTCGGAATGAGAGTATTGTTGTTATATATTAACTTAATATTTATACTACGTATAAGTGACATAAATATGTCTTTATAATAAAGTTATATTTCTATATTTGCATAAACGAAAGTAATAAGTTTTAGATTAATAGACACAGTGAATACGATATTGTAAGCAATTTTTGAAACCCTCTTTTAGAATAATTATGAAAAACTAACAAACATATATGAGTATGCTATGCTTAGTATGTTATACTTTGAAGAGGATTCCTATCAAATTTTAGATGAAATACACTCGGGAAATACAACTGACATACTCTGTTTCATCCACATGATAAAAATCACAAATCGCAAACATACAAGTTTTCATTTCATATTTATATGTTCATATATCATAATTATCTATGTATACATCGATTGCTTATTGATAAGTTCACATTTGGACTAACATAGACCTACGTCAAAAACAGAGAATATCTCATCAATCATCATATATGATTGAAGTTTCTGTAATTTAATTGTTCTCGACATCCGAAGAACTGAGGGCTGGTAATACACTTCGTTAGAAAAGAAACCTAGTATGCTGTAATCTGACGCGGTGCTATCGGATGTGCAAAAGTAATTACCAAAGCCTATTTATTTCAGCTGCTTCTATCTGATTTACTGTCCTGTAATCAGTGCATTTTTAATTACTACTCTTCTATTTCTTATTAACTGAGAAAAAGTAGTTTTGTGATTGTGGAACGTTTATAGCATCGGATCGTTCTAATAAACATGGCCGGTGGCGCTTGAAACTAACACAATAGTGTAGTAAACTTTTAATGGTATTTCAGAACACAATCGCATCATGCCACGAGGATGACATTTAAACTGGGCAATATCGTTTGTGTCCTATTTACCATATCTTGTACATGTTCTTAGGGTATGCTGTAATCGAACGAGCCTATCTGCAAGTATGCTCGGCTGGTTCGTAACCAGTTGCGGCAGCCTGGCTAACGCGTCGTCTGAAGACGATTTTAAACTTAAATGTAGAGTCGAAAATTGAAAGACTTTATTAGTAGATACATTGTTTTTACAGAAAGGCACAGGCAAAAAAGTGGAGTTCAATTACTTTGGAAAGTACGTTGCACAAAGACACAGACATTTGTATTTTGATACCTTTCGGGATAATAATAACTTTAAATACATGCCGCATTGTCAGAAACTTCATGCAGATGGAAGAGGACGATGTAGGATCTTATTACACACCCACCCCATACTCGTAGATACACGCCATACTGCATTTACTTGACTTCAGTTCGTAAGTGTGGTTCAAACTAGCTAACAAGCTGAGAAACATAAAGTAACTAATAATAAAAATAACATAGCCCCGCACTAAGGAAACCCTATGTCGCGGGTGCCATGGATACACACATAGACAACCACAAATTACAACCAAACTCAAGAAAAAATATAAATGTAGACCATACAAGTATTTCTCCCAACCCGGGAATCGAACCTGGGACCTCTGCGTGGCAGTATAATAACGGCACATTAACTATTCGGCCACGAAGGCAGTTAAATATGGGACAGTGGCAGCTAAAGTTTTTTTCCTTGAAAAATGTCAATTAAGCTAATTTTGCTTAACAATGACACAAATAATAATAATAATAAAATTGTTTATTGGATAACTTATTCTACAAAGGAATAATTAAAGACTAATTATGCGAATCAATGTAAAATATAACACATGTAGCTGTACTAGGAGAATCCTGTATTTCAGGTAAAAAATAATTATTATACAGGCGGATAATAAATTATAAACAAAAGAATAATTAAACAATGAAATGCAAATCACACACCTACATATACCCTTAAATTACACTGAAACCGCTTAGTACTAAGTTTTATACTAAAAATGAAGCATTTTGATTTTCAACGTGTGGGAATATTGAACAAATGTTTATCGTATTTTGTAATATCATTGTCACTTCTAGTAATACCTCAATAGTTTTTGTTTTATACAGGCAAATTTTTTACAAATTTCGTAGCGGAACATTCAGCCCCGCTTTGGGGCGCATTGTTCCGCTTAGATTATGACAGGATAACAAAGACTTTCTTAAATAAAACAACCTTTTCTACAATTGTATGTATTGTTTATCTCATGCACAGCTAAACTTGAAAAAAAACAACAATATTCTTATTCATCAGTAATATTATTCATCGCTCATTTCTTCCTCTGAGTCACAGTTGAGACACGCATAAGTGAACTATTATCATCTTTGTCTAAATATTTGACATGAGCCCGATTGTAGTTTTCTTAGACTGTGGAAACCAATTTCTTTTTTTCATCCTCTAAGGTAGTTTCGCATCCTTAAAAAAAAGAAAGAAATAGTGGTCTTAAGAATTTTAGGTACGATTGCAGGTCAATTGGGAAAGTTATTCCGAGGAACAACCAGCCCCTCGAGGGAGGGAACTGATAGCACCAAATCACGTTTTTATACGAAGACTGACATACCTTAAAACTAATAGAATAAATCAAACAAATACTCAAACAATAAGATACCTTAATAATGTCACTAGAATTTAGATTAAAAAAGTTTAAACAAGGAAAAATTTAATTAGGTGATGTTTTGACCGCTCCATGCACATTCTTCTTCACTTCCGTCGTCGCCGGAGTAACAGAAATGGCTGCTGCCTGCAAGACGCGTCACCAGACGCTTTAACGACAGGCTTCACATATATTGCTATACCTTTTCCTTGCCAAGTTATTACTGTGGGAACAACTTACCACGGGAACTTCCACCCCGATCTTTTCTAAAGGGGGTTGTAGATCTCGATTCGCTGATTCCAGATATGTTAATAAGTAAATTTTGCAAAAAAAATCGTGATTACATTAGTTATGTTACGAACAAACATAGTATCATAACAAAATTAAACATCGATTATAAAACCAGAAATATTGGCAACTCATCAGGCAAATGGGGCTTACATAAGTTTTAAATATCAACTCTCGTTTGCGTTGAAATCACAAATTAGAAAGGTGAAATAGTACAGCACCAACAACTGACCTGTTTGTACGTCTCCGTATATTCCAAAAATATTCTGTAATAAAGACAATATCTCTAACAATGGGGGTTGTTCCATTCGGTGGTGTGTGAAAAATAGCAAAACATCTAATTATAAAACAAATGGAATCACATTTCATCGGTAATTAAATATTAAATGTGTAATTTTTCAATTTTCGTCCGTTATAACAAAGCTCAAGTTAAATTGGTAGGTTTGAAGTGAAACAATTGACGACACCCGTCATTTGTTTCGAATTCGGGCTAGCCAATCGGAGCGTAGTTGTCAGCGTAATGATATGGCAGAATAGTTTTCAAACAAATTAAATGACATTTCGTCTCTATTTCTGGCTATATACTCGATGCAAATACAGAAGAACCTTCTTAGACATTGATGATTGATTCTTAGAATGAAACACTAGTTACCTAAATACTAAACGAAATAGGGTCTCTAAGTACTAGGTATTAAATAATAAAAGAGATCAATTAGCGACAATTTTCTATGCGATTGTAAAATTTAGACAAAGGATATATATATATATATATATATTCAATATTACGTAACTTAACCACCAGCGTAGTACATTACGTTGTTCATTATAAACACAAAATGTTATGTTTGTTACTAAACCTGTTATGTCGATAAATGTAAGAGAAAGTGAATCAAATAATATCGCTTCCGCAATTTGCACAACCGAAGTGACGTAATTGATGGATGAACAGACACGTCATATAAAAGTGTGCAAAAAAAATCGCAACGAACGCCATTAAACATGTATAGAAAGACCCGACTGCTAAATTCTGAACATGAAGTAACTTCTTATATTTCTCATGTAATAGTGACAAAACAACTGAGAACGATATGTACAACTCGTATTAGTATATTACTACAGTGCAATGATACATGTATTTTTGACAGCGGCGATTGAACAGCGCGGGGTGCAGCCACTTCTGGATATGTTGCGACGTTTGGGCGGTTGGCCCGTACTCGACGGCACTGCTTGGAACGAGGGAACCTTCACCTGGGAGGAGTCCGTCTACAAATTCCGTGACGCAGGCTACTCTGTCGACTACTTCCTCGACTTCTCCATAAGCGTCGACGTGAAAAACTCCACCAAGCGCATAATCGATGTAAGACATACGTAACCACGTAACAAATACTGTAAGCGCTTTTACAATTGCATCATATTGGTCGGCCGGCCTTGACTACAATTATTTTCCATTTTTATAGTATTGTTCTAACCAGAGGAACATTATTATTTTCAAAATAGATGTTCATTATGCGAAATTATTATGCGCTAAGCGAAGGTTTTATGAAATGTATGCTTTTGCACGTACCAATGTCATTAACGGTTAAACAAGTGAAATTCAATGTGAAAAGTGTACAGAATACCAAATTTTTTCCTACAGTTGGATCAGGCGTCTCTGGGATTGAGTCGGGAATATCTGAATCGAGGACTAAATGACAAGCTGGTCCAGTCGTATTATGAATACATGGTGGACATCGCAACATTGCTCGGCGCTGATCGCGCTCGAGCCGAAGTTGAGCTAAAGGAGTCCTTGCAGTTCGAAATTAGTCTTGCCAACGTAAGTTCCATTGCACCTCAAAATACACGCGTACCGGCTTAATGACTCCATTATACTAGATCAAAGAGTTAAACGGCACGGGTTTTATGTGTTGACTGTAATATAAACCACTCTATTGACATAGAATATAATATGTAATAAGTAGAGTATTGTTAGCAATCCGTAATAGTAGGTATTTATTGAGGCCAACATGAGCATGTTCGTCCTAATTACCTAGGACGGCTGGCTAGAATGTCAATCGAAAAGCATCTACGTTCAATTCACGATTTGCAATCGATCATTATTTGCCGCAACAATAACACCATCACTCTAATAAGAACCAACAAGCTTCAATAAAGGACCGTAAGTTTGCCGTAAATATGGCCTAAAATCACATGTCTTTTCAGATCTCCTTGCCACTTGAAAAACGTCGTAATGCCACTAGTTTATACAATCCTATGACCATTGCCGAATTGCAGCAAAAGTTCCCTAAGTAAGTACTTTCAGCGATTTGTTGGCTTAGTTAAAACCTGAAATAGTTAATTTATTCATCTCATGTAATTTTTCTCTTATAAAAATGTTTTTTGTCAACAGAATCCCATGGTTTAACTACATCAATCGTCTTCTGGCGCCTCACGTAAAGGTTGACATGAACGAAATCGCCATTGTTAACGTTCCTAAGTACATTAGCGATCTTGAGGTTAGTCTTAAATGATCATTTACCATAAAAATAAATTCACTGTAATTGAATAAATATTCACAATCTCAATATTTCATCCTAAAGATCCTCCTGGAGAAAACCCCGAAGCGCGTTCAAGCCAACTACGTGATGTGGCGCGTGGCCGGCGCGTCTGTATCTTACTTGACGGAGACCCTGCGAAGGCGGCAGCTGGCGTACGTCACTGCGCTCTCCGGCAAGACCGAGAGGGAAAGTCGCTGGAAGGAGTGCGCGGATACCACCAGTGTCAGGTGCTTTAAAAAATACGAACAGAGCTGACGATAAATTTGAAAAAAATATCACTTTCAAAAATTCGTGGAATTACATCTAGTATGCCACCCTTAGCTGTGGTATATTTTCTTC
>NW_020653200.1:3326566-3400623 GCF_003589595.1 Hyposmocoma kahamanoa
ACTGAGACATCCTCTTGCCAACAAAAAAAGAACCATCGAAATCAATCGCATAACATGCACACAAAAAATTCAGTCGAATTGAACCTCCTCCTTTTTTGAAGTCGGCTAAAACCAATTTCAAATACAGGATTATTTCTAAAATACTAACAACCTCGCAGGACTATGTTACTAACATCATAAATAAAATTGAACTGCCTGACCGAACGGTTACCATGCTGAATTTCCACGCGGAAGGTCCTTGATTCGATGGTCCGATTCTCAGGCCGGGTTAAATATTTATATAAATATTCATATGGCCCCATTATGGCCCACAATCACTTCTCTCGTGGGTTTGGGTGTAATTTGTGGTTGTCTATGTCCATAGCGTCCGCTATACAGTTTCTCTATTAAAAACTGTCGTTTCGAGATTTTTTACAAAGCATAATAGGTTTACCAAAAAGCTATTTTTAGATCTGTATTTGGTAGACGGTAGTAAATTCAAACGTGCAACCGTCCTCGCCGATAACCGCCACCCCGCTCCAGCATTTTGCATCGGACTGGTATTTACGCTAGCACTTCCTTTCGTTATCGCACAGAGTTATCACCGTTTAGAGCGGTCTACTTAAATATTTTTATTATTGTTCGAAAGTAAAATATGATGAATTATTAAGTCATGGAACAACAGGTTAATGTTCATAATTTTATTAATATAGTCCTGCAAGGTATTACTTTACAATAACTATGGGTAAATAATTATGGGAGCGCCACACAAACCAACCACATCTTGTTATAATCATTTATTCCATAGAGAAAATTGTTCACTTGAAAACGTCATTTTTTAAGCTACTGCTCGTTCACTACGCTGACCTCTCTGAGAAGAATGAGCAAGAGACTCTAGTGATTGCTCTTTTCAAATAAACTTAAATGCTACGGAACAACACTTTGAATCATAATTGTGTGGAAACTAGACTCATGTTGTCTTTCCATACATCTTAATTTAACACATACTCTTCAATTTTGTAATATGACTTTTCAATTAAAATAGTTTTAATGTACCTAAGTTTTAAACTTAGGAAATGATAATCTTAATATATGCTCCGGAATTTTATTGTAAAGACGTTCAGTTCCCCATGATAGAATCGTTTACCTTAGTTAAACGAAATCGGGGTACCATGAGTTTGGTCTTAGTTCTAAGGTTAATATTATGGATGTCTTCTTTCTTAATTATGTATATTTTTACGTGCATACAAAATATTTGAGTAAATGTACTATGATGCCACAGTCACCATACCAGTCTCCTTAAACTTTTCACTGAGAGAAACCCGAGAACCTAAACGGTATACAAAACGATTCGCTCGTTTTTGCAACACAAACATAGTCTGCATATCTGCTTTACCCCACATGAGAATCCCGTGGGACATTATACTATTGAAGCAACTAACTAGTCTAGCAGTAGCAACATCGGTAAGCTCACATCATCAGGTAAAAACTTTCTTTCTTTTGAACCAATATATAAAACTATTCTTGGAGAACCCTTGCGTGATCACTTGTGTAATGTCCATGTGCTTTGCGGCACTTGTCGGACTTAGTGGAAATGTTTGTTACCATCTCAATAATTAATTAATTAAATAAAATACAAATAGACCATAACTTTAAAGTATAAAAGACCATCAAAAGTATAAAAAACGTGCCCAGTATGTAGAACTACTAAAGAATTCTGAAGTGCTAATATATTTAGTCAACAAAGTCCGGGTTAAATGGAAGCTATAAATTTCACACATTACTATTATTGGTATATTTAAAATCTTTTTTGTTGTCCGTGGTTCGTCAGCTCTACTAATTCGCACTGACGCATTCCTTCAAATAGACAAATGAATTCCTAGATGAGAGCGTTAATACTGGCATAAATTTATTATAGTGAAGAGTTTGTGTCAAATGTATTTAAGAAAATGTATTCGTCTGTTCGCGCAATAATCGCTGAATAACAGAAGCTGTAGAAGCTCCCTTACCTGGGATCTGCCGCCAAGCATTAGCGCTCAGTTACACGACGCGAAAGTATTCGCGCGACTGACGTGCGGTGACCGGTCAGTTACCACGCTTTCACGTACATTGTTAGCGAATCTGAATTCTATTTACAAGGTAACAACATTTAAACAACATTTAGGCCAAGCAAGCCAGTCTCGCCCGCGATCCCGGGAGGCTCATTTAAGTTAAAACGTACTTGGTACTTGGTGTAACGGGCTGGTGTCCGCAAGTTAAAACGTAAAAGCTATATAAATAGAGCATATTTTGCAACAAGACCATTCCATACTTGTTACAAACGATGTAAAAGATATGTTTTCTACTCCTGTACTTTAATCTGTCAATTTTAATTGCTTAGGTCATATCACAAAGGTGCTCTTTTTAGTTCTGAATCAAAATTCTATTGTCTGAGGTACTCTCTACTGAACTGAAAAATTCCATTTAAGTTCTTTACACAGAAATATAATGGGTTTAAAAAATGAACGTATTTTTCGTAATAAAAATATGGACTAAGGCGCTACTCCAACGCTCTACCGCATACCTACTGATTGGTTAAATTGGCCTAAAGGTCTTGCAAGTGGGCCATAAACTTTTTTTTTTTAAATATTGGTTTAAATATGAGCGGTACTTGGCCACTACTATTCTCTTTGGTTTTTTGTTTTGTAGTGTTTATTTGGCTTTCGTTTGAGTTTGTTGTCATGAATTGTTAACAGAACATATTAAATATTGGTTGTTCGTGTGAGGTCTTGCCTTGACCGGCCTTGCTAATGGCGTCGTCCGCCAACATATTTATATTATTTTTATAAAACTATAGTACATCATACCGCAACGTACATCTTACCGTACCATACATCATCATTTTTACTTGACATTGGCGAAATCGTCGATTACCTCGATGGGGCCATAACATTTAAAAGAAGATTAAATATTGGTTGCTTATCATTATTTTATTTACTCGTAGTAAAACTATTGCATGCTATCATTACATAATTAGGTCTTAAAATCTCGTACATTTTACTTAGGCCCACGAAGCTTTAATAACCCTCATTGTGCAACGATTGCATAAAATATTATTTTAAACGAAAAAGAGGCGACTCTACATTATTTTGCCCACCTTGCAATACTGTGGATTTACGGTTCGATTTTTATGAAGATTGATTCCAGTGCATACGATCAAGATACGATCTAGCGATTTTTTATATCGAATTATTTCAATCCGATTTTCAGGCGAATCAATTGAATAGAAAGGCAAATCGAATCGTCGTAAGCAATAAACATTTTGTAATAATATTTAATAATTTGAACAAAACTCACAACAAATATTTAGTTTTTGCCAACGATTCCTATGTACTAGCCTACGTTAATTTGGACGTTAATCGGTTTTAATATACCCGGGCATTTGCCCATCTCTGGTCCCGCAATTTGGAATCGTAAAATAAAAATAATCCAAAAAGATCACCGTAAATCAGTTAAAAAAAATGCTTTGTTTTTTTACAGCATGTCCATCGCTGTCGGGGCTTTGTACATCAGAAAGTACTTCGATGAAGCCTCTAAATCCAAAGCTTTGGAGATGGTGACTGACATCAGGTAACTAACTAATTGCAACAGTTTGTAAATACGGAACAGAAATACTGCATTATTGAATTGGAATTCGCAAACAGCATCTGTCACCCTATTTAATAGACACTATATTTCGTTAGTTCGTTTTCTGCACGTTTAAAAAAAATCATATTCTGACTAAAAGTTATTATAGTTAATGAGTGCCTACCTATATATCATGGAGCATAACGAAGAAAACATTACACAGGAATCCTATAGGATTATAAACATGAGAGCCACTTGGCTCAATGTGCAGCACAATGCCACTTGGCAAGAGGGTCATTGATGTGGTTAATTTATCCGAGAACATTTCCAGACAACAATTTCGCAAAACTTTAACTGAAGTGGACTGGATGGACGACAAGACCCGGCGTGAGGCTCTGGAGAAGGCAGATGCCATGGCTTCGCACATAGCTTATCCCAGCGAGATGCTTGACAATGACAAACTTACGGAGTTCTACTCAGCAGTAAGTTTTCTATGTCAAATTAACGTGAACAAATTTTTTTGGTATAATTTTTCAATTTTTTTTAGATATAATAGCTTTGCAGCCAGGGCACTAGAAAATAAATTTATTGTAACAACGAAAATAAGAATAATTAAAAGTGTAAAGTTTAAAGTGGTGTAGCCCTATGAAATGCACATAGAAGAAAAACATTTGGTATATACATATATAGAAATCATATCCCCAATATAATAATATGTTATATATATAATTTTTTATACGTGATAATGGCATCCAAATCTATATACCGAATTATGTACTTTAGTATCATATTTAATTGTGGAACAAAAATTAAATGTGTATTACACGACTTTTGCTGCCACATTTATAGTTCCTATCAATAATAAAATTTTATACCGAAGCAATAAGATTATGAATAAATGCAGCTGTAGAAGTTCATTAGATAACAATAGTTTTAAGATCTGTAAAATTGATGTAGGTTCTTAATTACAAAACACAAAATGGACATTCCCATTTTTATGTTTTCCAATAATATAATTGATATCAACATTTTAAACGTTAGCTCACCCTGGCCTGCATGTAATCTGTAAAATACCATATTATATTACATGTAACACAGTGTGGAACATTTAGTAAACTTCTAACAAACAATGTTCATTTTCTTTCAGTTGGAAATGTCATCAGACAAACTGATGGAGTCTGTACTGAACCTAACGTTATTCGGGACCGAATTTCTCTTCAGTAAGCTCCGTGAACCCGTCAACAAAACCGACTGGATCACTCACGGCCGCCCCGCCATCGTCAACGCATTCTATTCTTCAATCGAAAACAGCATTCGTAAGAAATATTTCAGCGACTATAAAAGTAGTGAAAGTGATTAATTAATTATCTGTGAAATTATAAAAGTACATCCACACAGAAATCTAAATATATTGTGAGCATTGACACAACTCACAAAATTAATGAATGAATAATATATAAAAAATGAATAAATAAAGAGTGAAACTAAAATGTATTATATTTCCATAACACAGAATTCCCGGCCGGGATTCTACAAGGCGCTTTCTTCTCTGCCGTGCGACCTGCGTACATGAACTACGGCGCCATTGGTTTCGTCATCGGTCACGAGATCACACACGGTTTTGACGATCAGGTAATTTTTGCAAGTGTCTTGTTCATTTTATGACTTACCTTATTAGCGTTTTCCTTGTTCTAGGCGTCATACCACATTTGTTATTACTGTGTTAAAGCCGTTTCCAACTCAATTACAGCATCAAAACGTACCTCGTAAGATGAAAAAGGTGACATCAGAGCCTTTGCACACGGTGAATTTTATACGCGCCGTAAACGTTTCACAAACGCGCGTTTACGGCACCATAAATGCGCGTAATCTGCACGTATTCGCGCGTCATCTACGCGTATACGCGCCGCAGACGCGTTGTAGTGAATCGATTCAAACGCGCGCAAACATCGCGTTGCTAGCAAGAAGCTTATATAAAATTTCATGCAGGTGCAATTATATTATTATTATATAATATTATTATATATAATATTATTATATAATATTATTATATATAATATTATATATAATAATATTATATATTATAATATTATATTATAATATTATTTCAAAAATTAACAAACAAAACCAATATTAAATGTATCTCTTATCAAAATGCGCGATACATAGTTACGCACGTTTATTAAAGCCCGTATACGCGCGTCGTCCGAGCGTATGGAATACGTCGTATGCTATATAGGCTCTCAGTTTATTTTAAAACATTGTACAATTCCCAGGGACGCCAATTCGACAAGAACGGAAACTTAGTTGACTGGTGGCAAGAGATGACCAAAGAGAAGTACCTAGAAAAGGCAAAGTGTATTATCGACCAGTATTCCAACTACACAGTCAAAGAAGTGGGCATGAAGGTTTGTTTTAACACTATCCACTGTGACGTGCACAATAGTGCTAAATTGTCAAAATAATATTATATATATATATATATATATATATATATATACCTACTTGATTATTTTCAGCTGAACGGCGTGAATACTCAAGGAGAAAATATAGCTGATAACGGTGGAATCAAAGAGGCGTATTACGCGTACCAAGCCTGGACTCACCGCCACGGAGAAGAACCTCGTTTACCAGGATTAGAGAAATACACACCTAAACAGGTTACTACTTCCTTTAATTATTAGGTTTGGTGACAGTATATATAGATAGCATAATTATATAAAATAAGTTTACGTGACATAGCGTCACGTGATTGTCCAGCACTTTTACTGATCTGTCTAATAAAATTACGATGATTGGCGATTTTAAATAAAAATATTTGGTCTAATTATTAATACAAAGCTTAGTGTTCGACTAAGAAAAAATTCCTTTAATCCGGCTGGATATGAACCAGAGTCGACCAGCAAACCGTGGCAGACGCTATGCCAACTAAGCCACGGAACGAACTACCTAGCGGACCTTACGAATTTTTCTGTGCTTTTTTTATAATATCAAGTGACGGGACAAACAAGTCGTACAAGTCTGATGGTAAGCTGTCCATAACAGTTGCAGTGTCACTCAGAGCTCCAAATCGCAAAGATCTGAGGGGCACTGCCACTGCGCCTGTCACCCTGAGACATAAGTTGACAAGTCCCATGAGCCTGTAATTTCATCAGCACTTGCCCTTCAAAACCGGAACACAGTAATGCTAACATTACTGCTTGGCGGCAGAAAGAGGTAAGGCTGCAGTGCTTCCCTGGACGAACTCTTTCACAAGGAGCTCTACTGCTTACGTGCTTGTTGCATATTTTTGTTTTTGGTTTTTAACACAGACATATATCTAGATAGACGCCGCAAGTACAGCAATTTCTATGAAAACCAAGCGTGCCACATTTTTTGTACCCACTATGACGTCATAAGAACTGTTTAGTGGTGGAAACCTCCTTCCGCTCGCTCTAAATCGATTGATTGAACGGAATACGCGAAAACACGCGTATTCCATTCAATTAATCGATTCTAAATAGAATAATTTAAAGTATTTGTTGATTACGAGTAGTCATAATATTAATATAGTAGAAAAATACTAGAATAAGATACTTAAATCCTTTATTTTACTTGTTTTTAAAAAATGTTGAATACTTAAAAAAATTAAGACTTTAATTTTTAATCGACTTCAAATATTAAAATTATTGTCCTTCCAATAAAATGAGCTTATTATAACATCTTTTTGTAATAGAAGATCTTATCGATTAACTTAAATAAAGAAAACGCACGTCAATATATGAACTTGCGACTGCCTCAATTAATTTTACTAGATGGTTTTCTGTTGGTAATTGATCAAATTGATGAATGGCAAAACATATAAAAATGTTACTGCTGACAAAATTTGGTAAAAACTTATTAATCATAAGAGGTTTACTTAATGACGGCCTCGTGTGAAATTTTTGTGATTTGGATTTTGTTTCTCGGATTTCTAACTCTGCTACTCTGCATATTTGGATAGCATCTTGTGTGTGGGATAAATTAGACCACCTACGCCCTCGAAAGCAACGAACTCATACGTATGACCAACTCCAGGTTTTTATAAAGACAGCGCACTGTTAATTCTTTTCATTATATATATTTTTTGTATTACACGTACTATATATCCGGCGATGTATGTAATTATTTACTCAATATATTCGAACATTCGAGGCAACGTGCTGCAAAAATTATCGAAATTAGAAATACTACTACTACTACTACAAAACTGAAATAAATAACGAAACGTTACTAAACTTATAACACAACAGTTATAGAATATTTTTATAATATTGCTAAGGTCATAATAATTTTCGTCCCTTTGTTTTCAAAATCGATCAGAATCGCGAACAGTGTTGCCTAACGTATACATCACTAAATGTTAAATTTGACCAAAAAATTTATAAGCGGCCGTACCACAAAATTGAATGCATTATACAAAAGTGCGTTCGTTCGATATTCATGGCGTATTAACAAAGGCTCATAAATATATCGCACCAAGTAAAAGCCGTATTACAAATCATGAGGCATACACTCGTACACATATATATTTGTTTTCTCGAAATTCATACAAAACCAAAATAATTGTTTTTAAAATAAATTATGCATCTTCTGATTACAAAATCACGCGCCCGTGGAAGGAAACGTCTCTGTTTACCCGTTTGCTAACAGTTACGGTGTTTTTGCAGTTTATAATGGCACAATTATGCATTTTTCGCGTTTTCGACTGATGCTTATCTACGTAACGGTCGAGCGCGTTCTGAAGTGTAGCAGCGGCACTAAGTGAATTTCACTTACTTTGGGCACGCGAAGTACGTACACTTGCGGCGTCTATCTAGATATATGTCTGTGGTTTTTAACGACTTTTCTGCCGTAGCGCCATCTGTGAGAAATCTATTTCTTCATTCAGCCAGTTACTACTACGCTACAGATGTTGCTTTAATAATTGTAATTTTTAAGTTTACTGGAAGTCACGATATATGACCACCATGATATTCAATTATTTTTGTGAAATTACTGCACTGGTTTGTTATAATTATTAATACAAAGAACGGACACTAAGAAAAAGTTCCTTCGATCCAGCCGGATTTTGGTCATTTAAAATTTGAGTACAAAATGAGAACCCAAAAATTGATAAAATACCTAACGCAAAATCTAACACCTTACTAAATTGTCGGTTTTATTGCAGCTATTTTGGCTAAGCGCTGCAAACACATGGTGTGCAGTATACCGTAACGAAGCCATCAAGTTGCGCATCACAACGGGCTTCCATGCTCCAGGACGCTTCCGAGTCGTCGGGCCACTAGCCAACATGGAGGAATTCGCGAAAGACTATAAGTGTCCCGTTGGCTCTCAAATGAACCCACGTAACAAATGCAAAGTGTGGTAGTGCTACCGCGTCGCACTACCCCTCTCCATTATACACTGAGTCAGATCTAAAGATCTCAGGCACAGTCGGCTCTCTATTGCCGATGTGAAAGGCCCTTTATGACGAGCTACAATGCTCACTTCGTTTTCCACTTCGTACATGGAGACCCGAAAACATCACACTTTAAAGCACCTTTTATGTCTTTTAAATTAATTAGCAAAATTGGCTCGACGAAGCCTTGATCGTGTATTGTAGGGCAATTTGTGAATGTAATGTTGGATGTTTAGGTGTCATCATATTTCGATGTTGTTTAAATTTGTAAATAGACGTTTTATTAGATACTTTGTACACTTTAATGGCACTACGATCAATCAATGATAATTTATTTGAATGAGACTTAGACTGAGCGTGATACTTTGCAAATCAACGGGTAGGTATGTTCTAGACGCGTATTATGCACTAACTTTTACATCAACAAGTACAAAAGCTATAATGGCCTACTTTGGCACTGACCTTTTCCAGTGTGTGCTTCCTTTAGAACTGAGTTATTTCATACTCTAGTAATCTTACTGTGAGTCGCGTCAATAAAGCACTACCAAACCCGGTTCGACAGGCAATCCAAATCTTACACGATATCATTTATATCGAGACAAAAGCATAATCGTAGCTGATGTGACCCTATGGCATATTCATATTTTGTATCTATTACTTATTGTGCTGTATCGAATCTCCTTACGTGAAACGATCAGTGATAATTTAATTTTAGTGTAAGTATGTACTTAGTTAAGAGTAACACGTTTGGATACAATTAAGTATTGTTGTAAATCATTGAAACACCAATATAAAAAATCATTTTTTTTTCAATATTTGTTTTTTTATTTATTCACACTAGCTTCCCACACCTCGCAGTACTGATAAGATATTTGGGACCTCACAAAATCTGAATAAAAGGCGATAGGCAAACTTTCTACATCATTGGGGCGACGTAGTTAGTGAAGTGCCTAATGTGCTCCCTACGTTAGTACTCATATTGGACGTGTAGTCGACGTAAACTGAACGGCAAGTGAATTGTTTTTGTGAACTCATAGTACGAATTCGACAGGCAATCCAGCTTACGGGATTCATCGGAATTGCAATAAGAATTCATAGTAGGCCCCCAGATGAGAGTTCCTGGATTGTAAACTTAGGTGCTGCGACGATAGTGATAAAAAAATAAAAATGTAGATAAGAAACAACAAGTTCAGATTTTTCATTATATTTGATCCGAAAAGAATACACAAGTAGCTTATAATAATAATACTACATAATGCTTGTATTGATAGCTGGCGACACAGAAATAAAGACAACAATTTCTTTTATTTTCGATATCAGTATTTCGTTACACAAACTACAAGCAAAACCGATAAGCTACTCACTCTTGTATAAGAAAATTAAGTGAAATCTTAGTCTCAGACGAACATACAGAGAACGGGTCGGGTCGGGTGCATGTTGGTTCGGGAGGGTGGGCGCGTGTTGATTCGGGAGGGCGGGCGCGTGAGCCGCGCCCGCGCGTGTTGTCTTGTCATCCATATAAATACACGGAATTAGACTCGCCGCCCGTGCTCCCGACCCGACACGCTCTCGACCCGATACGCTCTCGAACCGCACCCGTTCTCTGTGTATTTCACGCTTTAAGGTTACGCTAAATTTATTTGGATTCTTTAGCAACGCAATCCACGTTATAATAAACGATGTATCACATAACTCCGACAGTGAACGCGGTGCCAAAGTGCTCTTACAAATGTAGCCTAAGCCTCAGGTATAGCATACACAGTGCTACCGTCTTAGGGAGTCACCACTCTTGTTAAACGCAGAATCGCATTAAGCTGGTCATAAAAAACTGTACGTCTAGTCATGAACGTAAGAGCGAAAAGACGGAGGAACTCTCTGTGTCTTTCGATCTGTGATGTTTCGAAATGTTTTGATTCGTAAACTATACAATTTATTACAACTAATTTAAATAATTTTTGTTGTATACAAATTTTTACGACTTTCACAAATTATTATTCTCAAAAACTTTTCGCGGCGGCGCGCGAACTGCCACATCGGTGCACGAACAGCCGCGACGTACGATCGCGAAGACGCGCAAACGGCTGCGATTGCGCGCAAACGACCGCGTCAATCGGCTTAATGCGACAAGTGTGGTTAAACACGACTCCCTTAAGCAACAGGAAGCACCGATCCACAGCGGTTAGAACCAAAAGAGAACATAGGATCTTAAAATAATCAAAATACAATATGTAAAACAGAAGTAACCGTCGATTTTATTGTTGGACATAAAATTTATGTAACATTTTTTTCTATTGGAGTCATAGTTTTTTCCCTTTCGGACTGTTAATTGCCCTGGTGGCTCCAGGAGTATTTTCCCACTTAGATGGTGGAGCTAATGATCTCAGTTTTAGCGAATAACTTTTTAGGCCCGTGGCATAAACCTCTTTAATTAAAAGTAAATGACAATGGACGATGGACATTGTCAAACAGCTTTGATTGGTAATTAATTATGCATACTATTCATTAGTAAAATATGCATGCATACATTGAATTGAGCACGCTTCAAAATCAAAATATCTTATGTCATGCGTAAGAAAATTAAAATTGAAGTCGTCACATTGAGTAAGCATTACTACTCATTCGTAAGGCAGATTACACTTTGGGCGCCGAGAAAATGCGTTCCTTACATTTCATGATTCAAAGGCCGATGGAACTTTGAACTGGCAAACAATTTATGATAAAAAAATGTTTATCGTTAATAGGCACTGCATATGCAAAATTTAATTAAATTTCATATTTACCTTCAATAAACTCTATATTAACACTAAAATAGTTTATTTAGCGCTAAATTTAATCTGTAATGCAAAAGAAATCACAATATTTTTGGATCGGTACTATGTAGAATTTAGGTTACCTAAGCTGTTTATTTTTGTAGTAATATGATAACCAATAGTATCGTTATACTTTAGAACAAAAAGAACTATTTGAAATGACGACGTATTACAAATTCAATATAATTAGTCAACCTAAACATTGGTATTGTAATTAAGTCAAAATATTGTATCAACAAAGTAGTTGACAAGAATTTAATCATACATGTAGGCGAAGACGACAACGCAAGCGTATCAGAGTCTGCTAATTCAATGTATACATAATTATGAATTAAGTTAATTAAATTTTAAACGTTTTTTAATGAATAATTTCGTATAATCGAATTTTATTTTTTTTGACCTAGTTATTTTTTTAAATTGTTTTATTATTAAAATGTTATAAGTAACAAGACTCCACGTAAACAAATAGTTAAACTTAGAAAAAAATAACCTTTTTAACAGACCGAAAGGGTTTCTTCAGTGTGAAGAGCAACTGATTAATTCTTTAAATAAGATGTTTTTAAAATTAGTATCCGGCTTATTATTTGGTTTATTGACATGTGTTGCCCCAAAAGCACTCCTTCGAAGGTACGACATATCAATACAAATTCAATATCATTTGGACATAAACAGCTAGTTATACTAAGTATTATGTTGGTATTTTTTTTAACAACAATATAATTAAGATGAATGCAATTAAGAGATATGTCAGATTTAAGAGATGACGCAACTCATTAACCTATCGCCACCACTACGATTACATAACAAAGTATATCACTACATTGCCGCTCTATGATTGGTTGTTGTAGTAACTAACTCAAGTAAATGCTCAGTTTATTAATCAGTTAATCCATTTTAACTTAAATTATCTGCATAGCATGCGTGGCTACCAAAAGTGTGTATCATCAAAGAATTTCAACAAATAATAATCTGTCCACGGTGTTATGGTCTGACCTTTAAAACTGACATCTGTGAGCGGTAATGGAGTGTAACAGAACGACCGACCAACACCCATCACAAACTGCCGACCTCGTCTTTCGTATTCATTCGAGAAGCAGAAATTGCTAAAATGACTACCAAATTACGGAAATAACAAGGTCAGCCATAACCTGATGTTGACAATTATAAGGCAGAGTTCGTTCGTTTGTGATACATCGAGTGATGTTTGTGATAGTACAAAGCTTGTCTGGTTCAAATGAACGGTTTAAAAGAAGTTATAGCTAAATACGCAAATGCAAACTTATAAAAACATGGCCTAATACATACATGTCAGCATGGTTCGTGGGGTGTACACACCACGTTACTTATAAAATGGACATGGTGTCGAGGTAAGCAAAGGGCGACGGCATAAAGAACAGAGCGAAGGTCATGAACGTATACCTACATTCCAGTCATTGTGTTGTGTTGTGAAAAAAAATTAATGGAAGGGATGGACTCGTTCGTCTGACCCGGAAACGTGTCCGGGGCGTCTGTCCCGCGCGCAGCTAGCGCAACTTAATAGCTGACTGAACGATGGCTAAATGCGAAAAGATGCGCTTTAAGTTGGAAGCTATGTCAGGCTTTCACTGGACATTGCGACTGACATCTCATGTACTGGTCCGGATAACTAGTCCATGTTCAACCCCAGTCGCTTAGGAATTTTTGGAATTGAAGAGACGCTCTGGAGGTAAACGCGCCGACAACTCCGCGACCAAAGAGGAAAATTGGTAGTTGACGTTAACGGCTCAACTCTAGTTGCAATGCACAACGAGAAGGGAGCAACAATTCCGGTACCTATTTCAACAATAGGGAGGACACTAGCCTTTTGAGAACCGGATGAAGTCTGTGTCAACAGCCTCACCTGGGATCAGGACATCACTGATGCCTGTGCAGGCTTGCTTGCACAGGTAATACTGCCGTTCCCATGTAACCAAAAAGTTGGGTAGGGAGGGCACGACAATCAAAACTGAATAGAAGATATGGGATATGGACGTAATGAAGCAAGGTAACACAAATACTACCAATACATTGCTCGGCGATTTTTCACGCTAAAGCCGAAAGAAGGATAAGAATGTGCGTTAGGGATTTTTTATATTGTTTTTATACTCAATAACTCATTTTTATTTAATTGCTTCAAATATATGACTCCAATCGAAAAAAATATTATTACACTACAATGGTATATATTAAAGAACACGATGGTATATATTAAAGTTTTTTGTAATATTGTACTTTGATTTTAAAGATCCTATTGTAGACGGTCAAATCACTGTGCGGTGACAAAGCGGATTGAGAAGAAAAATAAAACTTTTCGTTTCGCTTTAAGCGCTATTTCATTTTTTGGGGCGCAGAAGTACGAAAATTTCTTAGATCCTCTACTGATTAATACTGATTTGATATCTTAATATAAGCTTTGAGATTCACATCGAATAAATGATCTAGATTTATAAGAGATTTAGCGATGTTCAAATCGTATCTCGTCGATTTTTCCAAGCGCCAATTTATGTTTTTCTCTGCATTGCTGGTACACTGTGGAAGTAATCTTTTATTTTTTCTATTCAAGGCAGCTAAATATAAACATAATTAGTCTACTCTCCGCCCTTTTAGAAGCTTTACATCGCTTTGCTTCCTGCACCCCAACAGTTTAGATAAACTACGAGTAAACGCCTAAAATTGTCCTTGGTACTACTATTTAGAATAAACTTTACATCTATGTCCAGATAACATATTAAAACCGGCTTACGTTTAGCCAAACAATATTTCTGTCATGTATATTGAATATGACAAAAAAAAAACATAACAAACAATAATTCTCAGGAAGTTTTTCTTACAGCGCAAAATACTAAATAATCAAAATGAGTTTCGTAATACTTTTCTCAAATAAATAAACACAAACCTTAAACATCTGAGATCACAAAGCAATGTGCTAAACTAATGTCTAATAGCAGTTAAATTTATATCGAAATAGATAACGTTGCATTAAGTGACTGATTGCAAAAAATAGCTGTTTACGTATTAATATATATTCAGATAAATATAATTTTAATACTTACAAGACAACCTCTTTGTGCCCCTTATACAAAATAATGTTTATACCATTGACTTACAAATAAATGGACGACGGGTCTAATACAAAAACCACGAAAAAAATGTCCCAAGTCAACCTATTCGAAATTTAAATTGTAATGTCATCGCAGTATCGCGCTGTCAGTAGAACAAATGAAGACTAAAGCGGAGTGTCGCGCTCTGTATACGATTTTAGCGCCTTACAAGTGCGGACACTTTTTAGCGCGGCCCCGACGTCCATATAATTGTAAGTCAATGGTTTATACGTATATTTGTAGCATTAATACTGGCGTCCACTAACTAAAACGCGGTTAAGTGACAAATGGTCGAATATACGTTTTAATTAGAAAAAAATAAAGCACAAAATTCTCATTTAAAAACAGTTAAAATTAGTTAACGTGTTCAACTTACCCTGACGATGCACAGCTGAAATATCATTAAACAATTTAAATTTTCTAAAACTGGGTTATGGTTTTAAATTATATCTCACAATTTTGTTTTGTCATTTAACCGCATTTTAGTTAGCGGACGCCAGAATATGCAAGGTGACTTTTATTTCGACCCTTCCTACGTAAACTATCGTATGTCGAAATTGCCATGTTTACTGGGGAGAGTTTTAAAGTTTTTAATTGACTGAAATGAGCGTAACACGTGACTTTATCATTTCACAATATTGTGGTCGTTCATTTAACCGATATTTAGGATTTTATAATACGCTATGTGAGTAATGAGATTTGCCGAATAAAACTGAGAAATGCTAAAGTCACGTGTTACGCTCATGTTTGCGAATTCAGAACTTTAAAACGCTTTCCTGTGAACTTGCCAATTTCGACATACGATATTTTACGTAGGAGGGGTCGATTTATTTCCATAACAATTGAGGAGCGTCACAACAATAACCAATATCGTTGACTTGCTTTCTCAAACTCGTATCTTAAAGCACAAAGGTTCTGAAATGCAAAACTGGATTGTATATACAAATTTTGCACATTTCCTTCATATTCACACACTGGCTTTTAGCTATTCTTAAAGTAATGCATCCAAAATAATAACCTTGATAAGAAATTTAAAATAAATAGAAAGTTTTGCTATCTCCTTAATAATCACTCTTTATAAGATACGAGTTTAAAGTTTAAGTTTGAAAGTAAGGCATCGATATGTCACATTTCGACTTGTTCTTCTCTTTTAATGCCAAACAGTAGTTTTTGTTCGTCTCTTTGGAAGGTCAATGGTCTCTACGAGTAACTGATCCAACCTGAGCATTAACCACTAAATCCGCTTTATAAATGAATTTCAAACGCACGGATCTGAACACAATGTGACAAATCCTTTCAATGAGACTAGACGAAATTGGAGTTCAAATTTATATTAGTATTGGTTTCGGAGGTCCTCAATTGCGATTGTGTCGAAAAAATATATAAACCAAATACAAATGAGACACATCGTCACCTTAGAGTGGAAACCTCGCTTAATCATAAACACATAGTTCGTTTTTACAGATTTTTGTTAAATAAAATCGTATAAACTTCTTGATCAAATATATTATTAAAGTAATATAGTAGCTGAAAGAGGTAAAATGCCACACCACTATTTTATCTTCGTCCTGAAAAATTACACAGAAATCACATACGAGGTTTTCACTCTAAAGCTAAACTCACACTGGCGCAGAGTCGAATCGTCGCGTCGCGTCCTGTTCTTCAACTACAACGCCTGGCGACGCGCGTCGGTTACGGTGTGGTCGGCGTCTGACGCCTCACTGCGCTCAAGTAACGCGCGGCGCCTCTCGACTGCAACTAAGCGTCGACGCGTGACCCCATATGTATATAACACAAATTTGAACCTTACTAATGGGAAAATAGAGATGACTATGCTATAGGCGAAAGACATGACGCGTCCCGACGCTTCGACTCTGCGCCAGTGTGAGTTGAGCCTTAGACGCCTGCAAATTAGACACGCCAGTTTTACAGACTAGAGGTTGAAAATTAGTAGTGGCGTGGATGCCTCCACGCCACTACACAGCGTTTCTATCAGCGTCTAATTTGAAGCCGCACTAAAGATTATATAATATTGTCACCAATGAAAACAAAAAGAATAATAATAACACTGAGCACACAATGTCAAATTACATTTTTTGAACTGTGTTTGAATAACATTTCAAGGGAAAGTAGGTACCTCTGTCCAAATGGGACTTTTGCGACAAGAAATGTTTCAAAGACTTTTACCCTCTGCTATTTTGAGTTCAGTAGGAAGACAAACATTTTTGTGGCTTGGTATCTAGAGCCATGTATTACAATATTTAACTTTGGTGCTTTTACACCAAGTGTGGGTAATTTTTATATTAGTTTTCACTACCTGATTTCGACGGCAATTTTTATTATTTAAGTTTTCTAGAATATTATAATGACAATGGACTGTTAATACAGACAATTGCCCAAAATAACGTTTAAACCACTCCCAGAGTGGAATTTCTCAAGAAATTCACTTTGAAACTTTTGCGTTGCATTATACTAACTAACACTTCAAAACGGGAATTAAACAATCTAAAACGTTGCATACCTACCTATTATCTATACATTTCTTTGACTGACAAAACACGTAGGTGTGTAAATACCTATTAAATTGTTTAATCGCGTTTAATCACGTTTTGCAATGATGGCCTAACATTGTTACAGCTACTATCCCAAAACCTGAAACTTTATCTTAAATAAGACTCGACCAAAGCATGATATAGAATTTTTAAGTCAGCGACTGTGGCTTCGACAGCGTAGCAATATTATTTTGTAATTTACAAGCTTTAGTCAAACTTTCTTCTTTTATTTTATTTTGATTGATCCGATAATCTGCATAAATTAAAACGTCCGCATCAGCATTGATTGATGCTGATATTCCTTGCGGATATTCGAATCGTGATATGATTTAAAAGGTACGCTGAAATAATTTACAAACCTTTCAGAAACAGACTGCAAGCCGAAAAAGCAACTGAAATGTTGTTTTTAAAATATAACTTTGATAAAATTCCTCTACGGTTAAGTTAGCAAGATTGACTGTTTTTATGCAGATTGATTCTTTTATCAACAAATGTCATAAAATCATTGAAACATTATTTTATTACAATACCAAACAGAAAAATAGAAAAGTTTTTCGTAGGTTCAGTAAGGACGTACATTTTTCAGTTTTTTTTTAAATAGATAAAATCAGCATCCGCATCATCAGCATCTGCTGATGTGTAAAAAACTTGCATCAGCTATAAATCTGGTTATGAGTTCGTTTTAAGTATTGTTCGGAACAATAAAACATTATATAAATCGAGACAAAATATATAAATACAAACTTGAAAACAAAACGGTTATTTTATAATGAACTGTTCGTGGACTAAAAGTTACATATTTCAAGTTATTGTAGTTATTACTATAATCTAAGTCTAGACAGAGTGTCACCCTGTTGAAACTTGAAAGCAACAAAATAGGGCAGCTAACAAAATTTTATGTGTGTTTATCTTTTAATTTTGCTCGGAAAAACTAAATTTATGCCGTAAAGTTAGGTGAATTAGTAAATTCTTTACAACAAACATTGAAGCATGCTTTAGTCTTAAACAAATTATTTCAAATTTCTCTAACCCTACTCTATTAGCTGCCCCATATGTACTCTTAGTATATTGGACGCTTACTCGCTTACTCCTCTAAACTCGGCGGGTTGTCATCTATGAACACCACATGAGATTTCAGATATATAAGGAACGCTAACAGTCGATCATTGTTCGCTTCAGAGCCCCTGCAACAACACAGGTACTTAATCCCTCCTAGGAAGTTTTATTTATGACTATAAAATAGAGTAGATAGAAATAGATACAGAATAGAAATCCTATCTGACTCATCGAGTATATAACCAGAAATGGAGACGAAATAAAGGCCCGGCAACTCATCAGGTAAATGGGCCTTATATCACTTTTAAATATCAACTCTCATTTGCACTGAAATCACAAATTCGAAAACTAAAATAGTATAGCGCCAACAACTGACCTTGTGTACGACTTCGTATATTCCAAAAATATGCTGTAGTTTTTGTAAAAAACATAATATCTCTAACTATGGGGGCTGTTCCATTCGGTGGTGTGGGAAAAACAGCAAAACATCTAATTACAAAACAAACGGAATCACATTTTATCGGTAATTAAACATTAAATATGTAATTTTTCAGTTTTCGTCTATTATAGCAAAGCTCAAGTTAAACTGGTCGATTTGAAGTGAGACAATTGAGAGACACTCGTCAATTGTTTCGAATTCGGGCTGGCCAATCGGAGCGCAGTTGTCGCCGTAATGATATGGTAGAATAGTTTTCTAAACAAATTAAATGACTTTTCATCTCTATTTCTGGTTATAATAATATACTCGATGATCTGACTGGACTTTGGATTGGAATATGCAATACCATAATAATAACAATAGCGTAGCAGACACTTAATTGCCTGATATCAATTGTCGCAAACTAGGGCATTCCCTTTACTACGAGTACCCAGCAACAGAATTCACCCTGGAGCAATTACCAAAACACCCAGATCAAGACCAATTTAGAAAAGTTCATTTCCGGAATTGGTCTTACAGGGAATCGAACCCGAGACACCTCCGCATCCAGCGACCACAGTGTAAAACGTTAGGCCACCTACTTTGATAAGTCAAGGCATCAACATCAGATTACACGCATCCACTGCTGGACATAAGCCGGGTACAGTTTATTATATAGTATAGTATTGAACAAATATTATTCAGTGTGCCCAGTTACTGCTACAACGTTACTATCATTACTGTCTTATAAATGTAACTTACTCAACATCAATTTCAATAGCTAGGACAGTATGGTGCGGTTTGCCTTCCTCGTCGAACCAACTGCAAATCAAAACAAATAATTATGCCACTGTCGACTGATATGAATTACAAAATAATCTCTACTGACGTAAGCCGGTTTTCGTGCTATATTACATTCTCTAAAAGCAAACCCGCATAAAATACTGCCAATTTCATGATACTATCCCCGCTCCCATGGATTTTTTTATAATATCAAATCTGGGTTATCTGGATATGTGATGTTCGAGTCGTGACGTGACCTGAAAGGCACGCTGGAATAATTTACAAACTAGAAAACGCAACTCAGCTGTTGTTAACTTCGATAAAATTCCACAACGACTGAGTTAGACAGATCGATTGTTTTCATGAAGAATTGATTATTTTGTTATAGATGTCTCAAAATCATTGAAATAATATTAATAATATAATAATATTTTATTACAATACCCAAAAAAATAGAAAGCTTTTTCATGTAGGATGGATCGCTGATAGATTTAGCAAGGATGTACATTTTTCTCGACTTTTTTAAATGCATAAAATCAGCATCCGCAGCAGATGCGGATTCTGATTTTAATATATTTTATGTATTTTCAGGGGATGCTAAGATCAATAAATCAGCATTCGCTGATGTGTAAAAAAAACTGCATCAGCAACAACCCTGGTTACTATATGGAGTTCAATGGCATTTGTTTTGATCTCTACTGATAAATAATTTTCAGGTTAGTTTTCTCTACCTAATTTCGGTGGCAATTTTAATTATTTAAGTATTCGAGTACATAATCGTGAAATATTATAAAATATTCCAAGATACTACACTCGAATATTAAGTAATACTTCATGATAATATTCTAGAATATTTAAATAATATACATAAATTGCCACCGAAATTAAGTAGAGGAAACTCACCTGTAAATTACACAAATGTTCCCTAAAGCGAACTTGAAATTAAATAAAATTTCAAAGAAATAATCTTTAAGTGTCAATATCTCGAAAGTTGCGTTGTTTATGGCAAATATTGTAGCCCAGCCTTAGCGAAATTAGATTGCAGAAGGCTCAGTTCCACATAATATATTGTAACAAAATAAAATTATAAAATAAAAAAAATACAATTAATATAAAACATTCTACTAATAAATACAAAACACTCTACGCTTCTATACAAGACCAAATACAGTTCACCAATACTCACCGCAAAAGCGCCTATATTATTTTAACAATAAAGTTTAGAAATAAATGAAGGTGTTGATTTATGGGCACGTCCTCCCATTTTCACAATTTTAATGGGCGACGACGAATCGAACCAACGTAAGAATAATTGTAAAAGTAGCCAGGAAACAGCGAAGGGTGTGACAAAAAGGTGTGATGACGATGAAGGAGGTCAGTATCGTCACACTTTTATTCAATAATTGTTTAATATTGATTTTAAAAAATGTGAATAGCGCAATATTGAAGAAACCACAGCACACACAATCCCGTGTGTCCTATTGGGGAGTAGATGGAAGTACAAAGATGGGACCAATTTAGTCTGGTGTGACAAAGTAGGTGTCCCAAAAATACGAAGAGAATTAAAAAAGATCATCAACCACTGGCAAAGACATATCACATTAGGTGGGATTTTTTTTGGACTTATATTTAGTGTACTGTAACTATTCCTGACGCTGATATGCATTGAAAATTGGAATCATTTTGTCTATTCGTTACGGCGCATTCTCTAACTATATTAATAGACTACCAAACCTCGTACGCCATATTCATTATCTTGGACCCATTTCATATCATGACATAATGAAGTTGTGGCACGAAATATAATATACTAAAAATATTCTTCGATACAACTAAGATATATTAATAAGCTATCGATAGCTTTCGAAATTCGTTAAGAAAGTAATGACTAACATATCTGCAAACGGCGGCGAGGTGCATGGCGCCGCCGCGAGTGAGCGCGGGCGGCGCACGGGACCAGTCTGCTCCTGCGCCGAACTAAGTGTGTGCCGCGCCACATGCCAGAATGCCTTGCGACACGCGCCCACACCGTCGATACGCTCGATACGCACCCAACCTTCGCAAATATATATGCTCTTTATAATAAGAACATTCTTAAAACTAAAGTTGATATGATCCTTAAGAATTACTTCCGCGACGTCCGACTGTGGGTCACGTTCCATCTACCACTTTCAATGACGAGACCATTGTCAACTTAATACTTAACATAGCCTTAAATGAGATTCTAGATCGAAAAATTAACTGTTACATCGACCCCTCCTACGTAAAGGATCGTATGTCGAAATTGCCAAGTTTACAGGGGAGCGTTTTAAAGTTCTGAATTCACTCGTTACTCAATTAAAGTGATCATCATCATAGATCATCTAACCGATACCTAGAATTTTATAATACTCTATGTGAGTAACGTTAAAAAAGCTTTGCCGAATAAAACTGAGAAATGCTAAAGTCACGTGTTATGCTTATTTCAGTGAATTCAGAACTTTAAAACGCTCTCTTGTAAACTTGGCAATTTCGACATACGATACTTTACGTAGGAGGGGTCGACAAGCAGCTGCGTTTAATGCCTTTTTTGAAAGTGAACTGATTTGGATGTTGGATCGGTCGAGCGGGCCGATTCCTTGGCCAGCACGATTTCCAGATTTAACGTCGTGCGATTTTTACTTATGGGGGTATATGAAAGGTTTAGTGTATGAAACGCCCATAAATTCAATAGACGAGCTTAGGCAGAGGATAATTGACGCAGCTGGAGAAATCAAGGCAACAATAACCTCGCGGGTGACAAAAACTGAAGTGCGCAAAACATTACTAGGAATGTATTAGGAATCGAGGTTCGCATTTTGAGCAGGAATGATTTTGAAATTGAGCGTTATTGATTGTTATATGTAAACATGTCTTTATCATTTTCTCTCTAATAATTACGTTACCGTAAAATCAGGTGTAATAAACTCACACTCTGTTCGCGATTTTCTGCACTGTTGTATTAGAAACTTTAACATTGTAATTAACATTTGTACCTTTTTAAATAGGTAAGAATACAAGAAAGTAGTTTAAGCAATTTGTACACTTCGTTACATACATTTTTTTTACAATGAACCCCATTTAGTAAGTACTTGGTACTTGGTGTAACGGGCTGGCGTCCGCAACTCGACGTCAAGGCGCCTATTTTGCGTGTAAGTAAAAAAGTAAGTAAAAATTATTATTTTTAAGTATCTCTCTATCATTTTTGAAATACCATAATTAATGTAACAGTTATTTCGTGCCATCTTGTTATTAAACAATAACTTTGATTTTGATTCAATATATACAAGATAAAGCAAAAATAAACAAGAAATAGACATAAACTTTAAAGAAGAAAAAAATTACATCGAAAATCTGGATTTTTAACTAAAAACCTAAAATTTTTAATATCTTCGAAAGTACTCATTTTTTGGACAGGGTATCACATGACTAAATTTATTTCAAATTAAGTCTACTTTCAGCCCTTAGAAGGAATGTATCGAGTTTCAGGTCACCCTGTACATATATATATGTGCCGTTTATGTACTGCATTTGATATTTACCAGCCAGTGGTGGCTGCGCATCGGGCTGGCAACTACTGCAGTAACACCGCACTTGTCCCCAACATACCGCTTGTCGAAGCTCCGGAAAGGGTAGCACCAGAAAATGCCAATACTTGAGAACTAGGTGCAAATGTTCGCAGCTTTCCCCTGAAGCCTCCCATTCCGCTTCCAGACTTTGCCCCTCTGTTCCGTCTTGATCCAAACATAGTATACGATTCAAATAATTTAAATTTTCCACGGACAACGTCTCCGACCAAAAATCGTCGCGGCGAGTTGATTCGTCGAGCGAAGACGACTGCTCTTCTGTTAAATCAGGTAGATTTCCCGTCTCCAAAGTCAAAGCGTCCATGATTTCATTATCCAAACTATCGACATCATTCGCCTCGGGGTAGCGATCGTTATGCTGGATGTTGGTGTCGAAGTTCTCTTGCACGTCGAAGAAATCGCCAGTATCGCCAAGGCGCGAGTCCAAGCTCATTGAATGCTTCAGTGCTTCTTTTATTTCCGTTTCTAATGTCAGCTCATCAGTCGTTTGGCAGAAACTTTGAGTAGAGTGACTTTTTGGAATACACCGGTTAACAGCATCATTGTTCACCTGGCCAAGAGGGTAAGCCGGGGGGGCGCAAAAAGTGGCCCTCTCAGCCAATAATAAGCTATGATGCAACGAAAGTAGATTCGGAAAGTTTCTGGGATTGTTTTCATTATTTATAAATTCATTGTCATTTGGAAGACACATAGGAAGTGGTTCAGAAGTGCTGGGTCCGGCTAGCACCACGAAGGGTTCTGTTATATCATTAACTAGACTGTCTTGGCTGTAAGCTTTAGTTTTGCGCCTGGAGCGAGCTTCTTGAGAAGGTGGTAGACTCAAAGTGAACCGTGCACTGTCGTCGTCATCCAGCTCAAGCTCCGCCAGTGATTCTTCGTGAAGATTTTCTGTAATGATCGGTAGATCTAAAGACGCACCATTGCCGACCACGTAGGGGTGGAGTAGTATCGAAACCTGAAACCAAGGTTAAATTTTTTGGAAATTTGGAAATTGAAATGAAATGAATTAAGGCTTATATTTGAAATTTTGTTTGATTATGTACAGTCAACAGCACATGTAGCTATTTACTTTTGTTCGAATATCGTCTCCAGAGCAACGGAACAATCTGTCAATGTTTAGCTTGATATGCGACCGTCCGTAACTTTTGTTGCAGAGCAACCACGTCGGAGAACTGTATCGACAAATATTCGTATTAAGAAAGCGACGTAAATTTAAGTGATTTGGTACCGCTGCTGTACTAGTGTCAACGCCGTCTTTATATCTCAGAATCTATAAGATATTCAAAAAATTAATAATGAACATTCACTATGTTCTGACTTCTATAGTTATGGCACTGAAACAACAATTGTTTAACTCGCCGTATATTTGAATATACGGCGAGTTAACATGTGTTTTTAATCTTTGAAGATTAAAAACACATGTTATATGGTATATTCTGAATGATTCAAACTTAAACATGTAATTATTATGCTCACATGAAGACATGATTACATAATCGCAAGTAGATAAAATAATATACTAATTTTCACTGAAAATAGTTTAAATAATGTTCAACATTGTTTACTTTATAGCGCTACATACACGTTACCGATGCTCCTTTCAGACGTGGTGGCGCTTCGGAAATGATCCGAGCTTTTACAATCTTAAGAGGAAGTTAGGAAAACTTACCTGTGACACTTTCCCATAAAGGTCTATGAGCGGGAAGACATGGTTGTGGATGCGAGAGATGGTGGCAATGGCACCAAGCACACGACCGTCTAGCTCAACAACAAGCTCACTATTCAATCTGAAGTGCAGCGTCAGCACCGAATTTTCGACCACTTCATTCAACGCCGCTGCAAACTTCATTTCAGGATATCTCTAGAATATATACAACAAGTACACGTTTAGTTTAACTTGAAATTGTACAAAGTAAACTGCAAAAATTAATTGGTAAAACACTAACAATGTTTCCGTTATCTCGCAAAATTTCCGCGTTGACGACCCATACGCCAGGCGGTTCGAGTAGGCTGGCACAGAACGGGAGAGACTCTGGCCCCGCTGGAAGCGTACCCACCGCACCGATTGAGACGCTGCCGTACCATTCCATAACCAATTTGTCCACACGAAACTATAACAAAATATATTTTTCTAAACTCATATCCTACTTACAACAAGTTACAAAAACTGACCAACTCACAAAAGATTATTTATATTTCTGACTCTTACAAAATCGTTTTACCATTAAATATACTGTATACAAGTTGAGTAACCAACGAATGCATGAAATGTAAATAAAATATTCCACAACGCACTCCAAAAATTAAAATAACAATTCAGTACAATAAAATAAATAGGTAAATCCGAATAAGTTGATGTTGTTAAGCTGAAGGTTCCTCAGAATAGTCCTCAGTGGTGTAATGGTTAAGACTGTGATTGGCACAAGATAGGTAAGTCTGGGGTTCGATTTCCTATACGGCCAATTAGGGACATGAACCTCTCTTAATTGTTTTTAACCGACTTCAAAAAAGGAGGAGGTTCTTAATTCATCTGTATTTTTTGTATGTATGTTACACGATAACTCCGGGGTTTCTGACCGATTTTGATGAATCTTTTTTTTTGGAAAGAGGGTACCTCAGTGATGGTCGCATTTCAATTCAAAGTAAAATATTCTACCTCTAAGGATGGCAAACCAGGAGATGAATCCGGTATCCCGCACTTTCCGGCAACCGATTTCAACCAAACTTGGCAAATGATAACGCACACTCGCACACACTCAACCTAGCCCCACACTAGGGAAAACCTACGTTGCAGGTGCCATGGACACACACATAGACAACCACAAAATACACCCATACTCACGAGAGAAATAAATGTAGGCCATACAAATATTTCTCCCGGCCCGGGAATCGAACCCGGGAATTATGAATAGATGTAATTTCACGAACTTTTGAGGTCGGTTTTATTATTCCTTGCCTGGGTGTTCTGATCAGGGCCCCAGAGGTAATTTCGTTGCTCTGGTACTCATAGTACCTGGAATTTGTTAGTTTGAGACCAGGCAGTTGGTGTGCTTATATGGCGCTATTATTATATCTCGTGATAATGGTATATCCCATCTTAAATTTCGTTTGATACCACAATAATTTACAACAATAGACATGCGAAACACAGACGATAATCGTATAAGAAAAATCTCTATTTTACTGTATCGAGGCGCTTCAAGTAATTTCCCTATTTCCACCTCGCACTTCGCCTCCAGCGAAAAGAATACAGCGCAATGTGTTTGTCATTCGGCTAATACAACGGCTAAATACAACATTACCGATCGCATTATATCCACAATAAACAAGACAAATGGAAAAATGTAACATAAATTATTTAAGATCATGTGTTAATTCTGGTTAAAAAACAAAACAATTCAAAACAAAATTTTGATTATATTTTTTTATATATTTTCTTTCTTTATTTGTGTTCAAATTATCATAATCTATAATACAAAAGTCATACATAACATATTTCTTAAAGCACACACTCGTAACTTCGCAGTAGGGTAGCCCCGTATCGCGGGTACCATGGACACACACAAAGACAATCACAAATTACTGCGAAACAAATAACAGAAATAAATGTAGGCCATACATATATTTCTCCCGGCCCAGGAGTCGAACCCGGGACCTCTGCGTAGCAGACTAGACAGTTGACGGAAGCATTGACATTGGATCAAACAATCGCACAACAGTAATACAAGAATTTGCATGTAAGAAAATGAACATTTTCACAAGATTCGCTGTGCTAAATGTTATACTTTCGACAGCGAAATAAAACATCTAATTAGAAAAGTTTGATAAAACTTTTTGGAAAATAAAAAATATGTGGTGTCCCTACCGTAAGGCATCAACATTATAAAAGTGATCATGCTAACTAAAAATATTGGCAGTGTCAATAACTGCCAATATTTTTGGACTGCGTGACAATTATCTCGTCTGAATATAATAACTAAAAACAATTAAAATAATAAAACTATATCATTTTAAAGTAGTTACTTTTTATTTTAATAAATAAGTTTGTCTAAAACATATTTACACAGAAAATATTATAGAAAGTAACTTCAACATATGGCGCTTACTAAACTTTAAAAACTGACTCTTACGTACAAATACTTGCGGAATTTTTGAAACGTCATCTCTTCGCGCAATATTGAACTATGTACTTAATGTACACCTTAGTGAACTTAAACAACACTAATTAAAAACGTCACATCATATCTCCATAATTCATTTGTGCAAATGGATAAAATTTAATTAAATTCAATTACAGATACATTCACTCGCAAAATAATACAGTAACACATTTAAATGGAAGACATATTGACAGGAATTTTTTAGTTTTTAAATTATATCGCTATGACGCGTATCTTTGTGATTTAGCTTCAAACAATAATTCCTGAACAACTTACCCTAAAGTTGTACCCTCTGCGGAGTGGCTGACTCACTATGGCGATACCGTGATGATGTTCCTTGACCCTACATGCCACGGTGTCTGAAAAAATTGCACATATAAATGTATACATGCAAATGAAATAGATTATGACTATTAGAAGTTACATCTTTTGCAATGTCTTTGTTTAAAAGTTAGCAATAATATATTAGAAGTACAGTACCTTTACCATGAGTTTATAGTCACATTCATCGCTAGCGACCGGGTAGAACATTTTATGTGAAAATGTTACTTCTTCTTGGGACCAGTAGAGGGCACTGTAGAATTTGGCATATAAAATTGTCAAATACTTCACACGATCGCTAGCGACAACTGCCATATTAAGCTCATCGTAGAGGTACAGGCCTCGTCACGTAAAGTTAGCGAAGATCGCAACTGTAAGTTAGCGTGTATTGACAAATCTGTTCATATACAGCAGCAACATGTTCGCTGGAACAATTTCATTGCGTCACTTTGCTGAAGCAACAGTCAGATTGTAGTAAAAAAAACAGCCACTGACTACAATAGAGAATATAATATATTAAATATTGCCTTAAATGTTTACTTAATTTTAGTACTAGTTGTACAGTATAGATGGCGCTCACTAAGTTTTATACAGATTGTCTGTCCATATCGATTTATAACTACAAATTAAAAATATTGAATATTTTAATTTTATGGCAATTGAATGCCAACTTCTCAACTATTTTAATAGCTGTCATTCAATGGTCTTAAGTATGCAAAAATGCGAATGTATGTGTGCGTGTTGTATTTCTGTACATAGGTTTAAGTACCTGAGCTGCATAGTTTGATGTTAGCTCCATGAACGCAATGGAAAGTGTAAGGCAGAGAGCGAGAGCGGCGTCTTGGCGTTTCGGCCGTCACGGTAGCACCAGGCTCAATGTTGCTATCGGCGGCTGCATCAGCGTTCTCATTAATCACCGTGACTGGTTCACCATCCGCCAGCGGCGCCTCAGGTGCCGTAGGCGCGTCGGCTGCCTCCAGAGACTCTCCATTAGACGACTCAACACCATGCGTTTGACCATTGCACAAAACAACGCCATTTGACCCATTATTGCTCAAAGTGTTCGATGATAGTTTCTGGTATTCATCATTGGGAACTAAAACATAAAAATCAAAATTAATCAGTGTTTTATAACATATGTTAAAGTAACAATATGTTCTACAAAAATATTGTTACTTGTTGTCTGGGGCAAGGCAGCACCGACATTGGTTCCCCTCGATACAGATTGTATTTTCGTAACATGGCCAAATATTTCCATGACGACATACACTTTCTGCAATAAAAAATACAATCAAGTGAATTATGATCAGACCACGAGCAGCTTTTGATAAAATTACTCGTACGCATATCATGCCTTCTCCTACCCAGTCATAAATTACATTAGGCATTTTTTTAGGATAACGTAGTTATCAGGTACTAGCAGCGTCGATGTAGCTCATGTCAATCTCGTTTTATAAGTGAGTTATATATAAAAAAGGTAGACATATTATGACTAATGTAAAACGTTCGCTTTTGAAAGCCAAGTAAGATAACGAGACGGCGGCCTCACACAATCTGTGATTTTATGGATTTCCTCGCAAAGCCGATGGCCACGGATAGCCATACACGACCCCGCTCTTTTCATATTGATATTTAACCAGTTACAGAATGTCAACCCATCGCCACAAACCGGCCCTATCCATTTTTCGCTATGCATTGAATCCATGCACTATGAACGCGTCTGCAATACCACGCACAAGTCTCTTCCTATGTGGGGCTTTAGGGAAGTTAAAAGTAAAATCACAATCTTTATTTGGCTACTACAAAAATGTCAAATACTACTACTAACTAGTCAGGATAAGACACAATGTAATGCATTCGACAATGACGCAACTATTAGGCATAAACAATTAAGCGAACCCGTAGGTCACCTGAACTTACACATTGTGTTACAAAACCTACAACGGAATAATAATATCAATAAGCTATATATACTCACATCAGGCACGTTTTCAAAGCTGACGTCTAGGCACTCAGAGTTAAAATAGACAAGTACGCGAGAATCATTGGTCTTTTTGAGACCAATGCGGTCGCCGGGCCTTAGCCACTCGAACGACGGCACGAAAGAACGCAACTCCTGCTCGCGAGCACCCGGCTTCGAATATTTTATGTACTTTCCTGTTGAAAAATATTCATTTATAACGAATGCTAATGAAGATTACAATATATAAAACTGAAATCTCTAAATATATGTATAATAAATCGCGATATAAAATTTAGGTCGTGGGAAAGACATGAAAATAATTTAAGCGCGCGAAATAATAATAACAAATTCCCTACATTACCTTACTAAAAGCTGTAATTTTAAGAACTTTCAAATAAAGCGAAACTAAAAGAAAACAAAATGGGGCTTTAACATGAACTCTTATTACGATTCAGTTTAGGGCCTAAAATGAATCGTAGTGAGACACCGCTACATGAAGTGTATATCACCATCCCGCTTTTTTGTCGTTACGAACCTATACTGAACTGTAATAAGAGTTTATGGTAAGGCCGGTTCTCATTGCAGCACACCGTCAACATAGATGCGTACCACACTGATTTTACTTGGTTCCCACTTATTTGAGACATTCACAGCCCATATTTGTTAGTAAAGAACGTACTTAAGCTAGTTTTCTTTTTATCATACAAATGACAAACAAGTAAGCGACACGCCAGTCCCTATCAGTTGCAATGCCACTCAGAGCATTAAATCACAAAGATCTGAGGGGCACTGTCCCTGCGCCAGTCACCCTGAGACACAAGTCCCATGTGCCTGTAATATCAATGGCACTCTTACCCGTCAAACTCAGAACGCATTATTGCTCACATTACTGCTTGGCGACGGAAATATGTATGTAAGGTGGCAACACTTTCCTGGACGAGCTCTTTCGCGAGGAGCTCTTCTACTACTAAAAGCGTTAGTTTTAAAATAATTAGACATCTACTAGGTGAGAGGACAACATGTCAGGGACAAAGCTTCGGATTGACTTTTGATTGAACGCACCCTCTGCCCTGTCATTGGGAGTAACGAAAAGTTCTAACCATACTTCCATTGACGATTACATGTTTGCATTTTTTTTTAAATAATCGATTGTCTTTACCCCTTTTAAATGTAAGTAAACATGTATGTGGGACCAATATTAGCCAGTAAAAAATTGCTTGTAATACCATCGATGTACGCTGTGTAATGCGGCAGGCAGGCTACTGAAGGTGGAAAACTTCGGTTCACATGCGCGTTCAGAATGTTTATGTCCGTCACACCCATGCGGAAACTGCCCGAGTAGCCGTACTTGCACTCCGTTATCTTTACCTGTGCCAACACGAGTGAAATGGCTGCTACATAACTGGATACGTTTCAGAAAACTTCAAGATATTTGACATTTGAAATATTTATTATAGTAATACTTGGGTTGATCCCAGTTATTTAATTTAAGATCATAACTAAAGGCATTTTGGACGAACTAACCTCAAATATTTCTCCAACGGCAAGATGAGCGGAACTGAAGCAAATTGCACCCATTGGGTCACAAGTCAATCGTCGCGCGTAGGAGTAATCGTGCATCAGACAAATGTTGTCACCACAATACTCGGAGAAACTCCTATAAATTTAAAGTTGGAAACAGTTTATTGCAGGCTTTATTTATAAATTAAAATTAAAATCTAGCAAGAAATAAATAATATAAATTGAAATTAAAATCCTGAATTATTTATTTGTCTAATGTAAGAAATTCGCAAGATTTGTTGTGGTGAGCATCAAATGGTGATCGCTCAACGAGAGAATAAATGCTTCTTCTTTAGTTGTCGAATTGTGAATTCGACAGAGAATCCCTGTGGCAGCATGCGCCTATGACATTTGAACGTTTGATATCAATGCAATTAGCCTGAGGCTAAAGAGGAAGGAAAATATTAAGATGATTGCATGTCCAAGGAGATTCATAAACGACCTTGGAAAATGTGTGAAGTGCATGGCCTAAAACACTTTCTCTTTCTCTTTAGAGCAGACCCATGTCCAGCAATGGGACCTACAATGAAAATGACAGTCAAAGACTCGAGTATAGGATTCGCTTACCAATATGGAGGTGGCGGCGATGCGATAGCACGAGAATTGCTCAACAGAGAGTTGTCAGAGTTTGTGCAACCATTATAGTTGAATGCCCTCTCTTCGTTTTGCAATATCGTTACCTAAAATAAAAATTTAATCATTTTGCGAAAAGACTGGAACAGGTGATTGATTCAAACACGAAAATCTAAATAGGAACTTAAATAAAATTTCCCATTCAAAAGAGCTTGTCAGTCAATAGCGTTTTCCATCCACATAATAATTATAAATTTTACTCGAAAGCTATTGACTTGGTTCACAGGAACGATGTATCTTTGTAAATAAGTGTACTTTTGATATCTAATGCAGGGAGGGTGTTTCCAAGAGTACCAGACCGGTTTTTTTTAATACCTGAGTGCATTGCCCGTAGAGATCAACAACGGCATATATGTTGAGATGTGGAACGTACCACGCCTTGCCCATGTCCATACCGTCCAGGTAGTAGTGTAGACTTCGATCCGCGTGCCACATCATGCCTACAAATGTAAAACTTCAGTACATGAAGGCCCTTCAGAGGACGAGCCTTTGAGGGACTAGTTTTTCTTTAGAAATATAAAGACGTAATGTTAATCATACATCTTCTGAAATCCCTTGTAGACACAAGGGCGTTCAGAAGATACATTTATCGACGACAGCTAAGAATAACCGGTTATATGTAAAAATCACGACAATTTACAGTAGAGGGTTTTGAAAGTAAAAACTTGAGAGAATAACACGTATAATATGCTTAATATCCTTCAGATATTAGCTTTTTATATTATCTTATTACTGAAAATTTTAGATGTTACGTCAGAAAATCAAGTTTTTACTTTGAAAACGTTCTACTGTAGTCTTGATTTTACAAATAACGGGTTACTCTTTTGGTTATCGATATACGACCTATATAGTATGTACATTGTAAATAAACAAGTAATTTTTTTTTATTTAGGTATAAATCCATTAATAGTTTACCATTACCATTGCCAAACTGACCATATATCATTTTTGTTACATAAAGGTTAAGAAAATTCTCCAAGAATTCCTTCAAAATATGTCCTACGATGATACAGAGAATTTATTAATTATCCCAAAATAAATGTTGTCTAATTTAAGCGTAATAGGCATATGATTTGCATTTGATTGTTTAATTTTTATTTTATATTTTACACATTTTTCTGTTTATAATTTAATCATCATATGTATATATCATATAATCACCTGTATAATTAGTATTTTTTACCTGAAATACAGGATTCTCCTAGTTCAGGTATATGTGTTATATTTTACATTTATTCGTATAATTAGTCTTTCGTTTTTCATTTGTAGAATACGTTATTCAATAAACAATTTTATTATTATTATTATTAATATTATTGCAATCCATTAGATTATTTATTATAAAAGTGACATAAACAACAATGCCCAAGTTCCATACACTACTAACGTTCTCCGTCAGAAACAATTACTGTCAAAATAAGTAATACTCGACCTAATTCTTAGACTATGGAAACTAAAAGACATGTTATGTTGACATATATAAATCAGACGTTATGATGCATTTCGACATTGAAAACATAAACATGTTATTGTATTTGTTTAACTCTTGCGTGCCGTCTTAAGCCAAAAGAGATAGCATTACATTGGTCTGTGTCAAACACGGGAATTCTAATACTAAACTTTACTATTTTTTAAAGCCAGCAATACAAAGACAATGTTGGTCTCAACGCTGCCGGGTGAAGGCCAATACCAACGTATAGACAGCCTATCCTTGCCTAGCCTTGCCTTGCCTTGACTTGCCATCGTTCGGCGTCACTCGCCTAGCTGACCGAGTGAAGGAGAGCACTAACGTGTATAGAGCTCGTTTGATGTAGCTTGTCACAACTCGCAGTCGCTCGTGACTACGTCTTACTTCGGAGAAGTGTCCATTTTTCTGCACAAATCAACGGCGCTCGGCCAATAGTAGTCAATTGACATTGTACAATCAGACATTTGCATGCTATTTAATATATGCGAAACATGTTTATACTAACACTGTCTCTTGTTACATCTCCTGCTATACCATGTTTTAAGCAAATAAACGTATGTTAATAATATTATTATTGATAATATTACTACTTTCATTTATTTCCAAAATTAAATGAAGTATTAAATATTCACTTAAATCAGTCAATTATATTAATTGTATACCAATGCATAAATACAAAAAGCTTACACTATTTGGAATCAGTTTAAAAATTTCTCTATGAAAATATGAATCTTGAGGTTGGAAATGTATAAGATTTGTATTTCAAAGTTTTCTCTTTTTTATATATACTCTCAAATTACAAATATTAATTTTTTTCTTTTCAAATTCAATTTTTTTTAATATTAACGGAAAACAATAAATTCAAAATTTTATGTGACATTCCCGGATATTCCCATATAGCCTAACATATTCCCAAATGGATATTGATCTACTTTAATAAAATGTTTGCATGTCGATAATGACTTTGCTTGTCGATAATGACTTTGCTTGTCGATAATGACTTATCGATAGATTATGGTACGACACTAAAGAAATACGCCATATTTGTTCGTTTAATTTCTGTTAGGTATGCACGTTTATTCCGTAGTTAGGGCTGCTCCTTTCTTTTAGTTTTTTTTCCATCCTCTAAGACCTAATAAGAAGCCATTGTCAAGTATGAAGCTTCTATTTTATTTCTACTTTATACATTATTACTTCGATTTGACAGTTTCTAATTATACAGGGATTTATATTTTTTAACCAGGGAAAGTTCATTCAAGCAACATTTTCTTTTTATGGTTATCTTTATAATGAACATTGTTGCGAACGCAACAGAATTTTTGTTATAAAATTTAATATAACTTTCAATGCACTAACTAAATGCTCGCCAAGGGCACATTCCGTAGGCATCTAATATGAACCAATCAACTAACACCACATACATGTTATTTCACCCTACCACAATTTATCAAACTTTTTGTGTGGTTAAAAAAGACGTTCACTTTTGGACTGTACTTCTATAAGAAACCACCACTGTTTAGCGATTAATGGCACTACTCCTGTAAACCAGCTACCTATTGCCAATATATTACAGTCAACTTAAATCGTCTTTTAATTTTACAAGCTCGTCGAGATCCTCATCATCTTCTACTTGGGTCTGGCGGCTACAAACGTTAATATGTTACTTTGTAGTACAGAGTTAAATATTATTTTAAGACAATTATATTGGGTCCACATGAAAAGTTATGCTTAGATTCACTTCGACAGACGAATGAGATAAAAAAGGACACGATTTTTTAAAAATACTTTAAAAATTGAATATGTTGTTAGCATTTATTTTAGAACGCAGCACAACTCTGATTTTGACATCACATCTTCAACTTTCTGACCATTTGAAGTTGAGAGTCAAGTTCAAGTTAAGGAACACTTATCGTTGTCATAATTATTGTAGCTTTCGTACATAAGTACTCCAAGTTGAAATTAGTTGCTAAAGAAATCATGACAAGTGTAAACGAGCCTTAAAATAAAATATCAAAAGGTAAATCGTGTTATGTTCCAAAACAAATATTTACAATGCCTTACATATATTTTACGTATCTCTTAAAATACTTTACAGGAGGAAGAAAAAAATTGTTTGCATCATTTATACAGCATCTGGTTTATTAAATAAAAATACGTAGTTTTTAAATATTTTTATTACACATGTATGTCTGTACACTACGTATTTTTATTTCATAAATCAGATAAATGAGTTTTTGCTTTACCCCGTAAAAGTAGTAAAAATTTACGTAGTACCGGTTGCCAGTTCACAGAATATATAGTATATGTATACTGTATTTATTATAATATTGGCTGATTCGCTCACTCGCATATGGTTAAAGTCTTCTTCTCTATTCACACCAAATATAACAGATGCACTACATCGCCAACGTAGGCGCAGGATAACAAGAAACGGATTATTGTACTGTACTCTGAGTAAATCTTCAGGCCTAAAGCTAACGAGATAATTGAACTTACCGACGCGACTGCCAACAGTAAGCGTGTCGAGATCGAGGGGGTAGCCGCTACGGACACACTCGCCGTCTTTCATCATGGCGGCTCCGCTCAAGATGTATGTGTCCCAGTTTAGATCTGTGGCCGTCCCAGCCACTGCGCCCACCCCGCCGTTAGCTTCCAGGTCGTCAGGGCGAATTGCAGTTACCCCTGATATATCATAATTTTTATAACATAAATGATTTCGTACAGAACTATAATCGATAGATAAATATTACCTTTATATATCAAAACTTCAACACTTCACTTTAAAACTGCAACTGAACTTTTAAGCCACATAACAAATTGTACAATTGAACCTGATATAGTATGTTGAAACAGGTCACACGCTCCAAGGTCAGTGCGTGTGGTTTGTCGGATAAAAGTGAGTGACAATGGTAACTCCACAAGCAATAAAAATGAAGGTGGTCGTCGACAGCGAAAAAGGGTAGACAGATATGTCTGTTTTTAACAAATAAAACCGAAATAATCTTTATTTCATACGTAAGCATTATTATACTTGAAATCGTCAAATTGGTTAAACTCTACCGTTCATTCGTAAGGATGATTCCCCTGAGAATAAACTCTAGGGATAGCTCTTAAAGCTGTGATCTGTCGCTGACCAGTCAACCCGTCATCATGGAACGTGTAACCGTTCCGAAATATATAGAAAATAAAAAGAACTCGACCATCCACGATAGCCTTAAAATCTACATTTGTGTTTTGTATTTTTATTACTTTAAGTTAAGTATTTACGTTTAAATAGGTCGTAACTGCAAGAACATTTTTACAAACCGATTTCAAGGCTGCCGATCCAGCAGTCAACCATTTTGTCGATGCGAAGTTCGAACATGTCACACTCGCGTAGAGGCCGCGAGCTGAAGAGTACAGCGTCGTTGAACTCCGAATAGACGGTGGCGCGTGACGCCGTCAGCCGGTTACGACTGAGTCGCGCGTTACGACCATGCACCCGATGGAAACACATGTCTCTGTATGAAACATTTATAAGATATTATCACACATTTCGTACCTCCGTGATGCTAAAATCCTGACTAACATCTATAGGGCTTCACGTTTAGCGCTTCTCCCATTGTAGTACTCTGGTCTAAGAGCAGTTACAATCGGTGACTTTTAGTAGCGCGTCTGCAGCAATTCAGTCGCGATACAGTAGCGATGCTGTCGCTAATGGTCTGCCTTGCTGCGACACAATCGCGATGCAAATGCGATACAAGCGCGATTCAACATAAGCGCTAGCATCGATGCAGTCGCGCGTTAGCATCGATGCAACCGCCTATATAAGTCGTAAGTTCACAAACGCGCGCTTGTATCGCTGCTGAAAGCCGCCATGTGTAACCTCTGTTAGGAGAATATATATTGCGGCTTCTCAACGCGTGGGCTTAAAACACTGAGAATAAGCGAAGCATGATGCGATGTCGTACGTACGAAACAACACTTAAAGCGCACTTTTGAACATTCCGCTTTGGATCGAGGCACACCTTTAATTTATGTAATCTAAATCAAACAACTGCTTTGCATAGAAAAAATGTTATTATTTGGAACTTAAGGAAAGTTAGTTAAATAGCTTGGGACCCCATATGCTCAATTATCCGCGTAATAGTATCTCAAAATCACAATAATCTTCAGACTCACGGGTAAATGGTCGCGTTGGACTCAGTAGATAGCGGCGACTCCGGAGAGTACACTGGTGGTGGAGAGTACGAATCCACGATGGTTGCTTGGGCTACACGCCCGTACAGATCTGTGCAACCGATTTATTATTCAGACAGATACATAAATTAAATTACCAAGTAAAAAGCAAGATTATGAAAGAAGTAAGTTTATGAAAATAATATACATGTGTACGTTACCCAGAACAGATCATAAGATACTCTATATCAAACGCACACAGTACTAAAACAGCCATTAAAATCGACCATAACTTTCCAAAATTCGTGTAAATTACTTGAAAATTTAAATTTAATATACATTTTATTATAATTTATCTACAATCACGTATACACCCTCGTTCGTGACTAATGTAAATGTTTATTCATGATACGAAATTATTACTCACCAATAATTCCAAAAACGTGTTCAGGAATGTTGAACGCGGCCGGCCCCTGATCAACTCCGTTCACAAAGAAGTGTAGAATGCCCATTTCTTTGCGCATCACGCCCACAGTGTCGCCCTCCTGTCATCATAACACCCACATCATATCACATGTGAAATATATATCAATAGTCTGTTTATATCAATAGAAAGCCAATCAAAATTAATTACCAATAATAAAGCTAAAAGAAAAAAAACAATAACATGAGCAAACGATAAGAATTTTATATTAAAAAAATATTATAATCATAATTTTATATGATAGTTCAAAGATTGTAGAATAAAGAATCAATTACCGAAACTTTATTGCCAGTCAAAACGAAATTAACGTTTATTGCAGTTTGATATCGTATTTGTTACTCAATTACGCCAATGTACTTGAGCAAACGATAAGTATCTTATATTAAAAAATACTATAGATGTATATCTGTGAAATATACTATAACAATCATTTCATATATTGTAGCATAAAGAATTAATTACTTGACAGGTTTGTTTGAAATTTTATTAAATAAGAACGAGATGGCGGACAGAAACTAGTATTACCTATTGAGGCAATAATTTCAGGTATAGTTCTTGATAAACAGTGTTCAGAATCAATAGGTTTTATACTTAGACGACTCTTTGAGATTACATACTCTCATGTCTAGACAGTGGATATAATTATATAATATACAATGAGTAGTGTATTGAGCTCTTTATAAAAAGAGCTCACATAGAGATACAATTTATCCTTAGTACCAAATGTTTGAAGGAATAAATATAGAATGCTGATAATCTATATAAATGACAATGATGTCGAGTTTAACCTAACTAAATAATTTAAAAAATATAAAAAAATCATTGTCATCAGTGCAATCTCACCAATGTGTTATCAGTCGAGTGGCGGGACGAACAAGTCATGCTCCTGTTGGTAAGCGACTCGTCTATCCTTAACGTAGCAGTGCCATTCAGAGCATTAAATCGCAAAGATCCTATGGGCACTGCGCCCGTCACCCTGAGACATAAGTTGACAAGTCTCATGTGCCTTTAATTTCACCAGCACCCTTAGCCCTTTAAACCGGAACGCAGTAATGCTCACATTACTGCTTGGCGGCAGAAATAAGAAAGGTGGCAGTACTTCACTGGACGAACTCTTTCACAAGGAGCTCTACTCCTACTGAACTGCTGGTCTGCCACACAGAGCTCCCGGGTTCGATTCCCGGGCCGGGAGAAATATTTGTGTGGCCTAAGTTTACATCTCTCGTGAGTTTGGGTGTAATTTGTAGTTGTCTATGGGTCGTATTCCAGAAATCATATTCAAGTCCTTGCCATTAGGGTCATATTTCCAGTGCTTTAAATCATACTCAAATCCTGACTTGAGCATTGAGTAGAGTTCTGGAATACGACCCTATATGTGTATCCACGGCACCCGCAACACAGGATTTCCCTAGTGCGGGGCCATAAATATGTGCGTTATTATATTCAGAACAAATCTCCCAGATTTTTTAGCAACCTACCATCTGCAAACTTTACGTCAAATTCAGCAATGAAATTGTAATTTTCAGTCTTACCATAAGTCTGTTAAGATTTCTAACATATTGTGGGATGATTATCGTCCCATCTCTGATTATGTCTTCACCGGTCATTGCCCAAGTGCCGGATCTAAAAGGGAAAACAACATTTTAAGATTTGACATTCCCACTATACATATTCATAATAACCAAATCACGCTACTTAAAGTTCGCGCGTCAAATTTAATTCGACCGACCTGATGATAAGATATTTTAAATAAGCAAGATTTATAGAGAAATTTTGGGCTAAATGTGAATTTAATAAATTTAACAGGCTCTATGTAGTACTCAAAGAGAAATATCTCCGTATAAAAATATCTCCATACAAAGTTACATATTTTATTCTTAAATTAGACTTTTTTAGAATGGTTTCTGGATTTTATATGATCGGATAACGTACATCGTATCGTAAAACAAATTACTACATTATTTAAACAAAATCCTTAGGTGTCTCGTATATTTTTTGTAAGATCGTTACTTAATAGTAAATTCTAAACATTTTGAACTAGCGAAACAATTTTTCCCGCTTCTCCTCCGGTGACTGACTACATGGCATGTAAACCCTGGTTCTGTTCAGTCAGATCAAAGAAATTTCTCAGTTTTGTTCCGTCTTCGTATCATAATAATAACAAACTAGTGACGTACTTTCACAAGAAATATATGAACATCATGGTAGTAAAACATTATAAAAATTCAATAAACAAACATTGCAATTAAACATTTCAAAAATCGGGCAGGCTTTTTAGCCGCAGAACAATAAGGAATAAAGTAAGTATACTAACTTCGCATTGCTCATTTTGAATGGAAACTGTATGTCTGAGGAGGAGTGCTGCGTGACCCCAATTTCAATGCTTCCGGCCCACTTGGGAATGACGAGATCTAGACGCACTTGGAACAACTCGTTCGTTCTTAGAGTGCGGTTCGTCATCACTATGCCGTTGTTGAAGTATTCGAAAGCACTAGAACAAATTCTACCGTGTTGTATGCAGGTACAGGTGAAGAGAATCGTTTTCTAACTAACAGTGGTTGTTTGTAATAGCTGATTATCAATTGTTTTTTATTGACAACCAAAAGCCAATTGTTACCACAATAAATCTTTTATCCACATGATATGTACAGGCAGCATCGAAATCAGGATTGCGTTCATAATCTTAATTATCTGAACACTTACTAAAAATCAACATTGGGATAAGGACACGAAAATGACAATTATTTTATGAATTCACCTTACACGAAAAATATTTAAGATGCTCTTTTTACTGAAACTGAAATTCGTCTTATTAACATTTTTGAGACGAGTTAAATTTTTAGAAAATGTTATCTGAATAACACATTTTTAAACTACTCCAATATCATTTTGACACTGACTGTACCTACCTTTTATCTATTTCTGAAGTATGTAAAATAGCCTAACAAAATTATTATTTTTTGTAATATGTATCTCAGTAGGCGGTCAATGGAGTCAGTAACGCGCGTGTGGCTGGCTATTCATCGAGGCATTCTGATCCCAACCTTAAGGTAGTTAATGTTGAATATAGCGGAACAATCATGATAGTATGATTAATATACGGTATATCTTTTAGTACGTTGTGGTGTAAAATATCTCGTTGGATCACAAGGAAGGAATGGACAATACAGCAAAGTAAAAGCACAATACCTATAGAACACGTGTGGATGAAAAAGAAGATCAGATATGGACTTGCACTATAAAGTGTAAAAGTAAATTTAAAGGTCACGCTCAGCCTGATTAAGGGCTACATTAAAAAAGGCCCGGCCGAAAGTAACCACGATGAATGTGTGTGTAGGAAGACATTGATACAAATGGAGTAAGCGATAGAAGCATGCATGTCAAGAGTGCATCAGGCGAAAGGTCTATAGGTTCTTCGTACACCATTGGGTAACTGTCGTGACGGTATACAAATATATTACACACACCAGCACATTTAGCGGCATTCCGTATTAAAAACGTCAAAATAATGCTTGTTTTTAGTTATTTACTTTTTTAATTTTAGTTCTAATTTGAAAAAAACATATACTGTCTTTTTTAATTTATTTGTTTTGATTTCCTACTAATAAAGGTCTGTTGAATAGTTCCATTCCATTTTGCGTTCTTGTAAATTTAGTTTTTTTTTCTGACCGTTTTTACTTTGCCATATATTTTTTTAATTCTTTAATTTATTTTTTTCCAATAAAGATTGAGTATAGCTGTACTCGATGTTAAGAGGTGTTAATTTAATTGCTACTTTATGTCCAATACTTAAATAAATATTTAAAAACAAACGTTAATATTTATATGATATATACATATATATTCTCACTTCTATATATATATCCCGGTGTGTGTATGTTTGTAAATATAGAAAATAAACAAACAATGATACTTACTTAGGCCTATGAGCAGTCTTACCATCATTAATAATAATAACATTCGAATCACGCAGCGTATGAAATAAAAGGCTATCCTCATCTATTCTAGGTCTAAACCGGCCTGTAAAAGAGGATTAAACAATATATAATAACAATGGAAAAGCAAAATCGGCTCGCGCAAGCTATGCAAGGACCCTTCGTGTAATAATAATGATGAGCATTACACAAAACTCACTTGGAGCAGGAAGATCAGGCGTTTCTACTGGCAATGGCAGGTTGTTGATGTTGCTATCCATATCCTCACAGGGATCCACTATTGAAACCTTAAGGAAAAACCGTTTTAAGTCAAACAAAAGAAAAAAAGTGGTGTCATACATTACAAAAGAGGAATGCAACCACTACTTTTTACATTAAATGGTTGTATGGGAGGCGTATATAGTAGATTGTACAACAAGTGCATAAAACGCGTCATTTTCCCCAAGACGAGTATATGGTGGATACTTAAGTCGAGGGTAAAACGGGTTTTATGAACGAGTTATACACTCTGCTTATCACTACGATTGGGAGAAAATTAAACAGCAATATTACAAATAAAAGATTATTTTCTACCCGTGACTCAGGTCGGACTACATAATGCTCTATTATATTTTACAAGTTTTTATTTTTTATGCATTTCTATTTTTTATAACTTATTAGAACTACAATTGCCTACTTTTTAAATTTTGTAATACAACAGGGATTACAAAAATAAAAGCATAACTTTATTTTATAAAGTTGCTGTTGCGTGGCTGTTGGTTCAGGCGATGGCTTCGATCCTAAACGACGATTTTATTTTATGCACTAGAGCATAAAATCCTATTTTATGCAGCCTACACACAGCATAAATGCGAACTTTAAGAGCATGAGAAGTGAAAAGTAATTATAAGTGCTACAGAAACCAAAATGAGTCAGACACTTTAATATATTTTTCAACGGTAGCAAGACGGGACGAACAAGTCTAACGCCTGGTTGTAAACACGTCTTTCCATAACAATTGGTCGTCATAAGCTGAGACATATGTTGACAAAGCTCATGTGCCTGTAATTACAACCTACTGCTTGGCGGCAGAAATATACAAGGTGGCAATGTTTGCTCTTTCACAAGGAGCTCGGCTGCTACTAATTCAATTTTAGATTCAAAATGCAGTTACATTTTACCCTCAAAAAGGTAAATATAGTTATTTTATAACGTCAAGTGACGACGAGGACGAATAATAGACGTGCGCCTGGTGGTACGCTACACGCCTGTCCATAACCGTTGCAGTGCTACTCAAAGCTTTAAATCGCAATGATCTGAGGGGCACTGCCACTGCACCCGTCATCCTGAGACATAAGTTTACAAATCCCATGTGCCTGTATTTCCACCAGTAATCTTACCCTTCAAAACCGGAACACAGTAATGATGACATTACTGCTTGGCGGCAGAAATAGGTAAGGTGGCAGTACTTCCCTGGACGAACTCTTTCACAGGGAGCTCTGCCGCTACTTAAGTTGAAAAGAATATCTATTTATAGTCGCTTAGTAAACACTGAAGTAATTTCAAATTTCAAAAAAAAAAAGAGAGTGAAAACACTGCATGTAGTATTGTATACAAGAGTTTTTAAACTATTGTTACTAATGGGGGCTCTATTGATTATTGTATACAAGAGTTTTTAAACTATTGATACTAATATGATATTGATAACAAATAATTGTATGCGTGTTAGTTCTATCAATTATATTCATATTTTAACTTGAGTAAGTAAAAACCATCAATTTACGACTTGAACGGTGTGGTTTTCTCAACGACTTACATTTATTCCTGTAAGAACGATGTAAATAAATAAAGCTTACTTTAACAGTCATCCCATATAAATCCACAACAGCCCACACAGTTTGATCCACCTTGTCAGTGGCGACACCTTGATCCACACCATTGATAAAGTAATGTAACTTCCCATTACCTTTCCTCATTAATCCAACAGTGTCACCTTCCTAAAAGCAAAGCTTTTATTTTTGATTTCTGCTTGTATTTACAAGGTACATAAAAGTGTGGAAAAACCACACATAACCGATTCAAAGTAACAATTAAATCTAATAATTTAGCATACCCTTAACTCATCCAAATTAAAGTTTCCATACTCCATACAAGTCCCGTGTCCATTGAGTAGCACTTTACAACCAGACATCATAATAGTACCCGAATCCATGTTAGTCATTGTAGAAGGGAATCGGATTGTTGCAGGGTTATGTGTTGTTACTCCCACCTGAAATACCACTCTAGTTAGTGGTGATTAATCACAGATATTGCACTATATGCACATAAAAACTCTTGAATTACCATGACAAAAAGAATAAATAGCAAAATAGCTCATAGCAATTTAATCTCTGGGTCTCATGTTATTGGATTGTTACTTTGCAATAAGCGAACCACAAACACGTCTGACAAAGCAAACCTCTATGCTGCCACTCCATTTGTCCACCAGTCTATCGATACGTATCTCAAATAGCTCGTTGTCGTACAAAGGGCGATGCGTCATCACCACTCCGTTGTTGTAATCATCTAACGGCCTCGCTCTCTCTGCAGACCTGACAAATAACATTATACGGCATTTAATCAACTACATTACATGTCATTTGATGATCCCGCGAGTATAGCGAGTATAGTGTCTTCGCAATGTTTCTACAATATCTTAACCTATTTTTCATGCCACATCCTCAGACACTATCCATCTCCAGTGAGAGAGTAAAATCTTTATTTTTGCCTACTAGGTAATGTTTAATTTATTAGGGAAATTGTTTTGATCTTGGGTGACATAGATTGAATTCTAAACTAAGCTCGGAATTCTTCTTTATGAACTGATTCAGAATTCTGTTTTTTAATTAAATTTTTATTGAATTGATATTCAATTCTATTTTGTGAAATTACTCCACTAGTTGGTTATAATTATTAATACAAAGATCGAACACTCAGAAAAAATTCCTTCGATCCGGTCGGATTCGAACCGACGTCTTCTTGCATACCGTGGCAGACGCTATACCAACTAAGCCACGGAACGAACCAACGGTCCTCACGAGTTTTTCTATGTGCTTGAGTCGTGTCTTTGTATTTGGTTTTTCAACGACTTTTTAGTCGTAGCGCCATCTATGAGAAATCTATGAAAGATTTATCACCCAGTTAGTACCTTTACAGCTACCAGTCCTGGCGAGAGATGTCGCTATTCACTGTATTAATTAAATTTTTATTGAATTGATATTCCATTCTATTTTGTGAAATTACTCCACTAGTTTGTTATAATTATTACTTAATACAAAGATTGAACACTCAGAAAAAAATACTTTTTTCGATTCTGTTTTTTAAGTTCAATACATCGCATGTGCAGTAAATACACTATTTTACTCCCTTGTAAAATAATCTTCTATTTAATTTAGGTATATGAAACCCTTATAATATTATTACTTGTTATTTGCTGACAGCTTAACTAATATGCCACATCGTGGGTGAAACCGCAAACGATCTTGAGCCACTGCAATAATAAATAAAATAAGATAAATTTTATTTAGTTCAAGTGACATTTTTAACTTTATAATAGATGTTCCACTAAATAAAAGTGACTATTACCGAGAGCACAAGCAGCATCTGAGGACATAGGAATGTAAACCTCTCTTGTCTCTTTGGGATAGGGGTTACTCTCAGGTGGCATACCAGCGCCTTCAATGTCGCTGGATATCAGTGTGTCATCATTATTTGGGTCTTCCTCAATCTACAAAGAGTTTAGTAGATCAATTACAAAAACAACCTCATGCAGTTGTATCAAAAGACAATAATCAAAATAACAGTGTGTTCACGAGGCAATTCTATAACATGTCAGAATTTAGAAATCAAAATAATCTTTATTTCATAAGTACGCTTACACTTCAAACCATCACGTTGATTAAACTCAGATTCCCCTGAAAAGAATGAGCAAGAAACTATAGGGGTTGCTCTTTGTAAATAACATTTGTAAATCACATAAAAAACACATTCAAAATTTACAATATATTTTTTGTTTTCAAACATCAGAGATCGAGACTATCGCCATGAGCTAAATGGCTTACTACCGCGGATTTTTGTCATCCAAGTACGCAGAAGTTGTGTAATAACCTTTAGTACAAAGTTTTTGTTTCACTATAGTTTTAACTTAAATTTCTGTCACTATAGCTCAGTAACAATTTTCTACTTTCAACAGAGCACATGAAAGTTCATTAGTAGTTGTAATAGTATTTTTCAAAATAGACCTAGACCAACTAGTTATTAAAGCATGTATTTTCTTTTAATTCTATTTTGATATTGACACTAAATATGTGTTTATCTACAAAAGTTTTAAGGGTCGTATTCCAGAACTCTACTCAATACTCAAGTCAGAACTTGAGCATTGCAGTGAGCACTGAAAATCATACTCAAGTTCTTGCCATTAGGGTAGTATCTCCAGTGCTTGAAATCATTCTCAAGTCTGCTCAAATCCTGACTTGAGCATTGAGTACAGTTCTAGAATACAACCCTTGGGGTCGTATTCCAGAACTCTCAATACTTAAGTTAGGACTTGAGTATTGCAGTGAGCACTGAAAATCATACTCAAGGCCTCGAATTTCCAGTGCTTGAAATCCTATTCAAATCTGCTCAATCCTGACTTGAGCATTGAGTAGAGTTCTGGAATACGAGCATTAGTCTTTAAGAAATGTTCATTATTGTAGTTTCATTTCAACACACCTGATCTAAGCTGCCCTCCATAATTGGTCTCATGCCACTGCTGCTACAATGCATAATAGAAACCTGTACACATTGACCATACAGATCTATAACAGCAAACAGTCTTGGAGGTAAATCTCGAGCTGCTATCCCAAGACATCTACCATTTATGTAGAATACTAATTCACCCTGAAAAGAAATACATATTACATGAGAATAAGTCAAGTCATGATGAAACATTTCAATATAATACATGATATGTTTAGGTCGAATTTTTTTTTTACTTACCTTACTGGTTCGCATAACACCTAAACACTCGCCTTCTCGTAATGTATCAAGCTCTGGACCATATGAATTGACTAAAGTTGACCCATCTTTTACAACTGAACTTCCTGACATTATCTAAAAAGAAACAAAAGAAAACATGAACAAAATCTTTTACAGTAATAATCATAAGAACATACGCACTCCTCATGGAAGAATGACATAAGTGGACTTATGTCAAACATGTTTATTGCTCCATTAGATACAGAAAAATCCACACGTCCACAACCCACATCCTCTCTGATTCATGTATCTACAATATTAGTCGATAGAGTTACAAGTATTGGAGAGAATGTGGGTTATATTTTTCTGTATCTAATAGAGCAATAAATGTTTTTGATATAACTCCACTTGTGCCATTCTTCCATTGTAACAAATTACAAAATATAATCACACCCTGATTATATTTTGTAATTTGCCACAATGAGAGAATTAAAGTTTATGACCTCGCTTACTTTTAATCAACTAGTGTTGGTTTGATATCTAGATAAGTAAAAGCTATTTCAAGCAAAGATTACTTTGCCCTATCAACAATTGACAAACCTGTGTACATTAAATGGGAAATTGTCCACTTTTGTAACTGTTATCACAGCAACCCTGCTGCAACAGGCACCTCAGCTTCATGAAGCGTAAACAACACCAATTAAAGGGTCACAAGCAGTAGATAAAGGACACAGTCACCCACAAATGTATATAATGTAAGTGTAAAAGAAAAATGTGAGAAAAACTATGTGAAATTATTATATATATATATTTGTATTGCCAGTACAAGAAAAATTCAAACTATAATTAGTTTTGGAGGAAAACAGAAGGGATGAGTTTAAGAATTGTGCTGAATATTCTTATACCACGAGATCTATTAACAATAAAGGTTGTACCTAGAACTGTAAATTACTTTGGTCACCTACAAATTATTTAATACCAGTCATATATAATGATCTGAATGTTGACGAAAATAATTTATGAAATTGTCATCACAAGTCTCAGATGACTAAGCTTTGTACCATTGATTGTGATATATTTATACGTCATAAAATACACTCACATAAATATGTGACTGTATTTTATGACGTTATAAATATGTGAGTGTTTATGTATTTTACGATAGGCAATATGGGCATATATATATATATATATATATATATATATTATTTATATATTTATTGCTTATGATGAGAGTGTGTCTCTGTCAATAAACTGCAGTTTGATGGGCTTTGAGTTTATAGCCAAATGTATTTTTTTTTAGAATAAATGTGTTATTTATTTTATTTTATATCTGCCATCCATTAACTAAAACGGCTGAGTAACAAATGGTCAAATATCCATTTTAAATAGCAAAAACTTTCGACGTATCGGACCTTACCCTAACGATGCTTAGCTGAAACATTAGCTGAAATATGAACATTAAACCATTTCAATTATCTAAAACTGGGTTATGGTTTTTTATGATATCTCACAAAATTATTTTGTCACTTAGCCGCATTTTAGTCAGTGGATGGCATAATGTAGAGCGTATGAAAATTGTAGACCACAGGGAGTACATCTTGATCGTGCTGGGAGTTCAAGCTCTAAGACAGAGGTAAACTTGTGAGCTTCTAGAAGGGATACTAAAGGCAATACAGATTGAAATTACACAGACAAATAATTGTACTGTGCAATTAAGCATGTTAAATGTAACATTACAAAAATTATACAACAAAACATTTCACCAATCAAAACTTCCAATCAGCCGTTTTACATAATAAAATGACAACATAAACATTTTCTTGCTTACCCAAGCAGTGTTCCGTAGCTTGGTGGCAGTTGCCGGTAGTTCCATATATTCCGGATCCAATGTTGTGACTCCAATTTCAAGGGATCCATTCCAAACATTTACCTATAGAAGAAGCACTTTTATATCACCAAGAAAGCCAAAAGAACATTATTTAATTCTTTTTTATTTATCATATTTTAAATGTACATTTTTCGGTCATATAGCGCACATTATAAAGTATAAAAAAAAAAGAAAATATTCATAGAATTGTTTCGCACTTTTGAGAAAAAATACCCAAGAGTTTTACATACCTTCCTATCAATACACACTTCAAACATAACATCATCTTTGAGAGGTTCCGCGCTCAATATTAAGCCATGATTAAATTCAACAAAATTACGCACGGCAGTGGAATTGTCGTTTAACAAAGTGACTCTGTCACCACACCTCCTATGGAACCTCATTGTTCTGTATACCATTACATTCACGATTCAAAAGCTCAGTAATTGTTAATACACATTGTCATTATCAAAATCTTGTTTTCACACCTCATTATTAACATTATTTACACAGCCATTACAAAATTCAGCTACCATATAAGTGGTTAATTAATTTAAAAGTCAATCTGTACGATTATAAATTGAACGTTGCATTGTGAATAAACCTTAAATGATTGTAAAATAAAAGGTAACTTAAACTAAGCAGAAACTCGTTTTATATCATGTAGATTATTTTTAGAACTCGTGAGAAAAAGCCAGACGAAAGCGAGCCTCAAAATCTTACGTTACAGTATACAACAAGGTACTCTTTGATCTTATGTTCAAGAAATCTGAAACGGGCTACGCTATGCGTGCTCGATAGGCAACATTGACAAATTTGACATTACGTTTTTTTGTTAAGGGCTATGGCACAGGTGCGAAAAGAGAGTTTTTTTAAATATATTAAGCATTCACTATGATATTAAGCATTGATCTTACACCGTATAAAAAGATCATTCAATTCAATGATTCAATTATATTATTTTGATAACGGTTAAATGCGTCTAAAAGTAATGCAGCACTCCTTTTTGTAATTGTATAATATTTTTTGTAAGTATTGAAAGAAATAGTATACCGTATATTACATTACGCATGACGTATAACAAAATAACCGAGAACGAAGTTGAGTAAATAGTGCCTCATTGAAATCTTATTTATTTTGAAGTAGAGTTACTGCCAGTTTGTGTTTCAAAATTCTTTTACACGTTGTAAAAATTGGTTTGAGCCAGGGCATTTACTATATACGTGTGCTTTTGGACCGAGTTCGCTCGTACGAGTTAGTTCGTATATAGGAGTCCACTCGGATTTTGGTTCACATCTTACGAGTTCATCAGTGTCCACGTAGCATTATTCTCCTTGCATGATACGTGAGGCGCACTATAAGTTTCGGGAATGAATAAGAAAAAAATACTGTAAATGGTCGGAAACACAGACATTGTCTGTGGTCAGAAATGAATTTGTTTCTCAAAATATTTTCTGTTAGTGTTAATGCACTTTTTCATACGAATTCACCAATTTTGAAAGCACTTATGCCACTCCTCTGTGACAATCTCTGAAACATATTTTTCATACTATTCGACAGCCTCTTCAGGTGATGAAAACCGTTGACCGCGTAACTGGTTCTTAATTTTTGGAAATAAATAACGGCGTTTACGATTATTTTTGCGGAGTTTGTCAATAACTTCCGGCAAACAAATGGTCGTGTAACAATAACTATTCACGGTACAACGATTCTCCAAAGCAACAGTAGCCACGTGTCCAGTTTTATTAAAAAAGAAGCAATCATCCTCTTAGAGGCACTTTGCACGCGCGCCACTTTGATTGGTTTCGACTCAACTCGAAAGACCCATACGCTCGATAGCTGCTTTGTTTTGGGATCGTATCTGTAAATCCATGTTTCGTCACCTGTTCCTATGTACCACACCAAATTTGACGCCCCTTCGTTGAATCTGGTAAGCTCAAATTGTGTAGGATCCACCGAGAGCACAGCTTTTTCACACCCAAATGTTTGTATAGTATTGATTGTATTCATGATTGTACTCATGGTATGTCACATGCCTGTCTGTTTTGATAATACGGCGCACAGCATCGATGTTTCTGTTGTTGTTGTTGTTCACAGCAGTGGACGGGCAACCAGCACGAAATTGATCACTGAGATTCACACGGCCGCGTTTGAATTCCGCAAACCAACTATAAATAGTCGTCTTGCATGATGCTTCATCGCCAAAAGCAGTTTGAAGCCGAGCGAAGCTGCGCTGAGGTGTTAAATTAGAATTACACTTAAAGTCGTACAAAATCATACTACGAAAATTTTCACGAGTTAATTCAATTTCTAAAATGACGCCACAATTTAAAACGAGTGACAGTCGTATCTGCTACAACTTAACGGCTGAAGTATAAAATCATGGTAGGGAAAAAACAAAGTTGGAGAAAAATTGGACCATAAATGGATTTTAAGACCTGATCAACTTAGTGCATAAATTATTTAAATTTTATTCGAAAAGTGGAAGAGAAAGATGAAAACACTTTTAAAACCTCACATTGTCACGTTCATTCCACGTTTTCTTACTTGGCGCCATTTTGTTTTCATAAAATATTCCGAGCATAATCAAAAAGACTTATTAACATTGCGAATTACGAAACGAACAAAGGTAAACATAGCTATGGGACAATGGCAAAAAAATACTACAGCACCATCAACGGGACTGTCTGATTGTGCTACGGTAAAGACAAGAGCTTACCTGCCTATTAGGTATATCTACATGTATAGTACAAAGCGTGCATGCTTGCTTGCATGCGTGGTAAGTAGTGCGCTTTGTGTGAAACGCATTAAATTAAGTCTGAGGTAAAACAAAACACCGCAAAAGGATATCGGTTTATAAACATAAACATAATATTCTATTCGTTATTTTAGTCAAACGGAATGTTGGGGAAATTGGAATCGGATAACAAATAACTTGTTAATAATTGCTCTAGTATTTTATAATAATAATAACGCACACTCTCAACATAGACCCGCACTGGGGAGACCTTGTGTCGCGGGTGCTATGGACACACACATAGACAACCACAAATGAAACCCAAACTCACGAGAGAAATAAATGTAGGCCATTCAAATATTTCTCCCGGCACGGGTAATCGACCCTGAGACCTCTGCGTGGCAGTCCGGCATGGTAACCGTTCGACCAAGGAGGCAGTTAATAAGATCATTTCTAGCTATTTTAGTCCATTTATCGTCGGCGCTGTGACAGACGTCAGATAAATTAATGTTCTATTCTATTCTATTCTATTCTATTCTATTCTATTTCCTTAATGGCGGCCTAAGGGCCAGTGTCAGTTTCGATTAATGGTATCAGTTTATATTGTTCAATAACAATATTAACTGACAACATTAATTTGAAGATTATTAGATATTTGATTCTATTTTTAACGACTTTGTCGTTTTTAAATTACTTTAAAAATGTTCATGTCATCATTATTAAAAAAATTGAATTAAAATGTTTTTTTCTGTTTCATTTAATACATCGATAACTTTTTAAGTAAATGCGGAAAATTTTCCATAATTCTGAAAAAGGGATATAAACGATCTGAAAAGTGGAAGCAGACGCATGGATTTTGTTCACTTTATTTCATTTGTTAATTTTATAGGCACCACTTTTCTTCGTGAATGTAGGACATCGAGTATATATTTCTGGTTATACCTATACTCGATGCTGTAGGACTACAGTGAGTACGCTTACAGCGTGTTGGGTATCAGCTACGGGGACCCAATTTCACCCATTTGTATATAACCCCGAATCTAGTACCTATTTAAACTTTTAATGCAAATACGTTCTTCCCCTAAACAAGTAAAGAATGACAAACATTGATCTACTTAAACAATAGAATGTCAATTCTTATAAAAATATTACTAAATTCGTAATGTCGTAGAATGTATCCAGAATGTACCTACTCAAATCGATGTAAATTATAAAGTGCATCCCACAAGTCTCTGATTTCATTTAAACCATCGACAAATATTTCATGTACTACCACACTACCATCGTTAAGTAAAACTGATAACTATTACTGAAAACGATCCTTATTGCTATGTTCCAAGAATGATAATTGAAAGTATGACAACTGAGTGCATTATCCTGAAACTCATTTGAACTGACTTAAGTACAATTCTAATACTACTTTAGTGAGCGATAGAGTTCATCGGCGTGAATATAGACCCTTCTGTGCCGGAGCAGTAAATTTAGATGTGGGCGGGGTATCGATCGACGCGTAACGATGCGCCCGATGACGGCGGCGGCGACAGAGGCGCGCTTTCAGTGCGGGCAGTAAAAACAAAACACGCGTACTGTGGACGAATCGCCACAGGATGCACACGCTGATCGCGCTGCTCCTCGCCGCTGCAGCAGCGTGCACCATCGCTCGCCCCCCTGGTAAGTTCTTCATTCATTTTTCAATTAAGTTGAACAACGTTGAACCATTCTCACACTTGTCTACTTATCGTCAACTATAGATAACGCGTTTCCTCCCTCGTCAAAGCGAATTTTATTATCTAGTCAGTTCATTACTATGGTTATTTCATGAAGTGCGACGCGTCTGCTGCAATGTACCTTATTAAAAGACAAAGGCGTTATTGTTCGCCTTATCGACAGGATCAGCAATCACACCGACACCTGTTACGCGCTGCTATCGAATAAGTATCTATCTGGTTGACTGCATATACCGATATTTCTCACGATTCACCCTTGTGGTGTCTCCCTGAAAAAGCTAAATAATTATTAATAGGTATTGCGAAACAATTTGAATATATTTTTTACTTTGTCACGATTCAAGTTTAGAGTGCACTGCAAATTAGCGAAATGTTTCTTATAAAATGTTCAAATCTGATGTAACCAGGCAAATAACTACCCATTTGCAGTTCATGTTTAATGAACATGTCCTCGGCCTGGCTCCGTGTATGAGGCAGACCGAGGACTGTCTGTTACAATTGACTGATTTTAAGTTATTACAAAAAACGAATTTTTGTTTGGTAATTTTGTTCGCTATTGCATAGAATAATCCTTTCAAAGTACAACACACGTCGAAAATGTTTCACATGAACATTAACTTACCTTCTCAACTTCAAACTAAGGCCAAATCCGAATAGAAACAGCGAAAATGGGGTACTGGGACATTGGATAGCAAATGCGTATGCATAGCGAATCCTGTTTCATCTATTTGTTAGAATTTCATCGCTATTGATCGTACAATCCGTCCGCACCTGGATACATGTAGGTAATATATGTGATGATAGACGATAGAGCCACTTCCAGCATTTACGGTTAGTGATGCTGAGGCTAAAAGTAGAGGGTTGGGAGTTTAATTTATACGAAAATATAGACAAACAAGAGGAAATACTTATTAGAATAAATACTTAATCACTGTTAGGGACCTAAAGCTAAAACAAGAACGATAATAAATTTAAGGACACAATGAACTGAATTTTGAAACAAATCTGCAAAAGGCTGTATGTTTCTAAACCTGTTTTCATTCAGCGTTTGAAGCTGTTGGTAAGAGTAAATAAATAAACATTGTTGTCTCGTATCTAGCATATCATATTTCATCTATTATCCTCAAGACACCAACATAAGTATATTATATTCGTGTCGTAATTACCTATGCAAATATCGCACCAAAAGGAGATAGTTAGTTACCCTGCTATTTATGATTTACACTGATTGAACAACTGCATATGCACCACTTGAATCTAGGAACAATTCGCACTCTATGATTCAAATTGCAGGAAATCATCTATCGGACAGGAAGCCGCTAATAAGAAAACTGTCTTCAATTGTCTTACTTGGCTTTATCGATTCCGCGACCCTTTGATACCATACATTAATAAATTGTGCTTGTTTACAAATGGCGAATGTCAATGATTTAAAGAAAAATAATCATAAAATTATTCTTTTGCTTATTTACAAGCATTTTACAAGTGTCAAAGACAATAGTGTTTAAATTTTACCGCCGGTCTCAACTCTAGTTTACAAGAATATTATATATATATATATATATTTATTATTCGTACTATATATACGAGTATGTCTATATCTTCGTTGGTACTTTATGAAATTTCGAAACAAGTATTAACTTTTAATGAGTCTGTTATAGCCTCTATTCCTATAAATTTTACTGATTTTTCTACTGATTGCTCTGCCGGTAGAACTGTTTGAATCAAAGCTCCAAACTACTGTACCAATAATTATGGTAAAACACGGAAGTCTGTGTGGTAGAATATATTAAATAAATACTTTTAAGCTGTCATACTGCTGGCTATTGTCTTTACATTTGCATAAAAATCATTGTACTAATATCATAACAGTGTTTTAATGTAGAACCACTTGGATTTTTTTAACTAATTGGGTGTAAGAAACCACGTACACTAATATATAACAATTTGAAGCTGGTTATTCAACTGGTTATATCAGTAGAATTGTCAGTACGACTAGTGGGAATAAGGTCACAGCTTTACCTGTCCCTGTTTTCATGTAGACAAATGCTACTCAACTGAAAAATAACAATTAAGTGTTTTAAAACCAGGGTTCAATGACGACCGAGTACCTAGGGATCGCCGTTATCGAGATGGATTATATCCTGTGAAAGAGTTGAAGGAGAACGCACAGCGTTTCATGTTGCGCCTGCTTACTGCACCCTACAAATACGGATATAGAGGCGACTTTACAAGGGATTTAATGAACGGTGTAAGTAAAAATACTTAGATATTGTATTTCTTAAGGTGCGTATGCAGGTTCGCGCACCTACAACTACTCCATTAGTGGTTCATTTCGCAGGCAACGTTACACTCTCCGCGCGTTGGCAGTTTTTGCACGAACTCAAAGCGAAGCGCAGAATGTTCGTGGACGCGAGCAAAACAACATTCGTGTTCGCTCAACGTTCAAATGAAAACTGCGGAGCAATCGCAGATGCGCGGAGCGCAAGTCGATGCGATGGAGAACTTAGTTTTTTGTAGTGATTCGCTTAACGACTCCTTTTGAGCGGTTATAGACGCGCGTAGTAGAGTTGGTGAGCGAACCTAATGGATACCCACCTTTACAAATCAACTGTACTTAAACGACAATTCCATGTCATTTTTACTACTTCTTAGTCAACGTGCTTCTTAAACAATTCATAATGTTGCTTTATAAATGCAAATCGTCGCCTTACTTTCTCAAACTCGTATCTTAAAACACAAAGTTACTGAAATGCAAAACACGGGTTGTATATACAAATGTTGACGGCTGATTTGACATCACATTTACTTCATATTCACACACTGGCTTTTACCTATTCTTAGAGTAATGCATCCAAATTAACCCCTTGATAAGAAATTTAAAATAAATAGAACGTTTTATCACCTCCTGAATAATCACTCTTTATAAGATACGAGTTTGAGAAAGTAAGGCATCGAAATGCCATAGTATTATGGTAAAAAAAAACAGCAAAAAAATATAAAGTCTCGAATATTTTAAAACGAATTAGCGATTGGTCATTAACCTAATAAAATTTCAAATGTAGATTAATAGATAATGTGTTTATTTATCGCTTATAAATTTCAACTTTTTTATGTTTTAATTTTACTATAATAGGTACGAAATATAGAGGATTTAGCTATAAAGTAGTAAACGCTGAATGGTTGTATGATGTTTGGTAAAACAAAAAAGAAAAAAATAATTATAGCAACAATTGCACCGGTTATATCGAAACCTGTTACCGTTTTTCATGACGCAAAGCATGTCGAGGCTGATTTCGACCTCAAACCTTAACGAGTGCTTATTTATCTACAGGCCTGCTGTGTTTTACGCAAACCATTACAAATATTAATAGGCTTTTGTGTAATAGATAACAAGTTGAAAAAATGGTTAGTTTTAATAATGTATGTTCCAAATTTGGCAGTGCCTCTGATTTTCTGGTTTTCCCATACTTCATTGTATTAATCATAAACCACTTCCGCTTTAGTATAGCGTTTGCCGATTTAGTTGTACAGTATTATTCTATATAGGTAAGTTATTCTTATCATAATTGCGAAAACAGCACAAGGACAATAAATCACAGTTCATTTTTGCAAACCCTGTACAATCAAAAGCTGGTCAATAATAATTTGGGACTACACCACGCCGGGACAGACCACTTGACAATATTTTTTTTGTTTGCTTTGTATTCATTTCACTCATTTAGAAAGTTCTAGTGTACTGGAATTGAACTGTACTTTACCACCCAGTTAACCGTGACCATATGATCTGTAAAGATCACAAAACGTTGGTTTGTTTGAAAAAACAAATAGTTTTATATTATATTACTATACATAGATATATCGTTGACAATAATACTATGTTAATAATAATCTCAGTACAGTGTACTAAAAAAACCGACCTCAAAAGTACGTGGAATTACATATAATTACCAAGTTTTATTGAAATCGGTTACCGGAAAGTGCGCAAACGCGGATTCATCCCCTAGTTCGCCACTATACGAGTCTTGACACAGGAGATAATAAAAATCGGTTCTCACTACTCAAAGTATATTGGGAGAGAAAAACGCCTTGAATTAAAAAATAGCAAAATCAACCATTAAAATAATTACTCATTACACTAAAATTTAGGCGCTATTTATAAAAATGAATCTTTATGCGTGAACAGCCACCCTTATAGGTGGATGATTTTCTTCAAAATTGAATGGGACCACTATCAAGGCACCTTCTTTCCAACAAAAAAAGAATCATGAAAATTGGTTCACAAATACCGGAGTTATCGCGTAACATACGTACTAAAAAAAGAACATACAGTCGAATTGAGAACCTCCTCCTTTTTTGAAGTCGGTTAAAAACTAGACCTTATCCAAAGTAATGTCATACATGCTAAAGTAACTCTGTTACATTTTCATGCTTGAACCGCTGAATTAATAATGATAAATTTTGGTATAGAGATAGGTGAGAACCTAAGAGAAGGACATAGGCTACTTTTTGTCACAAAAATAAATCTTAAAGGAGGTGAAATAGAGGATGAAAATTTGTAAGGAGGACCATTAAAACTATAAAAATGAGTGCATTACAGTAGGCTACGCAAAATACTTATCCTGAGCTGACGAAGTCGCGGGCACCGGCTAAAAAGTTATTTAACGTTCTAAGATGTCAGATTTAAGAAAGTGATTAATAGTAATGTTGATGAGCTAACGAAAGAAAAAGGTAGTTCACATTGCTTTTATTGAAAATCATGATGTTTTTACTACAGTTGTATTCATATAATGGTTTGACTCCAGCCAAATCGAAAGTATTTCTCTTTATGATAGTGAATGTGAATTTTTCTTTCGATCTTTGTGTCAATAATAATAACAATGTGGTTCATTTCAATTTTACTTCGGTCATAAAATCTTTTTTTTTTTGTATGCAGGAGATAGACAACATGTACGATGAAAATATGTTAGAACTAGTCAAAGGATATTTTTTAAAATGGGTCGGGCCAGATCCGCCTCCAGAAAAACCGTTATCTCTGCGCGACATTATAATTGATGATAACATTAATAAGTATTATATGTATAATCCTGAAATTCAGAATAGTGCTAGACCATTGAATTTGGATTCCCATGCCTCAGGATTTAGATATTTCCCACAATCTGAGCCTATGTCGGGCGGCCCTGATTTTTTGGATTCAGAGATAACAACATTGCAACAAACTCTGAGGGATTCGAAAGCTCAATCAGTAAAACATGAAGAGGACAATGGCACTAAATATACCGATAAGAATTGGAAAAAGTTTGCATTGACACCAGAGGACAAGGAGTTCTTTGAAAGTGCTGAGGACAAAACTGATCATGATAGTAAATCCTCAGGTAAGTCATGGGTTTTTAAAACTAATGGGTTTGACTTCCATAACTAAATAGGTGGGAAATGACGATGAGATCGACAATGGAGTGGAATACACACGTAAATATGCCTACTCACTCTCGCCTTGAAAAGTCCCAAATACCTAATTAGGTAATCATTGTAATAGGAAGCAAGTGCCATTTTGTCGTAACTATCTAAAAATAATATGTATAATAATCTTCAAATTACTTTGGCTTAGGCATGTCCATGATACCTGTGATGCACCACGAAGGCACCGCACCAAAAGTACCTTCTTTAATTTTCGAGCCTCCGCGACAAACTCGGCAAAATCCCACGTTGAGCAAGCAGAAACATCTGGTTGAACCTGATATTGGCAAACTGAAAGCTGGACTGTGAGTCTTACATACATATAAAGTAATTAAAAATTAATTCAACTCCATTTTATTTTATAACTAAAATTAGTAATATGATCATTTATCGAGGTCACCCCTCAGTGGAAACCATTGTATGATAGGGTATGGATACCTATGTATATTTAGAATTAGTATAATAAATAATTCCTGGGCTTGTACTATGTAAGAAGCTTCTATGACAGATCGTTGATAGCTAGGTTGATGCACATCTAATCATTATTTTTATTCTTGCTTAGATTCCCTTACATTCGTTTTCGTTTTAAGCTAAATGTGCTCTGAAGCTATCGTTCTTAATGGCAATTTATCTTTGACTCAGCGGGGGCAATCAGCGACCTCGTTATGGTGTTGTTCACTACAAAGCGGACAATAATCTAATAGATTTTTTTAAATTATAAATAAAAGAGACAGTGAACATGGAGAAATTATATGTTTATGTGTCTAGTAATTTCTGCCTCTGTGAAAATCTTCTGTCAACAACAGCAAGCCTTTGTGACGTCGTGTTGGCAATTTTTTAATAAAATTGAATTAACGTTAGGTCAATTCTCATTTCAAAATTTACTTTTTTGTATTCGACCATAATATTATATATTTACGTATCGTAAATTTTACTAAACGTGGTATGAGACGTAAAAGATTTTGCACATTCGTTTTCTACTTTTATTTTATATTAATAAGTAATCCAAGAGTTTTATTTGCGGCAATTAAAAATTTAAGACGTTTGAACAAATCGTATTAAATATTAAAACGAAGTCCTTTAGTGTTAAGTTATATTGCGTGTGTTTTTATATTACCGTAAACGAAGCCCTACGATTGATATACAAAAACATTTTAATAGTCCTTAAACACTTAAGTTTGGTCTCAAATATACCATCACTTTGGTATGAAAAAACTTATAGTGTAAATGCGTTTGCCTTTACAAGTGTCCGTTTCTTCTACCCGTCTATTTTAATATTTTTCCACAATTCCTTATAAAACAAGAATTTTTAATGAAACTTACTGAGTACCAATTTTATTTCGAGGAATTATGGAATGAATATTTGACAAGCCTAAAACCCATTTGTCAGTAGACTGCGCTTGTAGAGTGCGTAATAACACTGTAGAAAGAGTTAATAAATTCCAGGGCAAATAAGGACTACCGTATGCCCGTCTCATTACTGCCCGTGCCTACCAAACTGCGCTGGTTGAAAAGCAATCAACTCGATGAGGAGAGGTGAAATTAATTAATTAAGAAGCACTTAGAGCCCTTGACTCCCGAAGAAACTTTTTTAAATATACACCTGTTATCCTTAAATGTCTAACTAACCCTTTGCCATTCAGGAACAATTTTTGTCTTCGCCAATTTCTAGTTCGAAATCGAACGTCTCAATCTACGACATTGATGTCCCGTATCTTTATTATTAAATTATTATTATTTATTTTTGTTGCCACAAAACGTTCATCGAGTTTTCACCTCTCGGGACTAGTACCCATTTCAAAGAACCTAAACAAAAAATTAAAATGTTTTCAAACCAAATCTTAAAAGACGTGAGCACTCTCTCGTCGGCAATGCACTGTCCAAAAAATGCATTACTCATACTTGTAGTTCATAAACTTAATTATATATTATATTCATCATATTCGCATAGGATTTAGAAACACATTATACTTCATTGTTAGATACATCCACGGAAGGAAGTTTACTGTAATGACCTTTCAATAAATTTCAATAATTTTATGCTTGGACAGTCTAATAGTGCGTTCCCACGGCCGTGTCCGCGGCCTTTTTTCCAAAACGCGCCGTTTCAAGTAACGATTTTTGATAGAAATTTAAATAAATCCCGATCCGTTTAACAAGCTAAAACTATAATTACACCAAAATATTAGCCAATTTTTGTCACATGCGAAACTTTACTGGAATAGCTGAAGCTCATATTTCCAAAACGCGTCTATAAGTTGAAATATTGGACTTACAGCACTAAACTTCCTTCAAGTTTGCTAATAAACTTTCGAGTCGTCTAGAATAAAAAGAGCACTAAATGATGACTAAATGCTAATTGCTTTGAGTCGATATAGGATCTTTTTTACAATCATGTTTATTGCGACCCTGTTACTTCGTTGACAGCTCGCATGAGGATGGCGACGTCACAATTAGACCTCTGGTCATTCAAGTAGGTGACTCAAATATGGATCCTGCAGACTCTCTATATGGAGTAGCTCTCGTCGCAGCGGTAGGTGCAGCTCTATCCATGGCTATTTTGGGATTTGCTTTCGGATGGTACACGTAAGTAACTACAATGAAACGTATGTACATATAACTTCTTCATTTTGTAAGACTTATGAGTTTCAAAGACCTTTTCATATGACAAATGGGATTTATATCACATATTCATTTACGAAAAAAAAAATTCAGACATTCGAATTCACATATAGGGGGATACTATACAATTTCGATTGTAGAACTTTAAAGTATACTTATACGTTATACATAATATATTCGTCGACTGAATTAGAAAACCGCGTAACTGCGTTTTTGTATGAAATCGCTTTTTTTACTCTTTAAACGCAATAACGGGCAATTAATGTTGAAACATAACCTGTACACCTTTTTTAGTTATAAAGTAAAGGTAACCATAGATTGTTTTATAATTATTTTTAGTAATTCTGTTTTTTGTGCTTATTAGTAGTAAGGTAAATAAATAAAATTTAAAAAATAATTCGTTTAAGGTTTAATTCGTATAAATAGTCTATACTCACCAAAACAAAATAAGGACCATCATAATTTGTCTGGATAAAATATTTTTTGTGTTGATTACAGTGCAAATGGTTTTTATATTTAATAAAATAACCATTTTTTCGTTAAATTATATCGAGAGCCGCTTCCTGTGTCGTCGTGCCTTGGAGGCTGCTAACGTTTCCCCTTTAGAGCTAAGCTTAAAGTAAAAAGTAGGTCAACAACATGTACCACTATGCAAAGATTCAAGTTTCTATATCAAATACATTCTGAGAAAAATGTTTGTGACAGATAAACGAACGCCTGAGTGTGACACGCAGAACACGTGGGCAATTTATAAAGATTTCATTGTTCCTTCTGAGGTTCGATGCTTTGAAAATAACGTAGGTAGATTTAAAAATTTCAAAGACAAAATACCGTATGTAACATCTGGAATTAAATTCGTAATAAATCAGGCTGACATGCATAAGTATAAGCTACGCGTGAAATCACGTAGCACACGTAGCATGAACGCTTGTCGTAGAGCTATTTCTCTAGACTAGAAATGACCTTCAAAAAACATTTTTCAGTTTTTTTTTCCATGTAGAACTCTACTGCTGTTGTAAAATATGAATTATGTTTTCTTATTAGATTGTCTAAAAAGGCAAAAGCAGCTGCCGACGTAGACTATCCCGCTTATGGCGTGACTGGGCCTACCATCGACACTTCCGGCGATCGCAAGCTCGCGCACTCTGCCCACATGTACCACTACCAACATCAGAAACAACAAATAATTGCTATGGAAAGGTATGTCTCACAAAAGATTATACAATTTTCTAAAAAGAGGCAGGATTTTGTAGTTACAGTTTTTATACAAATAAATTATTATTTTAAGTATTATCACGTTTTGAGTTTCTTAATTATATGTTACCAGTTTGTATGATGTAAGCTCTGTAGCCAATGCTCAATAAATAAATAAATGCGCTTCATATAACACGACCACACCACCACCATACCACTTCTCCCATTCAAAAATTCTAAACTGATCTTTTATGCCATGGGAGAGGCAAGAGTCTAAAATGGATATGATAATAAAATACAGTTGATAGATTTAATCGTATTGATTAATTAGTACTCGAATCACAGAGTACCGTAGGTTTAAGTTCCTTATTCCAAACATGCAACACAGAATCATACTTTTCTAACACCATTATCTAAACAATAACTACAACGACATCTCTAGCCAGAGCTGGTAGCTGTAAATGTATTTAACTGGGTGATGAAATACTTAAGATTTCTCATAGATGGCGCTGCGGCTAAAAAGTCGTTTAGATTTGACACTCCAGGCAATCTTCGATTGGGGCAATGCCAATCTTGTCAAATTTAACGCTACCAAAACGCAGGCGTGTCTATTCTCCACAAAACGGAGTCCCTTTGAGTTGACTCCAACTTTTCGTGATATATCCATACCGATAGCCGATTGTCTCCAGCTACTTGGAATGGACCTATCGTCCAATTTGAACTTCGGCAGATACATTGAATCCATGGCCAAAAATGCAGCAAGGAAGCTTGGGATCCTTTCCAGGGTGAGGCGTTACTTTACATCGGGACAGTTGCTTCAGCTGTACCAAGCACAAGTCCGATCGTGCATGTAGTACTGCTGCCACCTCTGGGATGGCTCTACGACATATGAACTGGCCACTTTGGATTCAATTGACAACCATGCCCAAAGGCTTATAGGTGACTAGGCATTAGTGGAGGCGAAGCTGCAGACACCGCCGTAAAGTTACCTGCTTAACGGTATTTTATAGGATATATCACGGAGAGTGTGCGATTGAATTACACGATTTAATTCCGCCTTCCCCTTTCCATCACCGGAGGACTAGGGGTGTCGTGGTGAATGTTCACTGATCCCACGGCGCCGACTCAACCGGCGAGAGAGAAACCCGGGGGGGTTTTAGTGGGGTAGGCCCTCCAGTCTGAAGGGAGAGTCCCCACATAACCCCTGAGTCTCCCTGGGCTCAGGGGTATCCATAAAGATTTCCCCCCCGTCAAAAAAAAGGCTTGGGTTCCACCCCTATGTTGTGGATATTCCAAACGTTCGTGGAAGCGTAACGCTTCCTGCGAATCTTTGAAATATCCTTGGAATGGAATATCTTTATATGGCGAACGGCTATCGAGTGGAATTCCCTGCCTGCAGACTTGTTCCCTGAGCGTTATAACTTGGGTCAAGGCGAGAGTAAATAGGCATTATTTAGGTGTGCATGCTCCTTCCTTCTCATCGTCACTTTCCATCAGGTGAGATGGAGGTCAAATGCGCACCTATATTTTATATAAAAAAAGTCGTTGAAAAAGCAAATACAAAGACACGACAACAAACACATAGAAACATTTGTGAGGTCCGCTGGTTCGTTCAGTGGCGTAGTTGGTATAACGTTTGGCACGGTATGCCAGAAGACGTCGGTTCGAATCGGGCCGGACCCAAGGAATTTTTTCTGTGTGTTCGATTTTTGTATTAATAATATTATTAATAGTTACAATATAAAGAAAATTAAATTAAAGAAATTTATTCAATTTTCGTAACTATTTATTTATTATAATAAATAGGGGTTAACAGTTCGACGACCTCCGTGATCGAGTTGCTTGCACACCGGTTGGGCCACCATCAATGGTGGCGCATCTCGATCCCGGCCGAGCCAATGTAGAAAACTTTCCTATTATTATCTCTGAGTGTTTATCACGTGTATAGTACCGTCGGCGTCGTTGTTTTCGATTTCCATAATACATGCGCCTTAGTTACCTAGCTTGAGATCGGGACAATTATTTATTATATTATTATTAGTTGTCTAATATTTATTTGTATAGTTAATAAGACATTAAAATCCTTGGAGAGGCTTAAAATGCGTTACGTCAGCGAAATTAAAAGTGACTACGTGGCAGCAATACGACAATTTACAATTTTAACTTAGAATAAAGCAATTTAGTACTCACTAGTTCCTAGCTAAGGTGACAGCAGTTGGTCCTCGTTCTCATATAGCATAAAGTAGTTGTAAAAACCATAGTGAACACTTAATTTTATATTCACAACTCAAACTATTTCATTTAACAGGAACGGACTTGAACAACGGACCGGCTCAGTATCTGATCCGGAGTCTGAAGAAGAGAACGAGGAAGGTGATTACACCGTCTACGAATGCCCTGGTTTCGCTACTGTAAGTAATTTAATAACATTCTATACATCATATCATACATATCATACAATCATAATAATTTTGATGTCGTAATTAAAGAAAGACGAAATATATCCTTGTGAAAGAGTTCGTCCAGGTGGTACTCCCACCTTACCTATTTCTGCCGCCAAGCAGTAATTGATCCTTTCCGGTTTTGAAGGGTAAGGGTGCTGGTGAAATTGCAGGCACATGGGACTTGTCAACTTATGTCTCAGGGTGACAGTGCTCCTCAGATACTTGCGATTTAAAGCTTTGATAAACAATAATTTTGATAGCAACTGCTATGGGAAGGCGTGTCACTTATCACCAGCGCACGACTTGTTCGTCCCGTCACTATATATCAAAAAGAAAATATATAATTTTTACAATAATTTAGCGTTTTTCTGTTTTAGACGGGTGACATGGAAGTGAAGAACCCTCTCTTCTCGGAGGATCCAACTCCAGCCACTCCCGGTCAATGCGAGGTGGTGAAGCCGCAGCCCAAAAACTAACTCGCTGATGCGCAATCGATCATTACACAGTCTATTATAAGCTAACCCATTTTCGATTTTTTTGATGATAATCGTTTTCGATTTCTAAGCCATTTTTGGCTTTTAAATAGAAGTGTGGTTTTTCGAAAACATATTTACTTGCAAAAAATGCAATTTTTACTTTGTCGTCATTTTGAAATTAACACTACGCAAATTGCAAGATTTTTCATTTATAAACATATATTAATAATATTTTAACTACAAGTTATTCATCATAGATTATACTTACATCATATATGGACGGGGAACTAACCAAGTCCAAATAAGTCTCTAGAAGAAGAGCTACCACACGTCATCACTCATTCCGCTGCCGGAGCACCTCCCGCTTAGGCATAATCTACTTCGGCAAACTTGGAAGTCTCTAAATAGGTTGAAGACCCAAGTCACCCGAAGCAAGGAGAGCATGCAGAGGCGGGGTTATAGCTCGGAAGCGCATGTGAGTGTGGTGTTCTCCCCAAACAATGGCACATATTTTGTCCCTACACGCAAGGACCTGTACAACGCCACTGACAATTAGCCCCCTTTACACAGTCCCTCTATCGCGTGTGATCAGGAGCATACAGGTTTGTGCCCGGAAAGCCTGCACTCGCAATCGTGCGCGATTACTTGTTTCATTTTTTTAAGCTAACGTTCCTTTGCGCGCGGTGGCTCGTGTTCGTTTGTGTTACAAGAAAAAGAGAATCCGTAAAGGCTAATAGCGCTGGATAGACCGCGTGAAACTGGCGCGTGTTGAAATGCGCGAAAGCGCGTGACTGTTAAGCGCAACCGCGCGGTCTTTCCCTTTTCCTTTCAGAGTCTTTACACGCTCTATCACTTGCGGTAAAGTGTCTGTGTAAAGCTCGCTAATGCTGTATCGCTCGTTAGGTACTGGTTCTCACAAATATAAACGTCAGAATCGACATGCTGAGAAGAAGAAGATTAACACTTATTATATTATATACTGTATAATTTTCTTTATTTTGAATTTAATTTAAATTTACTGAATAATTTGGCATTAAAAACGCAAAAACGACATATGCGAGTTAGTGTAGTATTAATTACTAATGTCGAAATATTCTAGACAAGTCAATCGTGTGTTGTAAAAAGATGGAAGATAATTACTACATCTTTATTACTTTGTCTCTTCCAATGGTCTCTTCCTGTGACATTCCTTTTGTTTTGTACAACAGACGTGTATTGGCGATGTCTATACAATCTTTGAATATGAAATAAGTGGATATGTTTGTCTCCGCTTGGTTTTCTGAAGCTAGTTAGAAAGGCATAGGTAACACGGACAAAATATTCTCTAAAATTCTTCAAACCTATGTACCTTATTGTAAAGTACAGGGAAAAGTTGTCATAATTAAAACTAAACGTCAATGCAAGCGAAGTGTCAGGTCGAACTGGAACAGTATCCGGTAATTAGGGTAGTACATAATATTACATTATAGTTATTGCATGATCCTATATGTGTAATGTCTATGCATAATTCCTTGATAGAAGATATTAGCATGTAATCCACATTTGTTATTTTAGAAGTGTTACTTGTATCGTAAATATATATTAAACCTTTATGTTATCGGCCTAAGAACCAACGACTAATTTGGAGAGGCGACAACTAATCACGGCGGCAGCTATTATTATAAGCAGTGAATTTGCACCTGGCCTCTACTCAAAATTCGAATTGGCCATAAAATTATTAGGTAAACTTTAAGGTAACGTACTGTTATATACTGAACTGCATTTAATGAATATTTTAACCCTAATTATAATTTACAAAAACATATCTTCTACACAATTTATAACTGTACAATTTTATAGAAAAAAAATCTATTGATTATCTATTTAAAATGTCCTGTCTATTAAATGGCTCAATATTTATAATTGCATATTTAAATTTAAATACAGATAACTATAACATCTTAGAAAAAAACGATGATTGTATGAAGGTACATGTAATAGATAGATTTATACCTACGGTGCTTACCCTGTCAAGTCCGATGTATACTTACCTACCTATCCTTTGCACGTCCGGATGAGATTATTAATCAAAAATACAGAACACTGATATGCCTACAATTCGATTGTTTAGTACCTTTCGTTTCGTGCATTCTGCGGAATCCATGAGTTAGGCTCAGAGAGACTTACCTAAACAAACATACGGTAGTGGTATCGCGGCGGCGTATTTATTAATCATAGCAGCATTACTTATAGCTAGCTCAGTTTTTGAAGTCGCAAAGCGCCGCAGTATCTTCATACATAAAGGCCATTATTCAAAGAAGACCAGGCTTCATTTCAATGCCATACAAAATTGTTATTTAATGGTAATACAGAAAAAATGTACGTCCATCTAATAGAAAATATATGCGTAGTACACCAATAATACACGGTGTTAATAGTGATCAAACGTAAAAGTATACATATTATGTGGATAGCACGTTTGTGTCGAAGTGTACACAAAAACCACAAAGTGATGATATAATATCTAAACTGCGCGGTGCTGAAAGTCGTCACATCTCAAAAAATATCATAGAGTAGCATGTCAGCATCAAAATAATTTTAAGGTAAAAACGTTTTGCGCTCCACAATATGAGAAACAGTTCCGTTTTTACTTCTCAGTATTTTCATTTAAAATATCCGGGGGGGTCCATTGGTAATGTAGGTACCTATAACAATCGATGAAACTTTAAAACATTTTGCTGTAGCATAGTCACTCTCTCTCTCTCAAAAATACATATAACTACCAAGACATAAGAATTATATATATTGATGTATTACGTACTTTAATCAAAACTAATTACCTGTCTCTATGTGTATATATATCATTATCATATATATATATATATATATATATATATATATATCATTTATTTATATATAAAAAATATTACTATGTTCGGGTCTAACCTGATATGATATGTAGTGATTTATTTTTTGAAACATTTATGCGTTTCCCCTAAACGGGAGTGGTTAACTATATTCATGCAAATTTAGATCCAAAATTAGAAATTAGAGATTGGACAAAAGGATATGTTATCTTTGATCTTCAACCTACATTCGGACCAAGTATGAACGAGAACGATTCTCATTAGAATATTCTGTTGACAGGTCCATCAGCAACGAATACAAGATGGACTTGATGCCATGTACTCCTTGTCGGTATATAGTGAACCAATCACGCGTCTTTTCTCTGTCAATTGTTATTGACTGACTCTTCGTGCCATTATAAAACAAATTATCTTTGCTTATTTGAAAATAATTATATATTAGTTATTAACTATCGCTAACTTTACATTTAACCTTTATGTCTATTTCATAATATTTTAGTAAATGTTATGACTTTGATAAATATACCTGTCAATAATATATTTATAATTATTATGATGTCTATTATAAATATTCGCTTCTCGCTAAGAGCTGGGCTCATGTCCGTGAAGTAATCGCCAATCATCATTGTTCAGCGCCCTTAAAGATATAATTTATTTTAAAGGGGATTGCGGTTGGCCCGGAATTCCGGTATATTTTGTTACTACTCATAACAACAAATAACAGTTATTTTTTGCCTTAGAGCGGGGATCACGCTAAATACGTTACTTTACATGCTACTTTCTTAAATAAGCATATTGTTATGTTTCTCCGACTGTCACAGGCCAGTTTGTTATTAAGTATTACATTATTATTTTTAGATATATTATGTGTTAGGTACGTATCTAATAATTAATATTTTATGAAGCCAATTTGGAGCAGTGTATTCATCGTATATTTAAGTTATATATAAATATATATACCTATACGTATAAGTACTTTAAGAAACCATTCGGATTTAATCTGGAAAAAATTGAATTCTTGTCAAAATGTAGTTAAATTAAATCATATGTATACAAAGCAAGTTTTTGTTATTCTTCCATTTCACACGTTTCATCACGATTCTCTTCTTCACGTAAACGAGAAGATATTGCTGCTAAAGATTCACATTAGTATTTATTTGGTCCGTGGATTCACAAATCCAAGTAATTTTAGAATTTAGCAGCACTAAAGCTCCTTGTAAAAGAGTCCAGGGATGTACTCTTACCTTACCTATATCTGCCGCCAAACAGTAATGTTAGCATTACTGCCTCCGATTTTGAACGGTACGGATGTAGGTGAAATTACAGGCGCGTGGGACTTGTCAACGTTTGTCTCAGGATGACGGGCGCAGTGGCAGTGCCCCTCAGATCTTTGCGATTTAAAACTCTGAGTGGCTCTGCAACCATTATGGACAGGCGTATCACTTACAACCAAGCGCGAAACCAAACTTGTTCGTCCAGTCACTTGATATTACAAAAAATTAGTCCCAGCTTCTTCGGACTACAAGAAAAACTGGAACACTCCATCCTTAAGCTCACTTATCAAGTCAGCCGTGACCAATGGGCCGTGAGCCTATAAAGGGCCCGAAACTTTCAGTTTGAAAAAGCAAATATAGGTACGCAATATGATCCGAAAAAAAATTGTTTCACAGTAGTGTAACAAAACCAAAGAACTTGATGTTCTATCCTTGTATCCCTATTTAGTAATTAATACACAGTGGGACACAGCAGGCTAATAAAAAAAATATTCAGGCGTCACTTGGTGGAAGTCCATGTTAACAATAATATAATCTCAGTATACATAGTACAAAAAATTTACCTCAAAAGTTCGCGGAATTATATCCATTTGCCAAGTTTTATTTTACAGTTACCGGAAAGTGCGCGACTCCGAATTCATGTGTCACTGGTGTGCCACCCTTAGAGGCGGAATATTTTAATTTTATTTATTATAAATTTAAATGGGACCACTTCTGAGGTATCGTCTTTCCAACACAAAAAGAATCATCAAAATCGGTTCACAAAGGCAGATATCGCGTAACATAAAAAACATACAGTCGAATTGAGTAACTGTATGTGTGAAAAATGGAGGTAGATTGATTATTATTGGTAGATGCTCCGCTACAGTGGAGGTTAAATCGTGCAAAATAGCCGAAGAAATTCTTCGGCCGAACGTCGAACAATTAACAACCCCTGTCGCCAATTCATTGATAACGAGAAGAATGGCAAAACACAACCTATAGATATGCATACATAAAGTGAACATGGATCTGTAAAGTAATTTATATTGCAAAACACCCTGTCGCGCGGTACTAAACTTACTGGAACTAAGGAAAATACAGTAAACATTTTTTATGACTAAACCTTTATTAGTGACAAACACGAAATAGAATTTCAAACATGACAAATCTATCAATTAATTAACAGCTGAGAATACGAGTAGTGTATCCGAAAAAGGCTTTCTGGCATTTTTCAGTGGCGTCTTATCTGTATAATAATATAACTAAGGTAAGTATAATATCTGTTTACTTATTAAGTAAAACTAAGGCAGTAGGTACAGAACATTACAATTATATTTATACAAAAAGTGAAGTAGATACGTTCCCAAGCTATTGAATGCATATTCCACTCCGATACCAAAAAACTTACGAGACTTTGTACCACGCCAGCACATCAAGCCACACGTTGACGTATCTGGTTCCGTTGCACTGGAGGAGATTTTCGAACGAAAATGTGTAGTCTGGTGTGCCGTCGTCCGTACATAGATAGGTGTTTTTATTCTTCTATATTTTATTCATATAATAAGATATGAAATTATCATTATTGTCGTATGAATAGTTTTCATTTATCAACTATTCAACGTATACAGCGTTATTTGTAAAATACTAACATCTGGCAGGTCTATATTACTAGGTAATACCATAAATAACGAATTTTGTTCCAGGACTTTTTACAAAACATACTAAACTTTTACGTTTCTAACACCTTCCGCGTGCTGTCATTCATAAAAATCATGTGGGCGGTGGGTATTTTCTTTTCCTACAACACAATCGTAGCGATATTTTTAAATACTTTAATTTTTGTACAAAAACTGATTTATACTTATTGGTAAACACCCAGTCGCGTAATGGTACACAACTTACTGGAACTTAAGGAAAACACAATAAACAATTTTTTTGTGACAAAACCTTTATTAGTGACAAAGACGAAATAGAATTCCAAACATGCCAAATCTAACAATTAATTAACAGCTGAGAATACGAGTAGTATTATCCAAAAAAGGTTTTTTGGTATCTTTCAGTGGATATTTTTTACAAAACATACTAAATTTACCAAAAATAAACTTTTACCGCACCTTTCACCATGATGGCAAGATTACAGCAGGTGTATGCCATCGATAGGATAGGAAGAAGAAGAAGAATCGACTTCATAAACTTTCTGTTTCCAGGCAAGATCAAAATCATATAATAAAGACCGTCATGAGTATGTTATAAAATTTGCAGGCAAAACTTCATTACCTTGACATCGTGTGTGGGCCGCCATTTCTAACAACGCCTTCTGCGTGCTGTCATTCATAAAAATAATTTTAGAGCGATCTATTGAAATACTTCATTTTTGTACAAAAGAAATCTAATGACTTATTAAAAGTCATGGAATAAAAATTGTTGTTAGTGATACAGACCTGGGAGATTGTTAGTATTTTACAAATAACTCTGCATATATACGACCTTTCAATGTATGTATGTATATAATTATACAAGTATATTGTAAAACCAATAACATATTATTATTAATAGGCATTATTTAAGTGTGCATGCTACGTCGTCAACCCCATCTTCACTTTCCATCGGGTGAGATGGAGGTCAAATGCGCACTTATTATTTATTAAAAAAAACTTAATTCTAGTACAAAATATAATATATTTATATTAACAAATAACTTATCAAGTTACCAATATTATCACTATGAATTGTAGACCAGCGAACGCGAATTGACTACATAAGTAAAAGGCTTTACGTAAATCAAGGTACTTCAGGATGTTTCCTGAACCGGTAGATATTTCAAAATCATGACTGAGCAAAAGATCAGTATTGCAAGACTGTATTACAAGCACACTATTGTTATTGCCACAGGAAACCAATACTGAGAAACCCAGCAACTCTTACGAAAATCTGAACACCCACCATCAAGACGACATCAACGAGTCCAAATTACCACACCTAAAAGTTAATATCAACATTAGTTTTGAATAGGTAAATCTTTTGTTTGTGCCATTATCATATTTTACAATAAATTTCCAATACATATATGCATACCTAATGATGTGACGAGAAGTGATAGAATTGGAAACTATTATATTAATAGAACACCAAAAGTATTTGTTTGGTTTGCTCTTGCTTTACACTAAAATATACTGAACCGATTTTAATAAAACTCGTCTGGATTAATATAAGTAATTATATATACCTTATATTATAGAAAACAGTTTTTAAAATATAACCAATAGGTAAATTCTCTATAAAACTAAACATATAAGATAAAAAATGTCAAAATTTTATGTTGTAAATTGAACCTTACCCTAATCACATAGTGGTCACGTATAAAGTTAAAAAAGCGAGGCTATGTACAGTAGTGGCATAGATTACTTAATAGTAACTTGTGGCAAAGTGTTTGGTGATTGGAAAATCAAAATAAGAACGTGCAACTTTAAACCCTTTGAACATGAATGTATGATAAGGGAAACTTATTTTTTAGCTAATTTCCGGAAATAAAACTAAGGAAAGCTATGTCCTAATAAGGATACCGTATATAAAGTATTATTCTCAAAAGCACTAATCACTTCTAAATACTTGAATTATATAAAATAAGTAATAAAATATAAAAATAGTGGGGAATATGTAAACTACATGATTATGTGAAGTAAATTGACTGACATTGACTAACGCATCGCACTATATTGGGATTTATAAAACAAAATGATTAAGCAAAAACTTCGCACAGAGCAAATTTTTAGTATTCACACTGTAGTGGTAAAGTAAGTATTGATCAAGTAAACTTTGCAAAATCTGAATCGCCGTTTTGTTAACTTTAGCTACGACTTACAAGTTTTGGGTTACACTACAAAAAAGTGGATACTGATAATGATAAGTAATTTACGTGTCAATCGACATGATCATATACTTTCGCCAAAATGGCACTTCAAGATATTCTCGTTGTTTTTGATAGTTCATTCTAAAATGTACTTCAAATCAAAATCTTTGCTTGTTGTTGTTGGGGAATTATATTAATACATAACAACAATTCATCATACCTAATGTGACAACAACAAAAGTTTTCATTTTTAGCCAACTTCAAAAATGGAGAAGGTTCTCAATGCGACTGCATGTTTTTTTTGTATGTTACGCGATAACTTCGATGACGATTTGTGAATCGATTTTAAATATTTTTTTTTTTGTTGGAAAGAGGGTACATCAGAAGTGGTCCTAAATTTCAAGAAAATATTCCACCTCAAATACTCAACTCATACTGGCGCAGAGTCGAAGTGTAGGTATATGTGAATATATTTTTTTTTGTTGGAAAGAGCGTACATCAGAAGTGGTCCTAAATTTCAAGAAAATATTCCACCTCAAAGACTCAACTCATACTGGCGCAGAGTCGAAGTG